>NC_080190.1:617222-920833 GCF_030028045.1 Hippopotamus amphibius kiboko
TGGAGGGGACTGCCCGCCTGGAGGGGACTGTCCACCTGGAGGGAACTGTGCACTGGGCTGAGCTAAGGCCAGGAGCGGGCAGGCTGGCAAGAGGCTGCAGGCGGGAGATCACGAGGGGCGTCGGTGTCCAGCTGCAAAGTCGCCTGGACTTTCTGCCCTTGACTCACCGCTGACAGAAGGGCTGCTTCTGGGCACTGTCAGGACTGGAGGGTAGGTCATACTCCTCCCCTTTTAAGGAAGGTCAGGGGAGCGTGGGGTGGGAAGAGGACCCCTCCGCGACTTCTTCTCGATGTTCCCCTTCACCTGAGAGGGCCGGACCTCCCCAGGGCGAGCCCCGCGGAGCCCCACTTGGGGGGTGGGGCACGTGTATCTTCCGTGGCCCGGACCCCTGGTGACCTGCCAGCGACAGCACTCTCTCCCGGATGAGGAGCTGCTCGCCAGCGCCCGCGGACTCTTCCCTGGGCCGGGGGAGCGGGGGTCCAGCCTGTGCTCCTGCCCCCCCCGCCCCGCCGTCTCTGCGGGAGACGCGTCCCGACGCCCGCGATGAGCCTGTTTGCTGGACAGTGAGTGTCTCGTTACCGTGTCACCAGGGGCCTTGGAGGAAACGGGTCCGACTGGAAAATAAACTAAACGACGCGATCGAATGCTGCGCGAGTGGGTCAGACGCACACGGAGGGGAGCCTGTGATACAGGCGCACGGGGTGCTTAACTGTCCCCTCATAAGAAACATCTGCACAACCACTCGGACATTGTTTCATCAACAAGGCAATCATCACATTTCCCCTTGGTAGCACATTCGGTAAACACTTCAGGTTCTGTCGCAAAACGAAGGCCCAACGGCACTCACCGCCTGGCAGAGGATCAGGTGCTCGGTGCGGTTGATGCCGCCGGCGAACACGGAGAAGGTCAGGGCCGCGTGGAAGCAGAAGTTCAGGAGCGTGTGCCGGCCTTTCCTGCTGATCCGGATGGCGCTGTGGGGACGGAGACTTCGGATCAGGGCCGGACGTGGAAGGGAGCCCCCTTCTCCAAGCGCCACGTCCCGTCCACGTGGGATGGAGACGGGCCGAGGAGAGCCCCCCAGGAAGACCAGGGCAGGGCAGGGCAGGACGGATGGATGTCCTGAACCCGCCTGAGCGGGCGGCCACCCCGGAATGGCCGTGACCAGAAGGCCTCTGGTCGTCGGACAGATGAGGACATTGAGGCCCTGGGACTCTGTGACGTGTCCAAGGTCGCGGGGGGAGGATGGGGAGGAAAGCCAGTCTTGCCTCCTGGGCCCCGGAAGAGGGTTCTTCCCTTCCTGAGCAGAGGCTGTGCCTTAGGAGGAGGCCGTGACTGACCGACCATGGCGGGACCCCGTAGCCGCGCCTGTACCTGGATACCCACGACCAGCCCCCGGCCCTGGCCACGGCAAACACAGATCCTCAGCCTAGGCCCACAGCTCCTCTGTGGCCTCAGTCACTCCCAGGCCTCCACCTATGGCCACAGTCTCAGACACGCCCAAGCCTCTTCCCCTGACCTTGGCCTCGGACACCCTCAAGCCTCCACCTATGACCGTGGCCCTGGACGTTCTCAAGCATCTTCCCTGACCGTGGTTATGACCGTGGCCTAGGCTGCGCCCACGACCTTGATTTTGGTGGCCAGGACCCCTCCTCACGTTTCCCAGGGCGCCCTCAAGGGACGTCCCCGCCTCCAGGCAGAGGCGTCCAGGAAACCAGCTCCGTAGAAAACCCACTGGACTCCCCTGTAGACGACAGGCAGGGGGCCAACCTGCTCAAAGGTTCTGCGTCTGCTCTAACTCCCTCAGGACGTGGGCTGTCGGGGCCCCTGACCTGACGCTGTGCCGTTGGAGGAGAACGCGTGTCACCCGATGTGATAAGAATGGGGGAGGGGGTGGGGAGGCCCAGGACGGAAGGCGTGGCTGCCCCCCGGCACTCGGCCACCCTCGGCCGCCAGGACCACCCGCGCTCTGGGCAGGCTCGAGCTGGCCGGCCACACATGGAGTCCCTTCCAGGGACTCCTCGCTACGTGAGGGCAGGAGAGGGTGCCTTGAAGGTGAAGCGCAGAGCGGGCCTTACCTCCGGTGGACAACGTAGGTGATGGCCGAGGCCAGCAGACACAGCAGCGTGACGGCCGTGCAGGCGTACACCACGGGGTGCAGGAACTCCCCTGGGGACTGGGGCAGGGACAGCACAGTCCTCAAATCCTGGAAAGGACACGGAGCGGGCCCGTGTGACACACGTGGCCGGGCTTTCCCCAGGTCCAGCCTCCGCCCTGCAAGGCGCTGGAGGCATTTCCTGCATCCACTGGAGGCTTGCTAGGTCTCAGCAGAAGCGGTCCAGCCGGGGCCGGGGCAGGGCCCCCCACCCCGGGGAGCGCTCAGGGCAGGTGGCGCGCGGCCCCGTGGGCTCCCCACCGTCCGCTCGGCGGCGGGCGTCGACGGGGGGCTCTGACGGCCCCTCCCCGGGGCAGCCTCCCGCTGAGGCCGCTGTTGGTCGGCCCCCAGCCTCCTCGCCCCCCAGCCTCCTCGCCCCCCGGGCCGCCTGCTTCGGTCAAGTGTGCTTGTCTGACGGCACAGCTGTCCCCGTGAGGCTCACCCCAAATCACCCCCAGTCCCTCTCCAGCCTCACACCCCCTTAAAGCCTGCTTTTAAGGGTCTCCCGGAAGAATCTGTAGCACGTTTCGGTGAGCCCGCCCAGAGCTGACTCAGGTCAGTGGAGAAAGCGCAGCAGGTGTGAACCGGCTGGAGCGCCCCAGGGAGTCCCGCCTCCGTGTGCGGCACAGCCCAGGTAAAGGGGCGAAGGTCAGCGTTCAGAGGACACACATTTTCCCTGGAGGATGTGAAAGGCAGGGCAGAATGCCCCGGGCGGGACGTTCGGAGCAGGCAGGCGAGCTGAGCCGCCTCTGCGTCGGACGCGCGGGCTCCGAGGCCACCCCCACCCCCCGCAGCCCCCGGAGAGCCCTGCCGCGGAGCCAGGCACACCCGCCAGGGCCGGGGCGGGGGGGCCCGGAGGGGCCGGACCCTCCTCTGCTGCGGCGGCACCGGGGGCTCAGGGCACACGAGGCTGGGAGTTTGGGGCAGGAGCCCGTGGCCTCCACCTCTGACCTCCGACCCTCTGCCTGCCCCGAGCCCTGTTCTGGACGCTTTGTGTGGCGTGAGTCACCGCGTCGCAGGAGAACCCTGCTGTGGACGAGCTGTCCCCACAGTCCAGGGGGGTGGCTTTTAGGGACGCGGCTCAGCTTGGATAAGGTCCCGGGGTGGCCCTGCCCCAAAGGGGCCAGAGTCGCTGTACGAAGGAGGATGGCAGGGGAGAGGCCATGGCACACACAGCGGGAGGGGCTTCAGGGGAGGCCACCCTGCAGGCCCTGGGCCGTGGACCCAGCCCCCCGGCCTGAGAAGGAAGTTCCCTGGTACAAGCCGCTTGCGCGGTGGGGCTTCCTCACGGCTGCTGCAGGGGACACCGCGCCCGGTCGAGCGGCTGCTCTGGTCCCCGCTGCCCAGGTCCGAGGGTGGAGTCCCCACCTGCCCCCCAGCCCCCACTCTCAACGCCTGCTTTGCCGCCACCGCCCTGGGGACAGGCCGGGCTCTGGGGGGCAGGCTGGGGGCCGGTGCCCAGAGGCCAGCGGGGCCTGTGGGGGGCGGCCTGGCGTCCCCTGTGAGGCTGCCTGAGCTGCCCCAGCTGTGCCCACGTGGCCGGTGGTCAGGGTCGCGGGTCTGTCGCCGTGCCGGCCCTGTGCCCCAGACCACAGCGGCGTCCCGGCCGACGCACCCGCCCCAGGCTGGGAGCAACGTGGACGCGTGCTCGGCGCCTCCCGGGGCCACGAGGGCCGTGGAGGCGGCTGCCGGCTCCTCCAGGACGGAGTCGTGGGGGACGGACGGACGGAGAGGCAACCCGAGACGGCCTTGGGCTGTCCGTGGTGGGAGGAAGGCAGCCAGCGCCTCGGGGCTCAGGCTGCTTCTCTCCTGGTGGACGTGTCTTGTCAGCCCAGTGGAGACGAGGCCCGGCCAGCCGGGGACGTGCTCAGAGGAGCCACCCCGGGGCCCGGCTGGGGCCTCTGCGCCCCGACTTTGCTCCGATGCAGGGACTTTGGTGACGGGGTCTCTGTGGTCGTGGCAGCAGCCGATGGAGCTCAGTCACCTGAGAAAAGGCGGTGAGTGGCCCGGACGCCAAGGGGGCCTCAGGGTCTGGCTGCTCAGGGGCCCCGCTGACGTGGGGAACCAGAAATAGTGCCCTGACCCAGCACGAGCAGGTGGCCAGGGAGGGGCGCCGTCCGATCGGCAGACCACGGGTAGCCCTTGCGCACCATCCTGACCGTCCGTGGACCGGGAAGCCTGAAGGGCAGGTGTAGACGTGCACAGAACACCAACGGCCCCTGTCCAGACACACAGGGTTTCAGCTGGGGGCACGCTGCACACACAGCCCAAAGTCCAAGAAGTCACGCGCTCGGGAGGAAAGGCAGCCGAGAGACGCCGGCGTCAGAGTGACCAGGACGCAGAGGCTGCGGTGCCGGCAGAGACCTGGAGGTCCCGCCCGCTCCAGCCGGGAAGCTCGGCCCAGGCGAGGGTTGTGGTCAGATCCCCGCAGGCCTCACACCACACCCTGGGAGCACGGAGGCTGCGGGGCCCACCGTCCTGCAACCAGGAGCCTCCGTCTGGGCGGGGCTGGGCCTCCGTGACGAGGGGCAGGGCGGTCTCCTGGTGGAGAACAGATGCTCCACAAGAAAGAGGGCGCACGGCCCACCGTTCTCACTTCTGGGCGTTGGGCTCCCGCTGGCGCCCTACCTGCCGGGGCCTCACGCGTCCCGAGTTCTGCAGCCTTTGCCGACGGGCGAGGGCGGGAGGGGCCGCGGGCTGAGTCCCAGGGTGCTTCTGCTTTTGTGAGGCTCTGCGGGCGCCGGCCTCCTGCCAGATGCAACTCACTGCAAATGTCCAGGAAAAGCAGGTTTTCCGGGTCAAGCATTTGGATTCGGGTCTGACTGGGCACCGGTGGCGTCCCCGGGCCTGTGCGTGTCGTTCTTTTCACGAGAGACAACGGTCTGTCCCTCCCGTGACGTCAGCCGGGCCTGAGACCACCTGCCTCTTCACAAAGGTGCACCTGGGCCTCTGTTACTGGTTTGACGTCCATGTGCAAGAGCTGCTCCAGCCTTCTCTCACTGGCTCAGCTGGGACCCGTGTTCTGGTGCCTGGCCTGGAGCTGACGTGCCCGGGCTGCGTCCACCCCTCGGGGGGCTCACGAGCCCCTTCCCTGTTTTCTGTGGGCTCTGGCCTAAAGACTGAGGTCAGACCCCTGACGCTTGTCTGGTGGGGGGAGGGCTGGCGGGGGAGGGGTGAGCAAAGCCAGCGCGTGCTTCCCGTGCCCTGTGTCTGAGGGCCGCCGGCACATGCGGCCCGCGACGGGGAGGCCCGTGCAGCGCCCGTCCCCGCAGCAGTGGGCTGACCTCCAAACGCCTCTTACCTGCCGGTTTCGGTTCACACACACAAAACCCCTGTAGTTAAGCCTAATGAGAGTCAGAACCGGTTCTCCTGCAGCAGGAAAACATCTCAGAGCGTCAGTTCCGGACACAGGCGTGTCTCCCGACAGGGCCCAGCCTGGTACTGGGGCAGCCTGGAGGTCACCCCGCTCTCGGGCCCCTTCCTTCTCACCCGAGGGCCCAGGTTCGAGGCGTCACATGCTGGTGAGGGGGCGCTGACACCCCAGCAGCTGCACCCACAGTATATGTTTCAGGAGAAACAGAGATTCAGTTCTATTTGGCCTCCTGTTTTCGTTCCCTCTCTCCACATCAGAGTTATCAACAGTGCTTTCTACATTTTTAGAGGTGACATTTAAAATTCAAAGTAGGTAATGCAAAATGGTGACGTATTTTATATTTTAAAGTTCACACATGTACGAGTTCCTCTTGGAAGAAGCTACTCTGCAGGCATTCCACGGGCAAAACCCTCCTGACGGTCCAATATGTGGTCAGACAGTGTCGGGTGGACAAGGCCCTTCGAGGCTGTGGAACCAGCAGTGCTCTGGGGACCAGGGATGGTGGATGGAACGTGGCCCTCAGGGCAGAGAGGCTGGAGAGCGGCCCAGAGCACCCCCGAGGAAGTGGGGAGCCGAAGGCCACACCGGCCTCCTGGTGAGGGAGGCCACATGCCAGCTGCCAGGAGCCGTGGTTCTGACCCGGCTGTGGGGCCGGAGCCCACGATCCCCGCTCACGTCCGTGCCAGCAGGGCTGCAGTAGGAGCCACGGCCAAGATGTGTCTCCTGGGAAACCTGGGCTCCTGCTTCCCAGAGCCTGGGGGCTCTGAGCGACGGTCCCAGGGCAGCAGTCCCCGGGCCACTCGGTTTCTCCCTTTTGTTTACATCTTATTATGATTTTAGTTGGATGTGTTCTTTTTGGTACGTTCTGCAATCAAACAAATCAGGTTGTTAAGAAAGACAAGAAGAAAGGACGGAAGAGGTTAGGTCAGGGGTCACTTGTCTGATCAAATGCAGCAAAGTGGCCTCTCCTGGCCGCAGTGCAGACCGTCTACGGGCATCCTCCCGCGTCCAGACCGTCTAGGGCGTCCTCCCGTGCGTCCAGGCGTCCAGCCCGGGCCTGCCGGCGGCCGAAGGTGGGCAGGGCTGGCGCTTCCGCCCGGGCTTGTCCCGACCAAGACGGATCTCGGTGGAGTCTGCGGCCGGATGTCTGCTTTTCAGCCATGAACTTCGCCCCCTGTCAGCCTTCCCTGACGGCGTCCCGGGGGAGGGGCGGACACAGGAGAGAAGTGATTTGTTCATTCAGCCTACAAATCACCCTGCTTGGACATTTGTGTGGTTTGCTGCCGTCTTATTTTGAGGGTGTGTGGGCTGGTCGCATTAGGAAGAACTTTGAAGAAAACACACTGAGAAATACCGCGGCCTTTCCTTCCGGACCGGGGGTTACTTGCTTAAAACTGTCAACACTAAAAGGAAGCACAAGGTGGGCGACAGACGCTGTTTGTGAGACGAAGGCAGGTTTTATAAGTTGTTGGACATTTAAATATTGGACTGAATAAGAAGCAGCAAACTGGAGGGACTCGCGGAAGCGCTGAAGCACCGTGGGTGGCGGGCAGGTGGGAGCGGGCGCCCCCGCGGGCCTGGCCCGCGTCCCTCCGGCTCGGACGGAGCCCACGGCGCCTCGCGTCTCCCCGCCTCCCGCCGCGCCTCGGCCCCGGCCCTGCGTCCACCCTGGTCTCTCTGCGGTTTTACTTCCACCCTTCCTGTTGGAACTCGGTGCTTCGGTGTGGCCCGGGGCGTCCCGTGTGGCACCCGCCCTCAGGGCGGCCTGGCCTCTCACCCTGCCCGGGTCCGGGCCCTGCAGGACCTGCTCAGCCTGCTCAGAGCCAGCGCGGCCGCCTCCTGGGCCCGGGCCGTGTGGAAGCGCCGCCGCCAGGCGGGTCTCTGTGGCATCTGCCCCACAGCATCCGTGAGTGGGGGTGGGGGGGTCACCCTCTGGGCCCGACTGGAGGCCACGGGGAAGCCGCGTGCGGGGCCCGCCCATCGCGCTGCCCACGACAGGCGTGGCTGGGGAGCAGTGGCTGTGCCGGCGCCGCCCGTGGGAAGGAAAGAGCTCCCAGGCGTGCACGGTTTTCACTGCAGCTCCGGACCTGTCCCTTCGCACCCTCGGACAGTGTTCCTCTGCCCTGATGCTGAGGACCGCGGATGACCACGTGGGCGACCACGCGGGCAAAGGCACACGTGTTTTGGGACCTGCTTGAGTCTGAATCTGAGCAGCATCACCGCAGAAGCAGCCGTGCGGTCTGATCCTGCGGTCACCCCGCTGTGACGAGGGGCAGCGCTGGGCGGGCCGTGAGGCCCGGGCTTGCCCTGCCGGAGGCCGGGCTGCAGGCCCCCAGCCCCCGGGGGGGCCTGGGCGTTCGCCACCCTGTCGGCGCGAGGGGCACCGGCAGCGCACTCAGGAGGAGGCACAGGCACCCACGGGTCTGCACGAGGACCCTCAGGACTCAGCACGACTCCACTTGGGTCCGTCCCCCAGGAGCCCTCGGGGCCCAGGAGCTGGTGTCAGCCGGCCCACCGCCAGGGCCAGGCGCGAGCCGGCGGCCGGAGCGCGGCAGCCCAGGTGCGGGGCCGGAGCCGCCCCCGCTGGCTTTCCTCCCCGCGGCCCCCGGCGGCCATGGACGCGGACCCCACACGCTCCCAGACGCTCGCAGGAGAGTGCTCGCCGCAGAACCGCAGCCTCACAGGTTAGGCTGGCGTCTCCTTTCCTTTCAGAAACTCTGCCGTGTCAATATTGTTTGTTAGGAATAAAACCCCGACAAACTGCTGAGATTCCAGACTCTCCAGGTGAGGGTCGCTCCGTGGGTTGGCGCAGTCCTGCACTGGCCAGCCTGCAGAGGGCTGGCAGCCGAGCGCGGGGTGCGGATGGACTCGGGCGGCCCCGCAGTTTTGCACAGAAGGGCCGGAGGGTCAGAGACGGAGGCGAAGACCGGGCCTGATGCTGGGACCTGGATCCAGTGCGGTGGGGCCGCCGGGGCGGTGCTGCCCCACCCCCACCTCCTGCAGCGGCTCTGTCCACCCTTTGTCTGCCCGCCGCAGGGTCCATTTTGCAAATGAGGATCTCAATCCTAGGATGCAAAGCTCCCGGAGGCCCCGGCGGTGCTGGGGGTGGGGCCTGCGGGCAACAGGTGACAGGCACAGAGCCGGGCGCGGGCGGGCTGCGCCTGGAACACACCCCCTCGGACACCCGGGGGGCAGAGGCCTCTGGCTCCCAGCCTCTGGGCCACGGGGCAGCTCTGCGAGACGAGGCTGACCTTGGGCAAAAAACGCCTCTCTTGTTTGGACATCGCGACTCCCACGGGAGGAAAATGGACACGTGACTCAGACACCCGCGGCTTGCGAAGGTCTGCGCGCACGCCCCGCTGTCGGGACCGAGGCTCGGCCGCTGCGGCCCGCTGTCCTCGACCATCGGCATTCCCTGCACGCGCTGGGCCGCTGCCCCTCGCGCGCTCGCACAAAGCACCATTCACGGCGCACCGCCCTTTCCGGGATCCAGCCGGCAGCAGCCAGGGACGCGCCCGAGGCTGCAGGCCCAGCCCCGCATGCCGGCCGGCCGCACCCCCGTGGCTGGCGAGCGGGGCGTCCTCTGTGCCTGCCGCGCCTGCCTTACCTGCCGCTGAAGCCCACCCACGTCCTCTGCCTTTCGGCCAGAACTTTCTGACGGGAGGGGGGTCGGTGCGGGGCAGGGGGCCGGGAGCGGGAGGGACCCCAGCCCGGGGTCAGCCCGGGGCGGGGCGGGACGCCGTCTCCTCCACGGATTCGGTGATTCACCACTGCAGCACGCCTGCCACTAATTAGTATGGGGCACGCGGAGCCACCCGCTGAAGAGCAGGGGAGCAGGCAGCCCGGCCCCCCCCGCCCGGGCCCGCCCCCAGGGCCCCCGCTGCGGACCGGCACGCGCCCCCCGCCCCCCGCTGACCACACGGCAGCTCGGGTGTCCTGCCTGGGGGCCGTGAGCAGGGGCGGCAGCCCTGGCGTGACCCCCCCCCGCCCCCCCCGGCCCCCGCGTGGACTCACCATGAGAGCAGCAAAGTTACTGAAGTGTGAGCAGGGGATGGAGACGGTGCCCACGGCGCGGCCAATTACGTCGCACCCTGCTCCCCGCCAGCCTCCATGGCCGTCCGGAAGGTCAAGGTCCCAGGCAGCGGCCACAGGGGCGAGCCCCGGGCGACCGCGATGGGGCGGGTGAGGGTGGAGGGGCTGCCCCCATCTGCAAGGACAGAGCAGGTCAGGGCGGGCGGGGCTCCCCCCGGCCACCTGCCTCTCGCGGCCCCCCCACCCCCCAGCCCGGGCAGCGGCATCTCCCGAAGTCTGCCCCCTCTTGGCAGCGCCCCACCCGGCCAGCCTGTTGGAGTCTCTGGCTCGGGGCGTCTGGGTCAGGCAGAGGCTGTGGGACAGCCTGGGGCCTCAGGGCCTCAGCGGGATGGAGCCCGGGGGAGCAGATCCTTCTCCACATTTAAAACCCAGTCCCGGCCGGCCCTCCCCGCACGAGACACTCCGCCCGACCTCAGGCTGCAGAAGGCACGTACGGCATGCCTGTCCGTGCAAGTCAAGAGACCCCAGTCACCCCCAGCGAACAGCCAGACCCGGGCGGGCCAATCTTCCGCTCCTGGACGTGGCCAGACCTCCCCACACAGACCGGTTTCCCGGGTGGCCCCACGCCGTCCGTGTAACCCAAAGTTGTGCAGAATCTGCATTTGAAGAGCAGGAATCGCCCGCCCCTGGTTGGCGCTGATGGCCAGGAAGCGGCCGGGGGAGTGGACGCGGCGGCCAGCGGCCTTCGACCTCGCCTCCCCCCACGTCCTGCTGCCTCCTGGCCCGGAGGGCCCGCCTGCCGTGCAGACCCCGGAGAAACACAGCCCAGCTTCTCACCTATTTTGGCGAAAACAGCAGGAGTGGCCGTGGTCCTGTGCTTCCCGTTGGCAGCGAGACGCGGCGAGTTCCCCGGTCTGGGGAGCAGTTTTCCATCCCAGGGGCCGCGCGCCCGAGCCCGCGAGGAGAGTTATCAACAGATTGCAGGGCTGCAGCCTGGCGACGGCCGGGGCTCTGCGCCGCCGGGAGGATGAGTCAGAGCCGAGGAGCAGACAGTCGCTGCCGTGCTCAGCAGGCGGCTTCCCGGACTCCGCGCGAGGAATGCCAGCGGCCCCTGCGCCTGCTCCCGCGGGCGGGCGACAGCCAGGGACCAGGGACGGTCGGGAAGCAGGAGCCGTAACCATGGGGATGGGGGAGGCGCGGATGCCGGCTCCCCGCGGCAGGGTGGGAATGGTTCTTCCCAGCCAGCCGGCCGGCCCCATCACACCGCGGAGCCGATTTAAAGAGACAACCGGCGGTTTTGCCTTCGCTTCCAACAGAATTGGACAACTCACATGAGAACGTCTCCCTGAAGGAGGCAGAAGGGGGACCGGGCGATTCTGTTTTATTCTTGAAGGAAACCCCTGTCCGTCTGGGGCTCTGAGGACAGAAGTGTGAGCAGGGAGGTTGATTTTGGAGGAATTTTCAGTCTTTGTATTAAAATATTTTCAAATCCAAATATGGCCACACTGAGGTGGACCCACGAGTCCAACCCAGCGTGAGTCAGCAGGGTGGACCTGCCAGGGTGGACGGGTCTCGGCCATGCACAAAGGGCGCCCCCAGACCCCTCCCCGTCCAGGACCCAGCCCCCAGCCTGGGTGCTAGAGCCGGTGCCGGGGCACCCAGAGGAACGGCGAGCGAGCAGAGGGGAGGGGAGGAGGGGACACGGCAGGACCCTGCCTGCAGCGGCCGGGGGGGGGGCCCGGCCAGCAGCCCTCTGAGTGGGGTCTCCCCATGCCTGTCCCCCGTCCCACCAGTTCCCAGCACTGCTGTGCCCGTCCCTCCCGGTGTTCCCATTGCCCCTCTGCGGGGTGCTGCGGTGGTCCTGATGCCAGCCAGGGACAGGGAACCCCGAGGGGTGAAAGGATTTTCAGTCTCCCAGCAAGTGGTGTCGGAGCTGAGTGGAGAGCCTCCCGCCCAGGCCCGGCCCACCTGGTGCCCTGGGGCGGCTCCCTCAGGACTGGAGGGTGCCGGAGCTCCCTGGGGGCCCAGGTTGGTGGCCCTGGACAAGTGGGGTGAAGGGGGGAGATGGGAAGGCCCGCCCTGGATTGGGGGCCTTCCGCTCAGACTCCCCCAGGCTGGAGTGGTCCCCGCAGGGCTGAGCCCACCTGCAGCTGCCTCCAAGGCTGTCCAGGGAAGGGGCACCGGCGGCACGGGTCAGGGGCTCCCAGCCCAGAGGTGACAGAAAGGAAGGCACGAGCAGCCCGTCACAGGGCCGAGGTGCCCAGGCGGCAGGAGGGGCACGAGGAAGGGGCCCTGGGGCGGCCGCCCCTCTGCCCACGGCCCCGCCTCCCACGCGGTCCCTGTGCCCTGGCCGGGGAATGGTGACCTGCCCTGGCCTCAGGCAGGTGGGGGCTGGCACCAGAGGTGTTCTGGGAGAACTTACAGGAGATGCCGCAGGGATGCAGAGGGCAGGGGCAGGGGGGGCCTGAGCAGCCCCTCCCAGGCCAGGCCTCTGTCCCACCCTGTACGCTTGGGACTAGGGCCCATGGGCTCCAAAGGCAAAGGTTAATCCAGCCCCAGACTCACCAGGGGTCCGGGTGGGGCACGTAGAGGGTCCCCAGTCGCTTTGTGGGGGTCCCCCAAGGAGGCACTTCAGGCAGACAGGCCTGTCTGGCTGCTGACATCCTCACCCTGTACACGGGGGCCTGGACCAGGTGGAGGCCGCCCCCTGAACCCCAGTATTAGCCTGAGTGAGGATGGGGTGGTTTCTCAGGAAGAGGCCGCCCCGGGAGCCACGTCTGTGGTCCTCGGGCTTTGTGAGGGGCTGGGAGCTGCCGTACCACCTCCTCCGTGGGCTTGGCTACCCAGGGCCCAGGCCTCCGAGCTGCCCGGGGAAGGAACGTGGGCCCCGCAGTCCCCGCGCGCAGCCCCACACGGTGACCAGGCTCTGTACTTGGCGCAGAGCAGCACGCCTGTGAGATGGGGAAACCGAGGCTGTTGGCTGCTTTGCTGGCCCGTGGGTCAGTGTGGCAGAGCCAGGCCGGGGAGAGCGGGGCACCATGGGCCAGCCCTGTGCCCGCAGCCACTGGCATTGCAGGAGCCTCAGGCCTTCTCCCTAACATGACGGCCTCAGCTCAGAGGACCCCGAGGGACCCCCATGGACGGGGCTGCGTCCCAGAGTCACGGGCACCGTGCTTGGTGATGCGGACGTGTCCTCGTTTGCTCCTGGGGCCTCAGGGTGGCCCTGACTGGGGAGCCTTGGGCCGCCTTCTGCCCTGTTCCCTGAGCTTCTCTGCTGTCTGTGAGCGGAGCCCCTGCCTTCTAGAATTTGCAGCCGACCACAGAGACAGGTTCAGTGGACTCTTTGCCCTTTACAGTTTCTCATGCACCAAAGACTCATCTTCTGAGCGCCACATCCACTAGGCCCAGGCCTCCCGTTAGCACTAGAACTCACTCCTGGAACTTGTGTGGCGTGGCTGCCGTTCAATCCACATGAAAGACGCGCTTCTTCGCGGTGAAACAAGTGTCTGCGTCAGAGGGCAGGCCCTCGGTGACCTCACCGCACTGAGTCCCCACCTCCCTTCCCTAAAGGCCCCTTTCTGGCGCATTCCGTGAGCTCAGGACTCCCCGCTACTGAAGGCGGCGGTGCGGCCCCCCCAACCTCCTCTGGGCAGCCCCAGCCCTCTATCCGCCCCCCCAAGAGGGAGAGTCACTTCTGATACAGGGGTGACCCACGGCTCTCTTCGGGGGCAGCGTGGGGCCCGCCTCCTCTGGGAGGGGAACCCTGCCGTGGGTGGAGAGCCGGGGTGGTGGGGGGCCTCCGGGAACCTGCAGGCTGCCGGTGTGAGGCCAAGAACAGCCGGATGCTGCTGCTGGGCTCCTCTGGACGGCCTCACAGTGGACGGGGTCACAGGTCAGACGACGCGCTGGGGGTCAGCTCCGGGGGACACAGGCCTTGGCCCCTCTCCCTGGGCGCAGGTCTGGCCCCAGCTCCACACGCAGGCGCACACTGAGGACGGGACAAGGCCTGGGCGCAGGGCCCGGGGGCTGAGGCGTCTCGGGCCGGAGCTGTCCTTCTGTGAGCACGGCAGGGGTCCTTGGGCTTCTCGCTTTCTGGCTGTTTCCCGGGGGCCACGCGTGCTGGACGAGACTGGCATTGGCGGCCTTTCCGGGCTGCGCGCAGTCCGGCCCCCGAGGCTGGATGCCCGACCGTCGTGCGCTCGCATCCGCGGCTCACCCAGCGGAATGGAAACCCGCTCTCCAGTTGCCATGGCAACCAGCCCTCTCCCCTAACAGCGTCAGTTTGAATTTGTGCAGAACGTTTCTAACAAAGATTTACGCCAACAAATTCACTCTACCCTGAGGTCAAGCCGAGTCTGAGAACCAAATAGTAAAATTAGCAAACGCACTCAGCTCTCATGGTCGCCCGTCCTCTCTTGAAGCCTCTTGGAGCCCCCAGAGGACCAGGCTACTTCCATGCAATCTCTCGCTGCCACCGGTGACCACTGGGCAGCCTCCGGGGGCTCGTGGGCCCCTCACAGAACAGGGGTCTCGGGGGTTCACCTTGAGAAGCATTGCGGGGGTCTGTGCCCACGCACATCCCTGCCGGGCTCCCGGGTGCACGCAGAGTGCAGGGCTCTCGTGGCCGAGCCTGAGCAGGCCCCCCTCGGGCCCCACGAGCCACGGTCAGGCCGGCTGTGGGGCCACCGCACGGCGAACGGAGTCCGGGGAGGTGGGGGCGGGACCCGTCTGTGGACTCTGAACGCCCCGTGCTGGCGGCCGGCCCCGGGCCCCCCGTCCCCCGGGGCTCTCAGCCCTGGCCCACCAGCTGCATCCTTGGCCCATCAGAAGGGTCCCCAAGAAGACTCTTGAAGGGAGGGGAAGAGCGAGGGACACCTGGAGAAGACCACGCTTACATGTCAGGAGTATACTGCCCATTTCTCTGTTTTTCTTTCTGGCAATTTCCAATTTACCCCAATTTTTATTTCCTTCCTCCCCTCAAATCACATCTTTTCTCCTTCGTAACCTTCAGACCCTCCTGGAGCCCAAACCCTCACTGCAAGCCCCTCCCCCTTCCGGAGAGCGTCCTGGAGCCACAGCTGCCGGTGGGCTGGCCTGTGACAGGGCGGGGGCGCGGGGCTCAGGCAGAGGGGGGTGGGGTGGGGGAGGGAGAGGCCCTGCCTCGCTGAGGGCCCCCAGGGCGCCAGTTTGCCTGGAGGATGTACGCGTAGGAAGAACAGCCTGGGATGCCACTTGGGACCCGGCTGGGGGGCCTGGGGAATCAGGGCTGCTGCTGGGGGAGGGCGTGGGGAGGGAAGGCTTGCCCTCAGCTGCACGGTGATGCTTGAAGAGCTGCCACTTTGCTTCGGCTCCTGGGTCAGCCTGTCCCCTCTCAGCTCTGCCCCCAGCCCTGCGCCCTGCTCTCCCCTGAGGCCACGTGGGGGCTGCAACCCTCTCACCCAGCGCACGGCTTTCCTCCCGACACCCTGGGTGAGACCATCAGTGGGACAGCCGTGGTGACCCAGGCGCTCTGCCACACGTGACAGCTGTGGGCCTCAGGGCGTCCGCTCAAGACAGGGTGTCCACAGCCGTCCTCTGCAAGGTCCACGTGGTACATCCCAAAGGCAGCTCCTGCCATCGTACCCAGAGCCGGCATTGCACAGCACAAACCCACAGCTCCATTCTTAGTCTGAGCTTCCCTCGCAAACTGTACAAACAGAACACTTGCTAGGGACAGTCTCAAAGCAGGAAAAAATGTGCCATCGGTCCTCCAGATGTGCTCCGGGACTCAGGACCCTGAGCTGTAGACCAGCCTCTGCCTACTGTCACCTCCGAGGGTCTGGACTGCGCACCCACACAGGCAGTCCCGGACACGCACGGCAGCCTTGGAGACCCCTGATCCCTCTACATGAGGTTGGGGTTCAACAGACCAAGGGGTACTCCCACCAGTACCTGGTGGAGAGCACACGCCAGCACGGGCTCGGGCGAGGAGGCCTCCTGTCTACAATGCTGTGGAGGCCGGCTGACTACAGGCAGGGCAGCAAAGGGTCTACTAAGGGGGAGACAGCTGAGCCCCAGCTTTTGTTAAAGTTTTGACAAAATTTAACACCCATTTATGATAAAAACTATCCAGAAAGTGGACATAGAGGGAATATACCTCAACACAGTAAAGGTTGCATATGACACGACAGCGAACATCAACCTCGGCTGTGGGAAGGTGACAGCACTCCCTTCCTCCTCAGATGGGAGGAGAGCAGGAAGATGCTTTGCTTTCAGAGGTGAGTGTGGGTCCCAGGGCAGCTGTGAATGCAGAGCTTCACAGCCAGTGTCCTCTGCTTCAACAGTCCTCAGTCAAATCGCCTCCTCCTCCCCGGCTGGCATCGAGGTCGCCCATGTGGACCTCAAACCCGGGGTCAGGACAGAAATAGCAACATCCGGTGGTCAGATGGTTTTACACGTGAGGGACTAGTCCAGTTTCCAGACCTGAGTCATTAACCAAATTTAATTGATATTTTTAGAGCATTCCACCGCAAAGCAGCAGCATATACGTTTTTCTCAAGTGCACACAGAACATCCTCCAGGACTGATCACAGGCTGGGCCCCAAAGAGGGCCATGGTAAATTTAAGAAAATTGAAATCGTATCAGCATCTTTTCCGACCACAACACTGTGAGATTAGAGATCCATTACAGAAAAAAACCTGGAAAACACACAAACATGTGGAGTCTAAACAATACGCTACTAAACCGCCAGTGGATCATTGAGGAAATCAGAGAGGAAATCAAAAAATACTTGGAGACAAATGAAAATGAAAGCACAATGATTCCAAACCTATGGGACGTGGTAAAAGCAGTTCTAAGAGGGAAATTGATAGCAGTATAATCTTACCTCAGGAAACAAGAATAATCTCAAATAAACAATCTACACTTACACCTAAAGCAACTAGAGAAAGAAGAACAAACAAAACCCAAAGTCAGTAGAAGGAAAGAAATCACAAAGATCAGAGCAGAAGTAGATGAAATAGAAATGAAGAAAACAATAGCAAAGATCAATGAAACTAAAAGCGGATTCTTTGGAAAGACCAGGAACAAGACCAGGAACAAGACAAGGATGTCCACTCTCGTCACTTTTATTCTACATAGTTTTGGAAGTCACAGCCATGGCAATCAGAGAAGAAAAAGAAATAAAAGGAATCCAAATTGGAAAAGAAGAAGTAAAACTGTCACTATTTGCAGATGACATGACACTATACATAGAAAATCGTAAAGCCACCACCAGAAAACTACCAGAGCTAATCAATGAATTCGGTAAAGATGCAGGATACAAAATTAATATGCAGAAATCTATTGCACTTCTACACCAACAATGAAAGATCAGAGAGAGAAATTAAAGAAACAAGCCTATTTACCATCAAGTCAAAAAGAATAAGATACCTAGGAATAAACCTGCCTAAGGAGGCAAAAGACCTGTACTCAGAAAACCATAAGATGCTGATGAAAGAAACTGAAGACGACACCAACAGATGGAGGGACATACCATGTTCTTGGATTGGAAGAATCAATATTGTGAAAATGACTGTCCTACCCAAAGCAATCTACAGATTCACTGCAACCCCTATCAAATTACCAATGGCATTTCCCACAGAACTAGAACAAAAAATCCTAAAATTTTTATGGAGACACAAAAGACCATGAATAGCCAAAGCGATCTTGAGAAAGGAAAACGGAGCTGGAGGAATCAGGCTCCCTGGCTTCAGACTATACTACAAAGCTATAGTCATCAAGAGAGTATGGTACTGACACAAAAACAGAAATATAGATAGAAAGTCCAGAGAGAAATCCACGCACTTATGGTCACCTAATCTATGACAAAGGAGGCAAGACTATACAATGGAGAAAAGACAGTCTCTTCAATAAGCGGTGCTGGGAAAACTGGACAGCTACATGTGAAAAATGAGAACACTCCCTAACACCATACACAAAAATAAACTCAAAATGGATTAAAGACCTAAATGTAAGACTGGATAATATACAACTCTCAGAGGAAAACGTAGGCAGAACACTCTTTGGTATAAATCACAGCAATGTCTTTTTCAATCCATCTCCTAGAGTAATGGAAATAAAAACAAAAATAAACAAATGGGACCTAATGAAACTTAAAAGCTTTTGCAGGGCAAAGAAAACTATAAACAAGATGAAAAGAAATCCCTCAGAATGGGAGAAAATATTTGCAGATGAATCAGTGGACAGAGGATTAATCTCCAAAATATGTAAACAGCTCATGCAGCTCAATATAAAAAAAACGAACAATCCAATCAAAAAATGGGCAGAAGACCTAAACAGACATTTCTCCAAAGAAGATAGTCAGATGGCCAAGAGGCCCATGAAAAGGTGCTCTACACTGCTAATTATTAGAGAAATGCAAATGAGGTATCACCTCACACCAGTCAGAATGACCATCATCAAAAAGTCTACAAACAGTAAATGCTGGAGAAGGTGTGGAGAAAAGGGAACCCCCCTGCACTGTTGGTGGAGTGTAAATTGGTACAACCTCTATGGAGAACAGTATGGAGGTCCTCTAAAAAACTAAAATAGAACTACCGTATGACCCAGTAATCCCACTACTGGGCATATACCCAGAGAAAACCATAATCCAAAAAGACACATGTACCATAATATTCATTGCAGCACTATTTACAATAGCCAGGTCATTGAAGCAGCCCGAATGTTCATCAACAGATGAATGGATAAAGTAGATGTGGCACATATACACAGTGGAATATTACTCAGCCCTAAAAAGGAATGAAATAATGCCATTTGCAGCAACATGGGTGGACCTAGAGATCGTCATACTGAGTGAAGTCAGACAGAGAAAAACAAATATCAAATGATACCGCTTATATGTGGAAACAAAAAAAAATGATACAAATGACTTATTTACAAAACAGAAACAGACTCACAGACTTGGAGAAGGAACTTATGGTCATCGTGGGGGAGGGTGGGGGAGGGATAGACTTGGAGTTTGGGACTGACAGGTACACACGTCTATATTTAAGATGAATAACCAACAAGGACCTGCGGTATTGAGGGAACTCCGCTCAATACTCTGTAATGACCTAAATGGGAAAAGAATTTGAAAAAGAATAGAAACAGGTGTATGTACAACTGAACTTTGCTGTACACCTGAAACTAACAAATATTGTAAATCAACTATACTCCAATATAAAATAGAAATTAAAAAAGAAATAAACTTAAGGGACTAGTTCAGTTTCCAGACCCAAATCAGTAACCAGACTTACTGTTTCGTGGACACACTCGGCCTCCTGGGACTGGAGCCAGGGTCAGGGGCCTGGTGCTGTCTGTGGGGCTGGGTTTGCCTGTCGGGTCGCCCCGAGAGTGGAGGGTCTTGGGGGCATCTCCTGCCCGGAGACCTCTCACTGCTGTGCCTGCTGTGTCACCACCCCCTGCGGCCCCCACCCTGGAGCCGTGGACACGGGAAGAGGAGAGGCAGAGTGGCCGCAGCAGAGCCGTCCATCCTGTTGCCAGCCCGGGCCTGACCCCGCCGCCCTCCCCCTCCCCGCGTGACGCGCCCTGCCTGTGGGGCCCCACCGGGGCTGGCCCGTCCCACTTGGCCCAGCTCCGACTGGCCTCCGTGGCATCCACCCTGCCTCCCGGCTGCCCGATCCCTGCCAACGCTTCTGGCATTTGGGCCAAAGCAATTTTACCAAATTAGATGTGGTCAAAAGCAAGTTGCTCCACAAGGCAATTTTGTTAAAATAATGATTGAGAATTAATATTCCCAAGTCTCTGGTTTTTCTAGCATCAGCCATTTGGCACACTGCAGGACAGACTTCCAACGCTTTGTATCTTGAAACGTTTCTCTTCTTTTCAAAACATCCCTAAGCCTAAAAATAATCTTTACATTTTAATATCTAATCATTTTCAGCCTGTTAGTCTTGCTTTGAGCTGTTGGAATAGCAGAGATTTGGAACAAGCTGAGTGTCTAAGGGGAGGGTGGGAGTAGCTGGCACCTGCAGGCTGGTGACTGGTCAGCCGCCCTTGGAGGGGAGGCCAGCAGTCATGTGACAGGACACGTGTAATGGCGTGAGTGTGTGCACCTGTGCGTGTGCGCTGGCACACCGAGGGGCCCGGGGCTGGCGCTGGTACCCACAGCTGGGCAGGACGGTGACCACTGGTCAGCTTATTCTTCTGCCTCCGTGTTTTAGATATTACTTTCTTGACCATGCGTTGTTTTTTTGGTAAAGAGAAACCCCAATAAAATCAGTTTAAAAAACAAAAAATATAAAATTTTAATGGTTGTGACCTTGAGGTTTTTTGATTGACTCCTAAGCTGTAGTTATTTGGTCTGTTCCACAGTTTGCCTACATTACCACGCAGGGCAGGCAAAATAACTGCAATTAGTTACCAGCCAAAAAATCAGGAAATAAGGAAAAACCAAACATTATGACAAACAGAAACGAAAGTAGAAAAACCCTTGAATTTTGGAAAAGGATCACAACTTTTGAATATGATAAAACATTTTCAAAATCCCCCTTTACCCAAACCGGGTAAACTATGAAAGCAGTGGGCAGAGGGTCCTGGGTTGCACGCCTTTGCGGGGCGGGGCCACGGTGACAAGGAGCCCTCCCCTCCCCCAGCCCCTGTCTCGCAGCACCTGGCGGACGCGCCTGCAGGGGAGGGTGGCAGGCGGGGCGCCCAGACCCCGGGACGCACGGGGGCCACCCTCCTGTCCGGTCTGGGCGCCCTGGCCCTGCCAACTCCTCAGGGTGGCAGTCAGGTCCATGACCTGGCCTCACGCTGGACTCCAGTCCTTTCCTCCCAAGTCTGCAAAAGCTAAGATCCTCATTAATTGCAACATACAGTTCACAAATCCCAAACATTTGATCAGTACGTCTGCAGGCTCCACAAACCCTTTCAGCAGGAGCCGCAGCGGGGGAGGAAGTGGATGTGAGGGAGGCGGAGGGAGGGTTGGGGCCCCGGAGCCAAGCCCCCGGGGGAGCACCTGCCAGGGCCACCAGCACCCGTCCTGCTCGCCAGCCTGTCACCCGGAGGAGCTGGCACGGCCGGAGGAGGAGACCCTCGACCTCCGCCCCGCCCCCGCCTGGAAGCCGTGCTCCTCTCCCCTGACGGGAGCTCACGCTTCCCTTGGAGGGACTGAGGTCCCACTGGCCCAGGGTCCTCCCATTCCGGGTGGGGCTCACGAGCCCCCTGCACCACCTCTCCCCCCCACGCCTCCCCGTGCCCCGTGGCTGCTGACCTCTGTGTGAACTGCCCCGGCCCCTGGGCACCCCGAGGGACCCAAACCACCCCCCCAGACGGCCTCCTTGGCGCTGCCCTGAGCCGGCAGTGTGGGCAGAGGCTCCTGGCCCCTCAGGCAGTCCTGTGGGCATCGCTGGTGACCAAGTGGGCTGCTGTCAGCTCCGCCCTGCGCACCTCTGTCCAGGCGGGCAGACGTCATCCACATGGCGGCCTCCCGCCGGAGCCCCTGCTCCCTGCCTGAGCCCCTCTGCAGCAAGCCCGGGGCCCGGGCGGCATATCCGTGGGGTGAGCAGCGGGGTCCTGTGGGAAGGAAGGGTGTGAGGTCCTCCCACGGGCACGGTGCCTGGCCCCTCTGCAGCGCAGCCCCCACTCAGCACAGCCTCAGCCCCTTGAGGTTGCGGGGTGCCGGCTGCCAAGACCGAGTGGGGAGCTTGGCCTGGGCACGGGGGCAGCGATGGCACCCAGGACCCAGGAGGGAGGCTCAGGCCCGGGTCCCAGCTGTCAGAGCGCGTCTCCCTGGGCCTGAGCACGCCTGCCGGGTGCCTGTGGCTAGAGATACGGGACAGACGCCCGCTAGATGGTCAAGGACGGGCTTGGGCTGATCGTGGAGAAGGGAGCCAGACTGGATCTCTCTGTGTTCATCACCCCAAGGGAGTCCCGTGAGGCCCACGAGCCCCGCACCCGGGGCCCCTACCCGACGTGAGGGGTGCCGCCCTGCAGGAAGTTTCCGTTTCCTACCTTGAGTCCCTCTGTCACGCCTAAACCACTGAGAAAACAAGTCCTCCTCATCCCCGGTTTAATAAAGACTCCTGCCTCGGTGCTTGTCTCCAGATGCAATTTGGACACAGTGGGACCCACCGAGTCAGGGTTTCAAGCTGATCTCCAATCCTGCTGCGAACGTCCGACGGTCCCTTCTCATTCCTGGAAGGGTCAGCGGGTTCCGACGCTGAAGTGAGCTCACAGGCGGCCCCTGCACCTCAAGGGCCCAGGATCCGGGGGTCAGGGTGTGTGCAGAGGTGGGGGGACGATCGGACCCCAGGCCCGTCCCTCGGGGGCCCCGCAGGCTGCGTGGGGCCGTGGGAGCCGCGGCTGCACCTGGACAGACCCCGCGGCAGCTCGAGGTGCGGGCCCAGAGGAAGGGGCTTCGCTCCTGGGAGACGCGCGCCTGGCGGGGCCGCCTCTCCTGAGCCCCCCAGCCCCCACCCCCGCCCCTCGGCTCCCCCTCCTGTGTCTGCGGCGGGTCCTGGCACCGAACTCCGCACCCTGGACCTTCCCGCCCAGCCTGCCTGCTGGGAACGCACGCGAGGTCCCTGTGTTGATGGCGGGGCCGCCCGGGGGCTGTGGACGTGGGGCCTGGCCTGCCTTCCTCGCTGTGCTGGGGGCAGGGGCCCAGTGCCCTCAGGGCGAACCTGTCGCTTTATGCCTGGAGCAGGGGCTGCCATCTGGAGAGCACAGACTGTGACAATCCTTCCGGCCGAAGCCTCGGTCGGCGGGCGGGTGCTGTGGGCGAGGCCTCAGGGACAGTGGCACCGTGGGCCCCAGGTCTGGTCCCGGGGTGCCCGCCGAGCTCCAGCACACACCTCTGAAGGCCGGCACCCCACTCCGGGGAGGGGGACCAAAAAGTCCCGCTCTGGACAGGGGCCAGCCCCTGGGCGATGAGCTGTCATCCTCAGGGTGACCCCATCTTCCCTCTGAGCTGGGATGGATCACGGGATGGGTCGTTAGAAGCGTTCGTTTCTGGGGGGACCCCTGTGGACCGGTGGCCTCAGGGCAACCTGGGCCTCCGCGGCCGGGCAGGGCGCCCGCCCACCCAGAGCTTCCTGAGGAGACGAGGCTGGGTGAGCTCAGACAGCGCTCCTGGGCCCCGGGCGCGCCCTCCCGGGCGCCCTCCGGCAGGGTCTCCTGGGGCAGGGGGCGGCGGGGGGCAGGCCGCCGACACCCACCGCCTCTGCTGGGTCAGGAGCCGCCCGCGGCCGCGGCCGAGTGCACGCAATCTCCTGCAGGTCGACTGGGGCTCCCGCTCAGGATCGCACGTTCAGGACGGGACACGCCGGTCACGTCTGGAGGATTCTGGGGCACGAACTCGTTGTTGTGAAAATGGGTTAATGAAGGGAAAAGTCCAGCGCCTGTCCTGCCCGTCCTGTGAACGAGCACCCCAGGCAAAAGGAAGACGCAGGACGGACCCGTCCTGCAGCCCCAGCGAGCTGGTGACATAAGCGCGACCTTCACGGGGAGGGTGGCCCGCGTGCTCCCCTGTCACGCCCGATGCAGGACCCAGCGGCCTCGGGACACACAGCACCCGGGGCAGCGCCGCAAAGCCAGACACGAGAACAAGCGACGGCCGGGGGGAGGAGGAGACACACGCACGGTCCCAGCTCCGGGACGGTTAGAGCCCGATTTAAAAATGAGCTGTGAAAACTGTGAGACGATCCGGAAAACGTGAACCCGGGCTAAACATTTATTAAAACCAGGACTCTCCTTGCTGATGTGTGGGGGCTGCACTTGCTGGGCTTTCACGGGGGATGACCAGCCGCTGGGCTTTGCTTCCCAGTCACCTGTGTGCGTGTGAGCGTGTGTGCGTGTGTATGCACGCGTGTGCGCGCGTGTGCATGTGCGTGTGCGTGCACGCGCGTGTGTGTGTGTGTGTGTGTGTGTGCGCGTGTGCGCGCGCAGGGAGAGGGGGCGGAGGTGCAGTGACCACACTGCCACCATGAGGGCTGGGCGACCGCGCTTCTCTCCGACCCTCACGGTGCAGTGTGTGCGTGGCTGTGCCGTGTGTTTACAAAGACCCGGCACCTGCTCTGTGAGTGGGGGCCCCAGTGAGAGCTGGGCTCTGACCCCCACGTCTCCTTGAAGGCATGTGGCCCTGTGCCACCTGCCGAAACCCCCCGATGGCTGGGCAAAGCCTCTGGTGACGTCTGCCCCCCTCGGCTGCTGGCTGCTGGCCTCAGCTCTGCAGCTGCCGCCCCGGCCCCAGACGTGCTCCGGGTCCCTGCTGCCTTGGCTCCCCGCCCCCCGGCTTCCCGGGCAGCCCCAGGCCCGCCCAGGCCCAGCGCCCGCACACAGCAGCTCCTCACCTACGGATGCAGGCGGGTGCGGGGGGTGGGGGCCAGGCGGGAGGCGGTGAGATGGATACAAGACAGAAGTAAAAATAACACTGTTCCCAGAATCAACTTCCCCAAGCAAGCTGGCGGCCCCTGGTTATTTGTTGCCTAGGAAATTCCGGAAAATAAAGATGCCTGTTTCTGAACAGCTGCATTTCTGTGCGCAGGGCTGCTGGCTGCCTTCCCAGTGACGACCCGTGTCCTGGGACCCACGCGTGCTCAGGGTGGGCGCCAAGCT
This sequence comes from Hippopotamus amphibius kiboko, assembly GCF_030028045.1. Classification (NCBI taxonomy): domain Eukaryota; kingdom Metazoa; phylum Chordata; class Mammalia; order Artiodactyla; family Hippopotamidae; genus Hippopotamus; species Hippopotamus amphibius. The sequence continues at coordinate 641,379 of NC_080190.1, forward strand.
GGCAGTGCCCCGAGACCGCGTCGGGGAGAAGCGCTTTAGACTCTAGCCAGACAATGGAGTGAAGTGAAAAGCTTAACGTGCAAATATTGTAAATGAGGTACCTGTGGTTCTTAAATTCTCAACGAGGTATGATAAACGTATGTACATCTGACACTTTGAGTGGAGGCTGAGACAGGCTCCTGTGATGACGGCAGCTGCGGGGGGTGTCCCAGCGCCGTGAGCTTCTCCCCGGGGCCGCTGCCTCGACCTCCTGGGTGCGTCAGGTCCGCCGGTCACAGCCCCTCAGGCGGCTGCCCGAGCACGGCTGCCACTCCTGGCGGCCTTCATCATCCCTGGGGCGAGGGCTCAGCTTGCTCCTCATGACACAGATAGAGAGACAGAGAGAGAGAGACGGAGACAGAGAGGGAGGGGAGTGAGCTGGAGGGCTGCCGGCACGCTGGGCCCCGGAAGGGGGACACACGGGAGGAACCTCTGTGCTGGGCGGCTGAAGGGAGCTGGGACAAGGGACCCTGAAGACCAAGTCTGCACTGACCCCTCCACACCTGCTTAGCCACTGCCCGTGTCTCCGCGGAGCTGACCTCAGAAGCGTGGGTGCTCAGGCCCTTGGGCTTGGGCCTCCCAGAAGCCTTTGCTCTGGGAGGGTTGAGGGCGCAGCCTCCCGCTTGCAGGCTCTCAGGTGAGGTGGTCCGCCCGTCTGTCCCGGGCACCCCCACCATCCAAGCGACCTTCAAGTCACACGCCCTCAGGGTCACCAACTCCTGTGCGATCTGTCTGCTCAATGGTGATGGATGCCACCAAAACAAACACCTGGATGTCACTGTAAGTGGTTTCCATGGTGACGCATTTATCCTGGCAGGCAGTCCTCCGTTTGTGGAAGGGCTGGACCCCCTGGAGACTGGGGTGGGGGTGGGGGTTGGTCTCCATTTGGATCTGAGAGCAAATGGAGGAAAGGATATTCTCCAAAGCCGCCCCGAGGGCCGCACCGTCCTCATCCTGGGCGCGAGGCTCACTCAGCTCCTGCGATGGGCAGAGTCTGTGGGAGGATGCGGAGCGGCCAGGAAGCCCTGCGTGTGGGGAGAGACGAGTGGACGAGACTGAGCCTGGCGCACAGGGCCACCCACTCTGACGGGGAGGAGCGAGCAGGCAGGGCTTCGGGGAGGAGGCAGCCTTTGAGCTGTGCCCTGAAGGGTGACCAGGAGTCCACCGAGTGGAGCGAGACCGTGCGGCCAGGGCAGGGAGCAGGCAGGGCGACGTGTTTGCAGAGGGGCCTGGCCCAACGGGGCCGTGAGCAGTGACACGGCAGAGGGTCCGGCCGGCTCACCGGATGCCTCGAAGGAGGAAGCTGCCCCACTTCCCAGGTGGGGAGTGACAGTCAGCACCGGCCCGCAGGGGAGGCCCGAGGCTGGGGGACGGCTGGACGAGGAGCCGCGGGGACCCCGGACTGGGCTGGCGCGAGGGTGACGGGGGCTCGGGCGGCGAGCAGGCCTGGCTTGGGCCCCAGTGGGGCCGTGGGCCAAGAAGGAGCCTCTGAGGCTCTAGCAGCTCCTGCCCCCCGACCCCAGAATAGCTCAGGCTGCAGGGCTCCTTCCCTCTGGTGCCGGCAGCCCAGGCCGGGGGCCCTGACGCTGGCCCACCCCAGCCCAGGCGCCCCCCCAGCTGGCAGCAAGAGCCCTGAGAGGCAGGACCTCTGCTGCTGCAGCGCAGGTCCGCACACAGCCAGCCGCTCACCGGAGACCGCGTGCCCACAAAGTGGGAAGGGCTTCCTGGCAGCCTTTCTGGAAGGCGCGCTAGTGGGTCCTGTGGGCAGGCCTCCTCCCTCCCTGCTCGCTGGGCCCCTGGGTGGGGGGGGGCTCTGCGAAAGCCCAGGGACAAGGCACCTGGACTTGATGGTCAGCTCGGGGTTGGGGGGCGGAGGGTCCAGAACCTGGTTCTCTGTCTCTGCTCCAAGACCACACCCCATGGCTGCCGGTCCTGAACTGTCCAGGCAGAGTTTCCTATGTTACCCTGAGGAGATTTAAGCGTCCTTTGGCAAATGCAATTAAAATCGTCGTTTCTCACTTTTCTAAGAAACCTCAGACCCGTTTCCACTCCTTCTTTTGTGGCTCAGCAAATGTCTGTTGACCGGCGCGTGCGGTGGGCTGGACACTTCAGAGTCCGGCCTCAGGCCTCCCAGGACGGCGACCTCTCCGCCCCGCTTCCTGGCCTGATGGAGGGCACACCTTCTCCGCACGGGGCGACCCTGCCCAGCTCCGGGGGAGAAGGACCTGGTCGGCCTCTCCTGTGACCTCCTGGCCGCAGGACTGCACCGAGGCCCGGGGGCGCGTGTCACTCAGACGTAAATGAATGTGTTTATTGGTTTCGGTCTGAAGCAGAAGAGAAGGCACCCAGGGGCTTTGCAGTAATTAAAAACCAGTGGTTGCCGTCAGAGAGACAAGAAAATCTCTCCTGTCTCCCGACGTGCCCCAAACCTGGTGTCAGAGAAGAGACGGGAGGGCATCATGGGCGCGAGAATTAACAGAATAAAGTGCCCGAGGCGCGGGGCCTCCGAGGACCCGGGGAGCCAGTGGGGTCAGGGTCTGGGGAACAGGCCAAGGGCCGGACGCAGCTCCCACCTGCAGGAGGGAGAGCCCTCCGAGCCTCCGACCTCTCCGGGGGCCGCCTGTGGGGCTGACCTGGAGCCAGGAGGCCACCTCGGGTGAGACGCGGGGCCCCCAGACCGTGTCCCTCTGCCCAAGGCTGCCTGCGTTTCCGGGGAGCGTACCCTGACCTCTGGCCTCGGTGGCCAGCTCTGCTCCACACCCTGAGCCGGAGCCCAGAGGGGCTGAGCGCGCAGAGTGGACCTGAAGGCCATGAGATGCCCCGTGGTGTCCCCGGGCCTCGGGGCCGAGCACCGAGCCGACGGCCGGCCCTTCTGTGACCCGGCGAAAGGCCACACTCAGCGCCTCTGGGTCTCGGAGGGCAGCAGCGGCCCCGTGCAGCCCGAGGTGCTGGGGCCCATCCCCGGGGGACCCTGGGGCTCCAGGCCGCTGCCCTGGTCCGAGACACAGGCTGGAGCCAGGACGAGCCTGCGTCTGAGCCGCTGCCCTCACGCCTGTCTTCCAGCTGCCCCTCGCCAAGACCCCAGACCCTCCCTGGGGGGTGGGGTGATGCCCCCGTGAGCCTGGGAGGCCTGGGGGGTCAGGCAGGCCCCTCCCCTCTTTCTGCGGGCGCCCGTCCAGGGCCGGGTGGTGTGCACCGGGGGCTCAGGGTCCGAGGGGTGAGGGCGGCGCCCCCATAGCACCCTGCTCGTGGTCTTCGGGGCCCTCAGGCTCCCAAGCCCCTCGGGGGAACCGCTGCCCGGACAGCCCGACTCCCACGGCGTCCCCCCGTGGCTCCCAGCTGTCACGACAGGGAGGTGGGCTCGGGGCACCGGCTGCCGCAGACCCCCCGCCCCGAGCCTCCTCCTCGTCCCCACGCATCGCTGCTGTGCCTGTGGGGGCGCGGCGGGGGCTGCGCCGGTCTGGCCGTTGTGTGCCGTCTCGGCTACAGGCAGCCGTGCAGGGACCGGACCCCCGCGGCCCGGCGGCCACCCTGAGGCCAGGAGCCCCCGATCCCCCACGGCAGGGGGACACCCACTCCTCGACGCTGGGGGCCCCGGGCCATCCCCAAAGCAGGGAGGGGTCTGCAGGTGGGTAAGGGAGGAGGGACCGCGGGGCAGGGGTGGCTCGAGGGAACGCAGAGAGACAGGGGGACGCAGGCGGGAGCCGGGCCGGGCAGCTCTCCGGGCCACTGCAGGGTGGTGGGGGCGGTGACCGTGGAAGCTGGTCGGGAGCTGGGCCCCACGCCCGCCCTTCCCCGGCGGCTCCCGCGGGTGGACGTGTGTGACCGCGTCCGCGGGCTGCGGGGCGCTGCCGCCGGAGCTGCAGCTGCTCCCTGGGAAGCGTCCTTCTCTGGGGTCAGATTTAGTCTCTGACCTACGGGGACGCTGTCAACGGTGTTCTTTCTGTGTCCCGTTTTTATCATTACTTCCTCACTGTTTCTCCGTAGGGTCTGAAGCATGATTCTGCTTCATTGTATTTCACCCAATATTTGAATTTTTAAAGGACAGTTTCCCTGTGAAGCAGATCAATAACGTCCTCCCCGTGTGCTGTCAGTGTTCACGAAGCTGTGATACCCGCCAGGAGGAAGTAACTGGCTCGTGGGGAAATGCTCTTCTTTGGAGAAAACTTTCCTCTTTTTGAAACGTGACATCATCCTAGGTTCCTGGCCACCGTGTCCACTCTCCGGCCGTCTGGTTCTTCTGTCTTCCTCTCTCTTCCATTCCTCCACCCACCCGCCCATCCGCCTACCTATCCGTGTATCCACTCACTCATCACCCACCTGTCCACCCGTCCACCTGTCCATCCATCCACCTGTCCACCCAACCACCTGTCCACCCGTCCACCCCTCCACCTGTCCACCTGTCCACCTGTCCACCTGTCCACCCGTCCACCTGTCCACCTGTCCACCCGTCCACCCACCCATACGTCCACCCGTCCGCCCATCCACCCGTCCATCCCTTTCAAAGGACCCCAGCAGCCGCAGGGCTGCAGGTCCTGGCTGTGGCCTCCCTGCCTTTGGTCCCCAAGGCCCTGTGTGCTGAGAGGCCTGGGGCGGGGAGGGGTGCCTCCCGCTCTGGTCCCTCGAGGTCTGGCCTCCCTGAGAGGCTGAGGCGGTGCCACCACACGGGGCAGCCACCTCGGAGCCTCCTCTCAGACCCTCACCCTCCGGCCGGCTCGCTTGCCCGCGGAGCCTCGCGACCTGCTGCCTAGCCCTGGGAGAGGGAAGGAAAACAGGCGTGAACCTAAATGTCTCCTGAAAACGTGTCAACCGGCGGAGAGCTGACCTCAAAGCTGCGCCGCTTTTCCTCCCACGTGACGTCGGCTGGAGGAGGCCGCGGCAGGTCTGCTCTGCTCCGGCCTTGGCACGAGCGCCCGGCCGCCATCGTCTCCGGACGGGGCAGCCGACGCCCGTTCATGCTGGGCTCTGGGCGCTGAGCTAGCGCAGCTGCCACGTCCCTGCTCCCTGTGCTGGGACCGTCCTCGGAGAGGCACAGGGGTGCGTGCGGGCACGGAGGGCGCGCGGTCACGGGCGTGGGGGGTGGTGCAGAGGCCGTGGCTGGCGCCTGTGAAGGTCGCGCCCTTCGTCCGCCGGGGTCTCGCCGCGGCAGCTCCTCTGCGGGTCGGGAGAGCACCGGCTCCGCAGCGCCGGGAGGCCACGGGACCCTGACCCGAGCAGCCACAGGCGCCAGCGACGGCGGAGCACGTGGCACCTGCCGTGGAGCCTTCCCCCTGGAGCCCCCACCCTGCGTCACCCGTCACACCTGCGCTTTCTCCTCCCGATGTCCTTGCCGGGGGCCGTGCGGGTGACGCACACCAAGCCAGGCCCTGCACACCTGCCCACCTCCTCACAGGGGGGTCACACCAGGCACTTGGGCCCCGATGAGGGACCCTGGATGCCTTTTGTCTGGAGAGAAGCCCCTTCCCCCCGCCCGGCGCTGGGTGGGAAGGGCGGGGCCCAGGCTCCGGCCACGTCACACAGGACCCCTGCTCTGTGAGAGGCGGGCTGGACTGCAGTCCTGCCCCGAGGCCCAGGCTGACCACCGCCTGTCCTTTGGGGTCGGCTCCTCATCAGGCCCCCGGGGGCTGTTGGATCCCGTTGGGGTCCCCGTCCCGCCCTCGTCGCCCCCCAGCCCTGCCCCCTGTCTGCTGGCCTGGACTGGGGCCCGCACGCTGGCCGCCACGTGGGCCCGGGTCTGCACACCCACCGCCCAGACGGCTCCGGGCGGGGCTGGGGGGCCCGTGGCCGCTGCCGCCAGACTCCAGCTTGGCCGGGCTGTGCGGCTGAGCGGGAGGGGGGCAGGCCATGGAAGGGTTTCAGCCTGAAGTACCCTCCTCCACCCACATCCCGGGTCTCAGAGTCTCCAAGTGATGTGTGCGGGCAGCGAAATGATTTCAGACGAGGTTTTCGCCAAGGTCGATGTCATTTATTAGATTCTCTCTAAATTAGCTCTCCCGGCCGGCCGGAAGGCTCTGGGAGGACGTCCTGGGACGCAGACAGGACTGATGTGCCTGCGTCCTCCCCACTCTCCCCCCCGCCCGCCCGCCCACCGGCGGCCCTCGCTGCCTCTTTTCCACTGCAGACCCGCGTGGTGGGCAGTGGCTCACGTGACCCCCACGTGGACAGTGCGTCCCACGACCTTGGGCCCTGGGCCTGTGTCCTCAAGCCCCAGGCTCCCAGCCGGGTCTCCGGGTCTATGAGGCCGTCCGAAGGCCTGGGCTCAGCGCGACTGGCCTCTGCTCTGGACTCAGAGGCGGCCGGACGGGGCAGCGCGTGCCGGCCAGCCCAGGGCTGTGGGCCCGAGCGCGAGCACGGGGCCTGTTTGTCCCGGACGCTCCCCGGGCCCTCCACATGCACAGAGACCCCGTCCTGACCCCGCCTGCCCGTCCCCGAGGCCCCGCAGGTCGGGTAAGGCCACAGGGGACCTCTCGCGACTGGCCATGGAAACAGTCTCTCTTGCCCTCCTGGCAGGACGGCCTAGCCTAGGTGGCCAGGTCCCCACCCGCGCTGGTTCTGTGGTGAGCAGAGGCCTGCAGGTCTTCCTCCCCCCGCTGCCCACCCGGCTGTGCCAGGGCCTGTGCTAGCCCTCCGCCCCCCGCCCCCAGCACGCAGGCGGCCTTGGGTCCCTGGCAGGCCCAGGCCACGGCCCCAGGCCAACCTCTCAGCCAATCCACGTGCCCAAGCGGCCGCCACCCCGGCCTCGGGTGCTGTGCCCGCCCTCCAGCCCTGCCCTGCCCGCGCCTCTGGGGGGGGAGGGCTGACCCTGGCGGGGCTGCCTGGCTCCTTCCTGCCACCTGCTGGCGGACACGGGAGAGGAGACGGGTCAGCACAGACAGACGGGAATGTTGGCGTCCATCAGAGGCCGGACGGCGGCCGTGAGCTCTGGCAGCCTGCGGAGTGAGGGCCCAGGACACAGGGTGCAGTCCCTCACTGCGACGGACAAGGAAAGGCCAGACCCTGACCACCCTTCCCTGCTCTCCCAACCCTGAGCCCAGCAGAAACCCAGAGCACCCAAGACCCTCTCCAGACAGCCCCGCCAGGCCTTTGTGGGCTGCAGGGCTCCGGTCATTTGCAAGATGGTCCAGCACATTCACTTCAGAGGCAGGATGCCTGCCGCCCCCAGACACCAGAGCCCAGGGCCCGTCTGAGGCTGGGCCACCGCAGCCCCCTGTGACCTCTGACCTGAAGCAGCTCAGGCCCCTTCTGTCACCTGGTGGGCTTGTGGGTGCCACGGCCTCGGGTGGGAACAGAGGCTCAGTCTGCAGGCGAGACCCGGGTGCGGGGCTGTGGCCACAGGGTCTCTCCCCACCCGTGAGCCGTGGGGCTGCCGGTGCCTGGGGCTCTGAGGGCCCGCGGTGGGGAGGGGCGGGGGAGCCAGCACGGCCCTGCCAGGCTCAGGTGCTGCCGGGATCCCAGCCTCAGCCCAGCATCTCCACAGCTGGCCGCCCGTCCCGTCCAGGCCCCACCTGTGCCTGCACCACAGACCCAGTGCCCCCGCGCCCACCTGGGTCCCAGCAGAGCCCAGCACCCGGGCTCGGGTGGCGGCCACCTTGGAGACTCTCCCGGGACCGACCGTCACAGACCGTGGGCACAGTCCTGCCACGTGACCTTGCAGCCGAGGTGGATGCGGTGGCCTCGCGAGCTGCCCCGGAGGGAGGGGCGCCTGTGTTTCCACCCCAGCTTTGTTCCGTGTCGGACAACACGCAGCCCACTGCCGGGCGGGGCGCAGACGGTGACTTCCGCGTAACTTGGAGTCATCTTGCTGTGATTCAGCGTGCAAGGTCACTGGCAATGTCTTAAGAGGAAAGTGACTTGGTTCCCGTCCAAAATCTGCATTTAAATGAAGATGTCACTCACGGTGCCCTCAGGGCTGGAGTCAGCACTTCCAGGCAGAGCCGCGGTCAGGATGGATACAGCCTCCACCTTAACCGTGACCTCCTCATAGGAGACCCGCCTGAGTCAGGTCCTGCCTCTGTGCCCACCGGGCTCCTGTGAAGGCACAATGCAGGGCGTGGGCTCCTGGTGACACGTGAGGGAACACCTTGTAAAAGGGACAGGCTTCCCCGTACCGAGGACAAGCGGGTGTGCTCCAGGACGGAGCCCTGCGGCTCCCCACCGGGGACGTGGAGCCGCGGAGCCCGACCCAGTGCAGCCCGGGGACCACGGACACGGAACAGCGGGAGACGGACCAGGTCGCCCGAGCCCTCCCTGCACAGGGCCACGAGAGCCGCCCCACCTGCCACGTCCCACGCCAGCAGCGGTCAGGGCTTCCAGGCCGGCGGGTGAGGGACCCGGCTGGATGTGGGGCCCCCGACCCCGTGGTGCTGTCCGTGTGGGGCTGGGGCTGTGGAGGCGACAGCACTGCCCTGTGGGCCCCACCTGGGCCCCACCCGCATTCCCAAGGCGAGCCCCAGCGTCTTCCTGAGCCGTCTCCCCGGGGGTCCGCAGCCTGCGGGGAGGGGTGGGCCTCGCTGACGCCCCACGTGCACAGCCGTCACCACACCCCCTCCTATTTTCCAGCCCGACGGGGGCGTGTGGGGGAGACTGAGGCAACCCCACCTGAGGGGCGCTGGGTCACGGGGGCAGGGGCTCACCCGGCCCCCTGGGGCAGCACGTCCTCAGGGGAGGGGGGGACGGCCCTGCGCTGAGGGGCCCGGGTGGACCTTGTCCTGCCTGGGGTGACGCGGGCAGGCGGGAAGGTGTCACCCCCCACACGCCCGTCACCTGGCCACCAGACGGAGGCGCCCCCTCCCACCTGGCCCTGAGCCCGAGTCGGGGCGTCTGCAGAGGCCAGGCCTGCACTCCACTGAGAAGGGTCCGCCCAGACAGAGGGCGGAGGAGCTGGTGCCGCCCCTGTCGGCTCGAGGCGGGTGGGGACTGAGGCCCGGCAGCGCGCCCGGAGCCGCGGGCCGGACTCAGGAGCTGCTTCTGCACGTGGCAAGCAGAGGCAACCAGCGAACGCGGGGCTGGGGGTGCGGATGCAACCAGGCTGCTGTCCAGCCGGTCAGGAGCAGCTGGGAAGCGACCTCCCACCTGGCAGTGCCTCCGAGAGCACCAGAGGGCTGCGGGCGGGGGTCGCCTCCGGCCCCGCGGTCCAGTCCACGGCTCCGCACCGCGGCTCAGAGGGGCCGCAGCCTCCCAGGGCTCGTGCACCCGTCCAGCGCAGGGCTCCAGCCTCTGGTGCGCGCGCGTGCCCTCGAGGAAACCTGGGCGAGTCCCCTGTCCCCTGTGCCCGCCCCGTCCCGGTGCCTGTAGGGGGCCCGGGGACCCGGCACGCTGCTCCCCGCACCCTGCCCCACCCCCGGGCAGCCGTCCTTGCGCATCTTTGTCCCCCGGAGACTGAGACCAGATTTAGATGGGACGCGGGTCAGTCTCCTCCTCCACCCACAAGTCACAGCCGCCAGCTGGCGGGAGTTCAGGCCACGCGTCAAGGGGGGACTTTCCCATTTCACACGTGGAGCCGCCCGGCCTGGCCCTGGGCATCGCGACCAGGTCGGTGAGCTGAGGGCCGCTCAGACGAAACCGCCTTGGGCCTGGAGGAGCCGCCGCGCCCATGGCCGGAGGCCGCGCTGCCTGGAGTCTCGTCCTGTCTGGCTGTTTGTCCATCTGAGTGAGGTGCAGCCTCCGAGCTCCGTCCCTTGGGGACCCGGCACCTGTCCTCCACCTGCTTCTGCCGGCGGCTGCGTGGTCAAGGACCCTGGGGAGACGTGGGCGTGTTTCCTTTCTGTCGTGGGGTTCTGTGGGCGGGGGTCCTGTGGGCAGGGATTTTGGGGGACACCTGGGGGAACACCTGGAGGGAGTCTTCTGGGGAATGACCTGCTGCTCCCCAACATGACCCAAGTCTGCCCAGAGGGCCCTGGTCAGACCCTTCTGGATCGACCTCCAAAGGAGAAAACCATGTCTGAGCTTTTGCCCGTAAGACCGTTGGATCGCTGCTGAGCGGACTCCTCGGTCCGACCAGACCCCGCTCTGCTTCCCAAGGTGGCCGGCCCCCCTCCCGCCTGCAGCAGAGGTCAGTCCCCACCGCATCCTGCACGTCTCGTTAGTCTGGGTGTTGACCAATAACACACAGAGACTTTAAGAAATTAATTTCAAGTTTTCTTCCTTGATTTGGACTCAATTTGCTAAAACCATTTGCATTTGAAAAGGCTCTCTTCTCATCAAAAAAGCAAAACCAAGAAAAAAAAGGCTGAGTTTTTCTGTGTGACGTGAATAGAGCTGTGAGGCGGGCAGTGTGCCCAGAGGGCGGGGTGGGGGGCAGCTGGCACCGTGTGCAGGCGGGGAGGGCGTGGGGGGATGCGGCCCACGTGCCGCAGTGGGATCTCTGCCGCAGTGCCTGTGCAGCCACGCGGGTGTAAGTACTGCACACGTCACTCCGGTTTCAGGGCAGATTCAACGAACTGCTCACAGCAGCCCTGCAGCCATCTCCCCGCCCGGCGGGAGCGCCCTTAGAGTGGGTGAGGGGCGTTTCCTTCCGCGGGGCCCGGGACCACCGGGCAGAGGACCACGACTGGGGGCGTGGTGCTGTCCACGCAGCGCTGTGCGTGTGTGCCCACCCTCCCCAGGACCACGCCCAGGACCCGGGACGAGGCTGCGGGCGACACGGCAGGTGACGGGGGTGGGGGGGAGCCGGTCTGTGCACTTCCCCCACCTCCCTGCCCACGGGGCAGCCTCTGACCTTTGTGGGCCTGCCTGGACGCTGGGCTGTCAGGCACGTGGGGAGAGCGGCGGGTCTGGGATGCGGCTGCGGCCCCGGGACCAAGTCCTCCGGTGATGTCCTCTCGACACTTGCAAGGTCTCCGGTTTGGGAACACGTGTGGACATTTTTTCACTCAACGGAGGAGAGCAAATCTCTTCTGCCCAGGGGATGGCGACCCCCACTCAGGGCCGTAAAGGGTGGCGTTTCCTGGGGACCTGCTGCTGGCACCGCTCGGAGCGGTGGGAACGCCACCGAAACGGCTTAGAGCAGGAGGAGGGCAGAGCGAGGGTTTCACTCCCTGAGCTGCCGGCAGCTGCGGCCGATGCTCGGGGACGGGGGCTTCGGAGGGACCCACAGGGACCCCGTGCGGCCGTGTCGACCGCCCAGGCGGGAGGACTCAGCAGACACGCCCCCAGCGAGCCACAGAACCACAGACAAGACGCCACACGGGGCCAGGGTGTGTTCGCCCGGCACGAAACTTTTCAGGAAAATACTCTCCACTGAAAATTACGGCTAACGGTCACTTTGTCCTGGGGCTTTCTCTTTTTAAAAGTTTTTACAGTGAACACGTCCCTTGGGAGTGGCGAGGGCCCTCGGGCCATCTGGACCGCCCCACGTGGGCACCGGGCTCCGTCATGGAGGGTGGAGCACGGATGCTGCCAAGCGCTGGCCACCGGGAGGGTGAGACCACAGGACGTGGGACCACAGAGCCGTGGACGGAGGGGGAGAAGGGATCCAGGGCTCCCCTCCTCGGGGCAGTAAGGCCAGGACGGCGTCTGGGCACCACCCTGGCCCGTCACGGCTGAGGCTGGTCTTTTCTCATCTGAGGCCTGTGGCTCAGAGGCTCAGCACCAGGCGACTCTGTGAGCCGGGGGTGGGGATGTTTACATCCTGACCTGACTCCAGGGCCGAGGGCCCGGTCACTGTGACCACAACCCCCCGGACACACCGCTGGGCGAGAGCAGACAGGAGCTGAGGAGAGAGGGCGGGAGCAAGGCCAGCTCCTCGCTCGGCCTCCAGGTCAGGAGGCCCGCGGGCAGGTCACGGGAGGGAGCGACGTTCTGGCCACAGGAGCATCTGTGAACCCAGGACAAAGGAAGTGGCCTGGCTGTCACTGCGGGTGTCAGCTGGGCTCCGCTCCTGCCCTCCCTCGGGCCCCGGGGGTCGGAACCAGCCTCCCCACAGCCCAGCCTCCCTACAGCCTCCCCACAGCCCAGCCTCCCTACAGGCCTCGCGGGGAGGGGGCAGAGGCGCGGCTGCGATTGAATGCCGGGGGCTCTCTGGATTTCTCATCAGCTCGCTGAGGCCGCCCTGACCTCAGGGCAGCTGGTCAGTCGGCTTCGGACGAGGGGAAGGAAGTGGGAGGGTCTCGTGCAGGGGCTGCGCTGACGGAGGCCGTGCCGCCAGAGCTGGACCGGGAGGTGAGACTCTGTGGCTCTAAAAACCTGTCACGCGTGTTTTAGAGCGTCCCAAGGCAGGAGCGCATCGTTGTCTCGTTCCGAAGGCCAGAGGCGCTGGGGGAGAATGGAGTCTGTTGCAAGTGTGCAGCCAGACGGAAGAGGGTCCCTGGACGTGGGTGGACCCACGGGTTGAGGACAGTGGCTGCCCGCGCCCCTGAGAGCGGGATCGTTCGGTCACTTGACTTCCAGCCCGCTCCCTGACACTGGGCTTGTCGGCGGCGGGGAGGAGGGTCCAGGGGAAGAAAACCTGAGCACCGGGGAGCAGCGACCCGTGGGACCTGTGTCCTGGACGGCGGTGGGCTGGGGTCACAGCTGGGGCCACGATCTGGTTACCGCGGGGGCCGAGGGCTGAGCCCACAGGAGGCTTGCGGGGGAGACCTTAGAGCTCCCCCAGCTCCTGTCGGGATCAAAGTGATCCTGTGCAGGTCACCCCGGTGCTCATGGACAAAGCCCCCACCCCACAGCTGAGTCACCGAGGCTGTGGGACAGCGGACGAGGGGGGCCGGCACGTGCAGCCGTGGACGGAGATGCAGCGACGTGGGGGGGGGCTGTTCTGCTGCCCTGAGACCCAGGAGGAGAGGGGCCCTGGGGGAGGGGCTCTGGGGAAGGGGCCCTGGGGGAGGGGCTCTGGGGAAGGGGCCCTGGGGGAGGGGCCCTGGGGGAGGGGCTCTGGGGAGGGGGCCCTGGGGGAGGGGCCCTGGGGGAGGGGAGCCTGGGGGAGGGGGCCTGGGGGAGGCGGGCCTAGGCTCACGCATCCCTGAAAACGGCAGATTTCCAGGTCCAGGGCCCAGGCTTGAGGCCTGAGTTTCCTGCGGGAGCAGAGGGAGCGTCCGCCCATCCTCGTGGACTCCTGTCCACTTGGACCCTTGCTGTCCCGACCTCTGCCTAAAAGGCCCCCACGTCCCTGACCCCAGTCACCGCAGACGCAGCCAAGTGCCCCCAAGGAGATACGGGGCCACCAGCTCGTGTTCCCTGCAGAGGACACATCCCAGGACCACGGGTGAGCCCGGCTGGGCAGGGAGAGGTCAAGGCAGCCCCTCTGGGTGGATGTGCTTCAAACACCCCTGCGCCCCCTGGGAAGCTCCAGCCCAGGCCTGAGGGGGCCGTGCCCCTGGGTGAGGGTCTCAAAACACGGCCTAGGCCCCCTGAGCCCTCCTTGACCCTTGCTCTGCCCGTGGCCGGTGCCACCCAGGGCCGTCTCTCTGCACCGGCAGGGCAGGAACCTGACTCCTTCCCATCCCCAGCGGTCAGCCTCAGTCCCGTGTCCTCAGGGACAGCTGTCCAGTGTCAGCCGCTTGAAGCTGGATGTGATCCCCAGGCTGCCCCCGGCCAGGGAGGGCTGACTGCCAAGTCCAGCTGCCATCTGGCCAGAGTCACCACAAGCTGGCCTCAGTCCCTGGGTCCCGAATCCTTCTCCAGAGATGCCTGGGTGGCAGCTGGTCCGAGCATCTGGAGGCCGCGCCAGCCTGGGGGCAGGAAGAGCAATGGGCTCCCCAAACCTGGTTCTCTCTGCCCAGGTTTAAGGCCGGCAGGGCTCCCTGCGAGCTGCAGGGCTCATCACGCGGCTTTCTTCTGAAAGGTGCGGCGTGCTGGGGCTGGAGAGACGGCTGAGGAGGGTCAGAGCCTTCGTCTACTGGCAGTGCTCGCTGGACGCGGCCTGAGGCCTGAGGGGGCCCTGCCCTGGGCAGGGACGTCCGGTCTCTCATCACGGATGCCCGGGTGACTTGGATGGCCCAGCCTCTCCCCCGGCAGGGACGGCCAAGGGCGTCGTTGTGGGGCCGTGCCTTCCGCCTTCCAGGTCTGTCCCCTGGGTCCCTACGTCTTGGTCCAGTGGCCGCTGGTGCGGGTGCTGCGTGGGGGGTGGGTTTGCGACCCAGAGCCGGGGGTGGGAGAGGACACGCCCGCACCCTGACCCCCTCCAGCTCCAGCCCCGGGACGCCTGATTCATCACAATATGCAAAGGGGCCACTTAGGAAATCCGTCGCTACGGGGCGTTGGATTCATCACTCAGGCCCTGAGTTACGTGCGCAGAGTTCCTGGGGAGCACAAAGCCGGGGATCAGGGCGGCTGTTTCAGGCGGGAACCCCTGCTGGGGGGGCGCACTGCCCCCCACGCCCAGATCGCACGCCCCTCGGTCTCCTCTCAGGGACACAGACTCCGCTGGGTGCCTCGGCCGAACGGCCGGTCAGGAGCCCACGGCCCGGTTCCGGCGGCCGGTGGTCAGGACCCGCGGAGATGCCTCTCCACGCGGCAGACGGGCTGCAGCGTCCGCCTGGCCGACCCGTGAGCCCAGCCGGGCGCCCCGTCCCGGCGGGGGCTGCCTTCCCACGGCCCCGCCCGCACCCAGCGCAGCCTGGAGCCCCACGTGGGGCCCCGCAGTGACACGTGCACCGCACGGTGACACGTCTGTCTCACGGCATCGCTCCGGCCCTCGTGGACATTCTACAGACCAGGGCTCGTGGTCTCCGCAAATTTCACCCGGATGGAAGAACGGGACTTAATGAGGAAAACAGCGAGCCCTGGAGAGCAGGTCCCCTCGAGGAGGGGGGCCCAGACGGGGGGGCCCGGTCCTGTCCGGGCCCCAGTGCTCAGTCCGGGGCCTGTCGGTAAGCGGCGGCCCCAGGGTCGGTGGGGCGCTGGGGGCGAGGCGGGAGGAGGGCACTGGGCTCTGTTTTCCCCCTTTTTCCTCAAACCCCGAAGTGGGGGGCCCCGGGCCCCCTCCCCAAACTCCTCCTCTGCCCAAGGCCCCTCCAGGGCTGCGTGCCAGGGCGCAGGGGTTGGTCCCCAAGTTCATTTCCAGGGTCACAGAAGCACGGGGACGAGCCACCTCCTGCCCAGACCCCCGCCCCACCTTCCCCCCAACTCCTGGGCTTGGAAAGTGCGGCTGGACCCTTCGGTCCCCTCCCGACTCCCCCAGGCCGGATAAGGTGCAGGGGCCGGCGGGCGGCCACCCCCTCCACGCCTGTCCACCGTGTTGCAGTGCCGGCGATGCCCACCTGGCCTCTCCGAGCTGCGGGACGCACAGCCAGCAGGAGGGCGCGTGAGGAGGGCACCACACGCGTGCGCTGCGGCGGCCTCACTTTGAGGGGTCGCGGGGCAGGGGGGATGGGAGGGTGTGACTGGAGGGGATGTGGGACTCACGGAACCTCCTGGGTCTGCCCAGTAACAACACCAGCCCCAGAGCAGCACCAGCCCCAGAGCAGCACCAGTACCAGCCCCGACACCGGCCCCAGCCTGCAAACATTGCTGAAGGCCCAGGCGTTTCTGCCCGGGAAGATGGCTTGAGGGCCAGTCCGACAGAGTCCGTTCCCCAAGCCTGCCTCCCCGACCACACCGGGGGTCGTGGTGGAGGCTGGCCGGTCTCAGCCAAGGCTGTCCAGCCCCAGCCTCTGTCCGTGCAGCCCCCTCGGTGGGGATATGGGCGATGCCACCGCAGGTGTCCTGGCTCCAGGCGGCAGACAGGAGCGCGTGGCGGGAGGGGCGCTTGGTTGGTGCACGGGATGCGGCTTCAAAGGCTCGGGTCCGTGATGGAGCCACGGGGGGCCTGGGGTGGGGTGGGGGGTCTGGCACCAGCCCCAGGGGTCCCAGGAAGAGGGGAGAGGTTTTCAGGAGGCACCTCCAGCATGTGGGGCTGGCCCGAGGCCTCTCCTCACCTGGACTTAAGGAACGGTTTTCACCTAATGCAATTGTGTTTAAAAACCAAGCAGAGCGTGCTGACCGCGTAGGGAAACCGCTGCAACCCAGCTGGGAAGAGGGTTTTCTCTTAGCTTCCGGGGGCCGCCCTGAGCGATTACCACGTCTGGGGGCTGAAGACAACAGAAATCACTCTCTCAGGGAAACAAAGGCCAGCGGCCTGCAGTCAGGTGGCCCACCGTTAGAGAGGGCATGGGCTCGGGCCTCGGGGAGGCAGTGGGGGCCACGTCCGGGCTGCGCGTCCAGGGTTTCCTGAGAGGAAGCTGCAGGGTGACTCACGGCCGCCGAGGTGAAGCGCGAGGACGCCTCACGCGTACGTGGGTTTCGGTGCTCTTATGTCTGGTCCAGATAATATTCTTCTGAGGTTACTGTCACGCTGTAATTAATGTGAATGCTGAGAATTCAATGAAAACGTGTGTTCACACCAATCATCACAGTTTTCCTGGGATCCAGGCCCGGGAGGCACCGTCCGCCGGGCGGGCAGAGTCCGCTGAGCTTAAAGCCTGAGATCCAGACGCGCAGGGACCATCCCGTACCTCCCGGGCCCCGGCAGGACCCCCGGTTGGACAGATACGCGCAGCTGGGCCCGGCCCCACCCCCTCCTCCCGCACGGTCGTCCTCGAATAACCGGGAAGGGACCCTCCAGCCGAGGCTGCACGGCCCTGGTAGCTGCGGCCTCCCCAGGACTCCACGGGGCGCCTGGCGGGCCAGGGCACCAACCCAGCGGACAAGTAGGTGCAAAGGCCTCTGGGACACACCTGGGAGAAGCTTCGTTAGAGAGCAGTCTGCTGACACCCCGTAATTACCAACTGGGGTGGGGGCATCCCTTTTCTTTACCCCGAGGGAAGGAAAGGCTTCTGACAAGATATTTAAAGCTACCTTCTAATCCCCGCCCCGCCAAGCGGCTTCTGAAGACCCAGTCATTCCGTGGAAGAGACTTAATCTAAATGTTAATGTGACGACTTGGGGTGCGATTTACATGGAAACGGTGGATTCCCGCGGAGGGAGGACTCCGCGGCGCCCCAGGCCCCGCGGCCCCGCCGGGAGTTAGTTACTGAGTCACGGTGAGGGTTCTCGTGTCCGCTTGTCAGGCTTCCCCCCACGCACTCAGCATCCTTCGGACCGTGCTGAGCCCGTGTGGGGGCCTGGGGTGCACCCCCACTCCTGGGTCGCTGTGACACGGGGAGCTGGTGAGGGGCCCCCAGCCCTGAAAACAGGCGGATCTGCCTGAGACACCAGAGCGGGTCTCCCTTTCCCCCTGAACGGTTGGGTTCAGTGCTTCTGGCATAATATACTCAGTTTTTATTATTTATTTGGAATTTACTTTGGACCTGAGGATCTGAGATACTTCTTGGGAAAAGAAAATGCTCCCTCTTCGTTCAAGTTACTCCAGTTTTTTTTCCTACTTTCCCAATTTTGGAATGGGGTGTGCAGAGGAAATTCTACAATGTAACACCATCGTTTTATACTAAATATAATTTAAAATGTTATACATTAGCAGAAATGGAAAGTTTATCATAAAAGTTTTTCCTAAAGTATTTTGAAACTGCATTTACTTGCAGATTAAAAATTCATTAGCTTTATTTGAAACTCTTAAATTTTAAAGCCCCCCTGGACTGGGTACAAGTTTCCCTTTCTCATCTCCATATTTTTTAAACATTAATGTGTTTAGTCTGTTAAAACATTTTGCATCCTAAATAATTCATAAAGCCTCCTCTGGAGGTTGGTTGGCCATCCTTCCTCGAAAACTTCAAGGTGTGTTGAATCAACGTGTTCTCTTCAGCGCAAATCGACTGGCCGCCCTGAGCCGCCAGGAGTATCTGACAGCTGCTCACGGCCTATGCATCTTTCACAAACACCAGCATCTCATTGGAGCTAAAAAAACAACCCATGGGCAGGGGAAGGCAGGTGTTAGCAATTGTCTCCTGCTCTGGAGGAGAAAGGAGGCTGGGCTACCCGCGCCCCCTCCCCAGGGAGGACACAGCACCCAGACCCAGGCCCCCCGCCCCCCACGCCTGGCCCCGGGGTTTTATTCACAGGACATTTGATCATCTTGTTCCATCGTATTTTTCTATTTTTCTCTGTAATGGCTTGTTTTTGTAAAGTATGATATGTTCTTTATTAAGAAAAATTCAAGCTACACAGAAAACCACCAAGAAAGTAAAAACCTACCCCCAAATCCAACCAATCAGCACAGATACCGCTTTGCACGTATTTTATAGCTAGAAAGACAGATATCATTTTTGAAAATTGGGATAATATATATGTGGTATTCTAATAAAACACACCCAATCAATTTTACTGGAAATTAACCAAAGAAAACTTGGTTGACGTGAACCTAATGGAAGAGAATATCAGATAAAAGTGGCTCTCCTGGGACCTCCCTGGTGGCGCAGTGGTTAAGAATCCACCTGCCAGTGCAGGGGACACGGGTTCGATCCCTGGTCCGGGAAGATCCCACATGCCTCGGAGCAACTAAGCCCCTGCACCACAACTACTGAGCCTGAGTGCCACAACTACTGAAGCCGAGCTCCTAGAGCCTGTGCTCCGCAACAAGAGAAGCCACTGCAATGAGAAGCCCGCGCACCACAAGGAAGAGTAGCCCCCTGCTCACCACAACTAGAAAAAGCCCACACACAGCCACGAAGACCCAATGCACCCAATAAGTAAATAAATTAATTAAAAGAGTTGCGGTCTGGTCAGAGATGTTTCGCAGGCCCCCAGGAGCCCCGATCTCACCCTGGGCTGTGCACAGGAGACCCCCCCAGAGCCTCGGGGACCACCGGCCCTCTGGCTGCCTCAGCAGAGCCTCAGTTGCTTGGCCGGAGGGGCGCTTGGCGAGCTTATGCTTTAAAAGCCCCCCCGGGACTTTAACGAGAAGCCGAAGCTGAGACCAACTGCCCTGAAGAAAAACACTGCGCGTGCTCAGTGGTTGGAACGGTCGCCCTTTAACAAATGCCTGTGTTCGCACTTGGCGTGGGTCCGACAGCCGCGCCCCGTCCCTCTGGCCCTCACCCTCGGCCTCCGTGTTGCTGTTGCTGCTCTACCTGCCAGGAACATCCTGCTTGTAAATCCCCTGCTGAAGGGGACACGGGACAGGGACACACTGGCGGCCTCGACCTGGGATCTCTCCACCGCTGCGCCCTGCGGCCCCGTCCGTGGCATCGGGCGGAGTTTTCAGGTGTGACCCCCCAGGCCCCTCCACTGTGAGACCCCACCAGCCACCATCCCCCCCCACGCCCGCTGGACGCTCCGCCCGGTCACACCCTTGCCCTCGGCTGGGCCCCGCGTGCCCCCGCGGGCGGGGCGGGGCGGCCAGAGCTCCCCCGGTCGCGGCACTGCCTCTTCTGCTCGGAGGCGCAGACACCTCCGTCCCTGCTCCGAGACCCACGGCATCTCCTGGACCTGCTGCTTCCACTCTGACGGGGTGCGTGTCCCCCCCGCCCGGCTGCTGGCCTCCTCCCCACCCACGCCCCTCTTGCAGCCCCCGTCTCCTGGCGTGGCTCGGCCGCCGACCCCAGCCTCGCGGGCCTCCACGTGGGGAAGGCCGTGCGCCAAGGGGCTGGGAGGACCCACGGCCGCCTTGGCCTTCTTGGCGACGGCCACGCCCTGCACAGGCCGCCTCTCTCCTCCCCAGCGAGGCTGTTCAGGATGTCGCCCCTGGGTCTGCACACAGCCCCCCCACCCCGGCTGCTGGGTTTGCCGTCCTGCACCTGAGGCTCCCTCGGCCCCTCCCGGGGGTGGGGCCTCCTCCACCAGGGCCTGTCTAGACCCTCGAGACCAATTGGTGGTCAGTGGAACGGGTCCCTGCCATTCGGACACGCAGCCTCGTGTGGACTCCGCAGCGTCCAGCCTGGGTCCGGACAGCCGAGGTCCTGACCTTTCAGGTTTCCACCCGTGTCCGGTGTGGTTGCCGGTCTGGGGGGCGGGCAGTAGCTCCAGCGACTGGAGACGATGCTATTGCTCCGTAGTTTCCAGCGGGGTGAGTGGTGCCCCCCAGGTCTGGGGCCTCCCCCAGCCTCGTTGGCTGACCTGGCTTCTGCTGGGCACGTGGGCTGGGCTTGCGGCGGGCACCGTCCTGTGTGCAGCGGTGGGGCAGGGTGCACCCCTCCCTCCACACGTGCGTGGACGGAGACGGACGTGGGGAGTCATTTCCTTCCCGTTTCAGGGCCGTCCTCGAGGAGCTGCTTCTACAAATTGGCAAAGTGGGTTAACTCTCAAGCTCAAACCGTTTTAGCAGGAGATGATAGTAAGAGGAGACCCGGGTGTGCCTATGCGTCAAAGTTTGTTCACGCTGTTTCTTGGCCACGGCACCACATCCTCAAGGGGCGCACGCGTGGGCAGAATTCCCGAGGGGGGCGTCCTCCCCACGTGTGGGACCGACGGACAGCGGTGCCGGGGGCAGGGTGCACCTGCGACGGGCACGGCCGCCGTATGAGCGTGCTGACCGCTCCCCGGGCCAC
Source organism: Hippopotamus amphibius kiboko (assembly GCF_030028045.1). Lineage (NCBI taxonomy): Eukaryota > Metazoa > Chordata > Mammalia > Artiodactyla > Hippopotamidae > Hippopotamus > Hippopotamus amphibius. Next base: position 661,772 of record NC_080190.1, read on the forward strand.
ATCTCTGGGCAAACCCGGCTCGGGCCACCTGCCCCTGACACACCTGGGCCCTGAGGCTGTGGGAGGGGTGGGGGTGGGGTCTGCAGCCTCCCTCGGGGTCACGTCTAAGGCAGAGAAGGCCCTGAGCTGGGGCCTGCACTCCAGGCCCCACACGGCCCCCCGCAGAGGAGGAGGCATCCTCGGGCTGTAGGAGATGCCGTCCGCCCCCAGGGAGAACGTGCCCCTCCCCTGCCCTGGTCCAGGAGCCCAAGCCGGGCTCAAGGCCCATGGTGACCGGCTGCTCTCCTTCCACAGAGCAGCTGCGAGGTCACGAGGAGGGAGCAGGGAGCAGGCCCAGCTCACAGAGGCCGCACGGGGGCCTGGCCTTGCAGCCGGATGCCACGGGGGCGTGAGGAGAGGAGGCCCCCTCCCGCAGCGGCGGGGCCGCCCTGCTGCCTCCCCCTGAAGCTGCAGCCTCGGGGACGGAGCCCTGCCGCAGGGGTTCTGGGGCAGGGGAGCCCCACCTGGGCTGCTGGGCAGCGAGGAGAGGGCGGTGAGAGAACAAAGGCCGGTCCCCAGACCCACGCGCGGGGCTCTCGCGACCCCGTGGGCACCCCCGCCACCACCGGGGACGCGGTTGCCGCTGAGGCTGGGCGGAGCTCAGGTCCCCCCGAAGAGGAGGGTGGGGTCCGTGTGCCGGAACCCCGCTTGTCGGCAGGCTCGCCGACGGGTGATTTCACGGCGTGGATGGGGAGGTGGCGTCCCAAGAGCAGCACCCGGGAAGACACACCTGAGGCGCGCCTGGGGGAGCTGAGTCCCGGGGTCCCTGCCAGCCCAGCACCACACGGGCGGAGGCCCGGCACCAGCTAGAGCTGCCTGGGCGGACAGCGCGAGGCGCCCGCGGAGAGCGCTCCTGCGCCGAGGGCAGGCTCCTCAGTCCACCTCCCAGCCACACGCGACCCGGCGGCCACTCCCTGCTGCAGCGCCTCCGGCCGCGTCTGCCAGGATGGTGACTTTTCCACCACCCGCGCTGGTTTCACCCAGGAGCCGTGTGTGCAGAGCGGGACGTGCCATCTGGGGCCGTGAGCCTGCGGGTGGGCCCCGGGGTTGGGTCGCTGGGCACTCAGGGAGGCGGGGGCTGGTTCCTATACCCGGCTCGGCCCAGAACCTTCCGGGGGATGGGCAGGCAGTGGGGGCCCGCGTCGTCCGCCGGCACAGGGACGGCCGCTCGGTCTGCCGAGCCGTGGCCGCCCCGCCGGCCCCAGGCTTCCACAGCCGCGGCTGGTAACGTCTGGCGAGGTGGTGAGGCCCGGGCCCTTGCTCTGACCCCTGCCCTGGCCGCAAGCCAGGACCCCCGGAAGGTGTTTCGAGGCACATTTTCTTTCATTGAGAAACCAGTGCTGAAAGGGCGCTGGCACGAGGGCACTCTCTGGTGGGGGGGCCGTGCCCCGCCGCCCCGGGCACACATCCGGCCCCTCCTGTGGGCCAGCTCCTGCCGCCGTCACCTCTCCAAGGGGCTGGTCAGCCTCGACCGCTGTTGAGCCGTCCCTCCTGACCCGCTGCTTGAAACGGTGGCGTTCTTATTCTAACGTCGACAGCACCCCTGGCCTCGCTTCTGTGCCCTCTGCCCTCCTCCGTCCATCTGTCCCTTCCGCGGCCAAGGACCAGCCAGGAACGCCCCTGCTGCAGGCGGCCGACTGGGTGGCGGGCGCCGGGGAGAGGGGGGAGCCGTGGCAAAGGCGTCCGCCTGACCGGCAGCCCCCAGGGCTCCGGAGGACAGAGCCGTTCGTTTCCGAGCCGGCGATCTGGGGTCACGTGTGAAATCTGATTTCTCACCACGAGAGGAGGCTGATTCGATCAGGGTCTTGTTTCTCTCGGGCACCGCGTCTGTGGGTGGTGTGGCTGCGGGTGTGCTTCCCCTGGAGACACGGTGATTCCAGTTTCCGGGAGGGGGTCCTGGGCCCTGCGCTGGGGGCCCCGAAGTGGGCGCCCCTCCCTGGCAGCCAAGGGGTGACCTGCGGCCCGGCAGGCCCCAGAAGCCCACGGGGAGGGAGGGACCGTCCAGCCTTCACCTGGTTCACTAACAGCGTGCTTCCTTTCTTGGAGCCTTATCCACGTCTGGAATCTACAGCCCATCAGCTCCAATAACCAATGACCCTCCCATCCTGTCTGCCACCCCCTCAGGCCCCCTCCCCGCCCCCCCAAGCCAGGCGCCTGCGTTTCCTGCACCCGAGCTTTCCAGATGCCAGGCGCCCAGTGACCCGGCCTCGGGGCCACGGGTTCAGGTGGGGCTGGGCCGGGCGTGCCGGCTGGTGCCCAGGGGCCCAGGAAGTCTGAGTCCCCTGCTGGCACCCCCTGCTCCGAGGCGGGTCTCCTTCCTGGTCAGTGAGGGCTCTCCAGCCTCAGAGGATGGGCCCGGCTGGCTCCGTTCGGACAATCTGGGCAGAGCCTGGCCATCCAAGGCAGCGGGTTTCCAGCGGGAGGTGTTTTCCTGGTCCCTCTGGTGCCTTTGAGAGCACCTTGTGCCTGCACATCCCGCAGCCTCTGCCACCTGACCCTCGGGCAGCCCCGAGCTCCCGCCCCAGTGCAGGAGGGCGGGTGCCCAGGGGCCCGGCCCACCCTGGCTCCAGGGCTCCCTGCAGGCTGGGCTGGGGGCTGGACAACGGTCTGCAGGGGACGCCCGGGGGAGGAGGAGAGAGCGCGTGCTCCCCATTCCAGGGCAAGGGGCCGCGCTCCCAGCAGAGCAAAGAGCTCGGGTGGTCGGGGGGCGGGCCGCGGGCTGCCAACCGGAGGGCGGGGCGGGGCCTGAAGAGGCGGTGGGGGCCACCCAGCTGGCCTCTCTCCTCTGAGCCCCGAACCCCGGTTCCCGCAGGTGGAGTCGTCTCGGGCAGGGCAGGCCCGGGGCTCCCGCCGCCTGGGAGGCCCTCCCTTCCCAGAATCGCGTGGGGGAGGACGTCCACCCTGCCCGGTGAGGGAAGCGGGGGAGACGTTTACACACGGGAGCGCGTCCCGCCCGCGTCCGCAGACGCTTGTGCTCCAGGCATGGTGCCACGTGTCACACGCAGGAGCCCGGGCAGGTCCGCGGAAGAAGCGTGGGCTGAGGGGGATGCCGGCCCGTCCGCGTCCAGCCGTGTCACGAGAGCCGCCCCCGGGCCGGCCAGGCCTCGCCTCCCCCGCTGCCCCGCGCCCCCGGCCCAGCCGCTTTGGGGCCGCTCTCTGCCCACTGCACCCATTTGCCAGGACAGTGGCCTCGGCGTCCCCGACCATGGGGCCGGCCTGCGGACACGTCCTCAAAGGCGGCCTCTCGGGCTAGGGCCCAGCCGGGGCGAGGGCTTGCGGTCCTGACACGGGGCCTTCAGAGGCCAGAGGCAGCCGCGGGCTTTGCACACGCGCGGCATGGGGTGGCCTCCGAGGCAGGCTCGGTCACGAGGGCTGCGTCCTCCTCTCCTTTTGATTGTCACACGGGGACAGCGCATCCTTGGCTCTTGTTAGAAGCTGCAGGATTTTAACAAACCTTTTGGTGTTAAAGCAAAGGAGTGCCATCGCAGGCTCCGGCTTCTGTGCCCGGGCTCCTAGGGTTTCTGTACGGGCGTGTGGTGCTGCCTGCGATGCTGGCGCGGGTGATGGGCTTCTAAAGTTTTATTTTTAACCAGAACATCCAGCCCCTGAGGTTGGGGCCGGGGGACAGGCAGGTCCCACCCAGGAGACATGCTTGTGTTGAAATCGCAGGTTCCGGCGTCTGCCGCCCGGCCTACCTGTGGGTGGAGCTGCATCGGGTGGGGGTGCGATCTCCGCGGTGACCCCTGACAGATGCCCAGGACGCGGGCGTGGGTGGGGGGGCTCCTGACCTGGGGGACGGCCGCGTGAGGGCCTGACAGCGGCCTCGGAGGATGCGCACGGGTTCTGGAACAAGACCTGGGATGTTGAAAACCAGGGGCCGTGACACCAACCGGCGGGGGGTTCGGGGGGCCACGAGGGAATCTCCTACATCCGCGTGAAAACCCACACCACAGGCTGCCGAGCCTCCCTGCGGGCGGCTGTGACCCCGCGCGTCCCCGAGGGGCGGTGGGCGCCTCCCTGCCCCGCGCCTCCCCCGTGCCCTGCTGGGTCTCTGACAGCTCGGGGCGGGGGGCGTGGCCAGTGGTCTGGCTGGTTTGTGGCCTGCGGGTCAGAGGCGAGGGGAGGCTGGCGCCAGATTCGAGAGCGGCCTCTGGCCCGTGCACGTGACCCGGAACAGGCCACGTGGCGGCCGGCTCAGTACTCTCACGGCAGTGAAGAGGCCCGCCTGGTCTGTGGGTCCGCCTGACTTTCTCGTGTTCTGTTTAAGAAGCTTAATTATTCACCGGGCCCAGGCCTCCTGTGATGGGGGCGGTGCGGTGGGGGCCTCGTCTGCTGCCCGCCGCCTCTGTCCGCGGGGCTGGGGCTCCAGCCTGGACCCCCCGCCCGCGCTCGGCGGCCTGCGCCCCGCCCGCCCGAGCAGCTTCCGTCCCCCCGCTCCTCCGCAGAAACGCACACCCTCTGACAGGCCAGTGAATCCCTCGCCTCCCACAGCCTCCCCGTCCTTGGGGGCGGGCGCGGGCTCCGTCCTGCGAGGGGCCTCAGGGTGGCGGGTGCGCGCCCGTGCGGGCCCGGCCCTCGCTGGTGTGGAGGGGCTGGTGGGCGGTCCCGGGAGGCGGCTGTGGGCCTTGGCGGTCTTGCCAAGGGGCACGGAGGAGAGCCCCGCAGCCCCACACGTCGTGGCCTGTCCTGCGCGCGGGGGGCCCAGGCGTGGGGGACGTGATGGGACAGAGGGGTGCCCCTGGGGCTCCAGCCTCGGGGCCAAGGGCTCCTGCTGCCCCACAGCCCGACAGCCAGCGAAGGGCCGGACAGGCCGGCCGCCCTCACGTGCCTGAGGGACGCGGGCGCGGCTGTCCCTGCGGCCAGACCACCCCCGGGCCATCAGACGGGGCCCCTGTGGGGCGCGTGCTGTGGGACCGCTGCTGGGGGTGTGTCTGCGACCGGGGCTGAGGCCCCCCGACCCGCGACCTGGGACCCCCCGCCCCCTCCCAGGCAGGACGCCCGCTGAGCCGTCTTGAGGCCGAGAGGCTGGGGTGACCAGAGCCTCCCCGTCCAGTGGGTCTCAGGCGACGCCTCCGCCTCTCCTCAAGGTTAATGATGACTTGGGGCTGCCTTATTCTAGGAGACACGCCCGTGTTGCTCAGATCACAGTGGAGAGCACAGTGTCTTCAAGAAATCCTAGGGCAGCTTTAAAGAAATCAGACGGCTGCCTAGAAAAATTTATGAAGTCTGGGTCTCGCCTGTGACCTGTCTGAATTTTACGGGAACGAGGAGGTGGTCCTCAGCCCGGCTGGACCGGGGGTGTGTCCAGCCAGCTCCCCGGGACCCTCGTGCCTGAACGGGCCCCCAAGCCTCGCTGGGTTGGGGGCAGAGCCGAGCCCCCGGGACGCGTCCCTCGTGGCCGGGGTCTTCTCCGCAGGAAGCGCCCGGGTGGAGATACTTCACAGGCGCAGACTGGACGTCCTGACCGCCCACCCGTGACAGCAGCAGAGCTGTAGGCGGCTGAGGAGGGTCCTGGGGGCTCCAGCCCAACGGTCGCCCACACGCGTGGACCCCGCACAGGAGGTGCCGACCCCCAAGGAGCCGCGCGCCCTTCAGAAGCAGCGCCAGCCTCGGGCGGGAGCCGCCCGGCAGCGCCCGGAGTCGTGGCTGAAGACAGGCGAGGGGCTGGGCCGCTGCACGTGATGGTTCACGCTCCGCAGAGACAGAGGCGCCTGATTCGAGTTTTCAGAGACATTGTGTTCAATCCACAGAGAAAAAAATAAGAAAGCCCAAAACAGGAGCTGACGCCACGCACTCACCTGCTGCCGCGATGACTCGGGCGTCGGCAGGTGTCCCCCCACCGCCCGGGGCCCCGCCAGCGGGCCGGTTGGAGAGGTGCACGGACCCGGGGCGGGCGCCCACGCATCCTGCTGCCCGGCAGAGGCCACCAGGCGGCCTCCAGGCACCCCCTGCCTGGGAAGCATTCCACGCTTCCCAGGAGCCCACGGTGGGGCCGGGTTTCTGGACACCAGCCCGGCCTTTGCACGGACGCATGTGCGGGGCGTGTGGAGCATCGCTCAGGATCACGCATGCTGACGTGATTCATGCTTTGTGAGGAAGCCCTGAGCCGGCCCGTTAGGCCTGCGTCACTAACGCGGTCCATCCTTTGAGCCCTGACGGAATCTGGCGGGAGTGGGCGTAGCAGCGGCACAGCTCCGACACCTGGCAAGGTCAGGACCAGCTCCCAGCTGCTTCCTTTGACGCCCGTGAGGTCGGATGCCCTGTAGGGCAGCCCTGATCGGGGCCCGTGCGGGCCTGGGCCTCTACAGCCACACAGACCCGTCGGGCCTGGGGAGGAAGCAGGATTTTGAGACACGTCCTGCCATCTCCACGTGGCACCCCTCTTGGCCCCCGAGGTGACGGCCTTCTGCAAACATCCCCCCGAGCCGCGCAGACATTCAGCACAGTCTTCCTAAACGAACCGCTGTCCCTGTGACGCGGAGAGGCTAATCTTCTGATGGTGCCTGATTATGTGATTAGATGCCCGAGGGAATTGGGAGGAGAGGAAACCCCGCCCCCGCCCCCCCCCCCCCCCCCCGCCTGCCCCTTCCCCCGTGCTCAGAGCTGATGGGGCTAATGGATTGCTCACAGAGATCACTGTCAAGGTGAGTTCAGATATTTTTAGCTGCCAGAAGCCCAAGGTCACCCAAGTGACAATCGAGTGTCTGGATTTGTAGATAATGATTCAAAACTCAGCTCCGGAGGAGGGGTGGTGTAAGAGTCCATTTTTGTCCCAAGCTCTGCACGCACAGCGTAGTATCTAGAACCAGAATCCTGAGAGGAGTTTAAAGGTCCATCCACCTCCTCCCTGCTCAGCATACACGACCCAGAAGCTTCCGGGCTCACTGACCCTGCCTCCGAAGAGCTGCAGAGACGCATGCTTCGTTAACTGAGGTACACTCCACCTCGCGGGGCAGCGCAGTCCTGGTGCGACCAGAAGCACCTCTGCACCTCGATGGGGACGGAGGCTGAGCCTTCCCACGGGGCTTGGCTCCTGGCCATGGAGCCAGGTGTGAGCCAGGTGTGAGCCAGGTGTGAGCCAGGTGTGAGCCAGGTGTGAACCAGGTGTGAGCCAGGCGTGAGCCAGGTGTGAAACAGGTGCAAGGCAGGTGTGAGCCAGGTGTGAACCATGTGTGAGCCAGGTGTGAGCCAGGCGTGAGCCAGGTGTGAGCCAGGCGTGAGCCAGGTGTGAACCAGGTGTGAGCCAGGCGTGAAACAGGTGCAAGGCAGGTGTGAGCCATGTGTGAACCAGGTGCGAGCCAGGCGTGAGCCAGGTGTGAAACAGGTGCAAGGCAGGTGTGAGCCAGGTGTGAACCATGTGTGAGCCAGGTGTGAGCCAGGTGTGAAACAGGTGCAAGGCAGGTGTGAGCCAGGTGTGAACCAGGTGTGAGCCAGGCATGAGCCAGGCGTGAGCCAGGTGTGAACCAGGTGTGAGCCAGGCGTGAGCCAGGTGTGAAACAGGTTCGAGTCAGGTGTGCGTCAGGTGAGAGCCAGGCATGAGTCAGGCATGAGCCAGGCAAGAGCCAGGCGAGCGTCAGGCGTGAACCCATGCATGTCAAAGTGCCAGAAACGTCACCCAGTGTAGAGAGGGCTCGAAGCAGGTGGGTCCCTTCCAGGTGGGGCTCGCAGGGTCTGTCTTGAGGGCTCCCTGATCGCTGCGTGGAGGGAAGGACGACGCCCGGGCCTCTGTCCACGGCGCCCCTGCAGAGCCCACACCAGAGCTGGGCCACAGCTCTCAAGGGGCGTCAGGGTCAGGACGGACAGTGCTGCCTCAGTGGTTCCCTGTGGACACGTTTCCACGCGCTGCTGAGCTGCGGTGTGGACATGTGCGAAGGGATCTTAAACCTAAATCGTGTTGGATGATTGGAAGCATGGTTGAGAGCAGGAGCGAGTGGGTGCGGTCCAGCCTGTGCAGAACTGAACGTGGGGGCAGCTCCCGTCCCTCCCCTGCTCCGTGGCCTCAGGGCCACTCCCCTGTGCCTGCGTGGCGCGGGCCTCCCAGGCACCCTTGCTTTGTGTCTCTGAGGAACCAGCCGGCTCTCTCACGAGTCTCCCTCTCCAGATCCCCGCCGCAAGCCTCAGCCTCCGCGAGCCGTGGGGTCACATTTCCTCCCTGATCACCTGGAGGCAGGGGCAGTCCTGCAGGGCCCGCGTCTCTGCTGCTCCCTGGGCCACACGGCAGCCTGTCCCCACCCCACCCCCATCCCTCCAAAGTGCGCCGCTGGGACCTCGGTCGTGGAGGGTCCTGGCTGGCGGCTTGCACGTTCAGACCCGAGCTTCGGGTTGTCTGGGTCACGCCGACTGCCCGCGGGGTGGTCTGAGCTTTGGTTGGCTTTGTGCAGCTCGAACGCGCTCCCCCAGGAGGACTGCCGGGCAGAGGCTACTCTGCCCCTGGGGCTCCCCTGGCTGCTCTGCTCCCGGGGTGCCGGTGCCCAGCCCCGAGCATCAGGGAATGCCGTGTGGCCTGTGGACGGGTGTTGACATCCCTGGACTTGGTGGAGGCTGAGGGCCGCAGACCCACGTTCAGACCCCACACCCTCGGAAGGGCCCCTTCTTGGTCTCCGTGTCACAGAGAGGATGCTGCCCGAAGACGCTGTCCACACGGGCAGACGCTTAGCACCAATGCCCACCCAAGCGCACGGGACGCGTGTGCTCTGCTGAGGGCCCGGTGCAGATGCCACGTGAGCACAGGGCGCCCTGCTCCCTGCAGGACGTGGCGCCACCAGGCCCCTCTGAGGACGAGGCGCTGTCCTGGCCTGCTCTCCCCTCTCACTCGCATTGACTCCGGGAGGCCGGTCTTGGCCTCTGTCCCAACACTAACGTGGTGCCTCAGGGGGTCCGTGGAGCCCATACCCCTTCCCGTGGAGGGAGAGGAGGGGCCCCTCTCAGCCCACGTGCCTCTCGAGTCCGCTCCTCCGGCCGGTGGCTGCGGGCGCTGGGCTGCGGGCGGCCACCTGGGGCTGGGCTTGCTACGGCGTCCAGCAGCAGAAGCCCAGGCCTGGGCCGTCCCCCTGTCCCCACAGAAGCCGATACTGGGTCCCCGAGCCCAGGACACCAGCAGGACAGAGCGCGGAGGTGTGGCGGGAAGGGGCCCGAGGCGGGGCCTCGCGGGGGCTCCACGTCGGTGTGGACGGCACAGGAGAGGGTCGGGGCGGCATGCACGTTTGCACCTCACGAGAAAGAAAACGTTTCAGACTCGGAACGGCACCACCTTTCATCTCCATCTGTAAGATGCGTTTTTTCTTTGCTCAGAAAGAGCGTCTCGCTGGGGCAGCCTCGGCTGCCATCAGATACTCAGCTGTCAGAAGGAAGCTCCAGCCTCGTAGCTCAATAAGCTGCACCGAACAGAAAAGAAATCACAGGGGCCCCTCCACAGATGTGCAGAAGCAAAATGGTATTTTTTCAGGGTAGAAAAGTCCTTTCATGAAACAACCCCCGCCCTGAATAAAGCCATGGTGTTACAAATCAGGTCAGCTGTTGGGGTTTCAGCGGGAAGTGTGTTCCGCGGACCAAGAAATCCTTTTCTCCCCGAGCAGGAGCCCACCAGGGAGAGCCCACCAGCGACACTGCCAGGCATCCCCGCGCTGCTCCCCTCCCCTCTCAGCCGCTCGGTCTGCCCTCTGATCGAGGCCGCTGGAGGGACAGACTCCCATGAGCTGCCCCGAGGTTCAGCTGGGAAATTTCAGCTCGCAGGGTCGGTGCCGGGCGCACACGCCTCCAGTGGCCCTGGGGGACGGTGTACACGTGGGTGGGCACGAGTGTGCTCTTGGGAGCATGCATGTGTGCACGTGGGCCCCAGCGTGTGTGCACGCGCGTGGATACAGGCGTGTGCACGTGTGTAGTGCTGTGTACATGGGCATGTGTGCGTGTGTGCGTGTGTGTACACACGCGTGTGTCTGCACCCCGCACCCTGTGCGTATGGGTCTGCTTTTGACATTGGGAGCAGACGGGGCCTCCCGTGGACGCCGGGCCTCACCCTGGTGGCGTCCGTCCACTGTCCACTGCGTGCGGGCGGCGGCTTAGCTGCCACGGGCGACGGGGCGCAGGGCGCCGCTCTCCGAGGAGCCCAGCTGGGCGCTGCTGGCCCGGGGGCGACGCACTGGGGCTGAGGCAGCCGTGAAGGATGAGGCGTCCTGGGAGGGGCTCCCACGTGTGGCACTCAGTGCGCGGCAGTGGCCACCGTCGCCTGCGACAGTGCCGGGTGCAGGGAGGGCATCGGCTGGGACAGGTCCCCCTGCCCGGGGGCCCCGGGGATACCTCCTCTGCCCGGGGGCAGCACCGTCTCCTCCCTCCCCCGTGGGGTCCCGTGCAAGGCAGGCAGGCCCCGGGTGGGGACACAGCACTGCCTGGTCCCGCAAGGCGGAGCGCTGGGCAGGTGAGCAGGTGTGGGGGTGGGTGCCACTGGTACCTGGCTGAAGGGACCCTCCCCGGCCGCATCTCCAGGACAAAGGCCTGAGCCTCTCCAGTGGCTGGGCCTGTGGGCTCGGGGGCATTGGGGTCTGTCCTACAAAGCCGGGTTTACGCACCGGGGAAACTGTGCCCTTTCCGCGGGGGTCCGACCCTTCCAGCCCCTCAGTGTCACAAGGTGCGGACCCACCGCCAGGACACCCCGTGTCTCAGCGGGGACCCCACCCGGGAGCCCCGGGAGCCCCTCGGTACCCGGCCCTGGGCTGGCTGCCACCTCGGAGCGCGAGCCTGCTTCCAGCCCTGGGCACAGCCCTGCCGTCACGGTGCTGACGAACGCGAGAGGCGTCCCCCGCTTCTCAGCCCCTGTGCGCGTCTCTGGGGGCTTGAAGGTGTGTCGCGTGTCCCGCGAGCCCTCCCTGGGGAGAGACTCTGGCTGCAGAGCTGATACCCCTGGGCTGCAGGACGTCAGAGAGACAGCAGCTGAGACGAGAAAATGGGCCGAAGGCCGGCTTGTGCCTGAGGGCAGGCGCGGGGCAGAGGGCTGGGGGGCCGCCCCTGCAGAAGCCCAGGAGGGGCCGCCTCGCGGTCTGGGTGACGGATGGCCTCGGGGCGACCCAAAGGGCAGGCGTGCGGGGAGCGGCCGGTGGGTCCCGGTCCCGTCCCGTCCCGTCGCAGGTGCCGTCAGTCCCGCCCGGACCTCTGGGCCCCTCCCAGCTCCCCGCCCTGGCCGTGCTGCTGCCCGAGGCTCTGCAGAGGGTCCGTCCCCCCGGCGCCCCCACGCAGGGCCCCCCGCCTGTGCCGGGCTCCAGAGTCGGCCCCGCGCCCGCCCCCACAGGCTCTCAGGTCCCCTCCATCGTCCCCGTGGCCTCAGACCCAGCAAAAGCAGGTTCGGGGCCTGTGCCGTCCACTCTCCTGAGCTCGCCTCTACCCTGGACTGGGCGGCCCGGCAGTGGGGCCGCCTGCCGACCCCAGGACAGCAGAGTCACCACCCACAGCCCTCAGACCTCCTCCCAGGAAGCAGCAGGCCTGAGGGTGGCGTTCTGGTGATGGCCAGTTGGGGGTGACCGGGAGGGCCAGCCCCCCTCCAGGGCCAGGGCCCCGACCCTGCTGCCACCGGACCACCCCCCCGGGAGGGCCCTCCCCTGCCTCCGAAGTCCGCGGTCCTCGGGCTTGGCTGCATCCCACATTCTCACCTAAACCTGCGCGAAGACTCCGCAGGTCAGCACTGGCGCTGTGGCCCCCGGCCACTCCTCTCCCCTCCTGGCGCCTCTTTCACCCCCCCGTGCAGAGGCCCCCCGCCCCCGCCTGGGGCTCACGGACCTACTCTCTGTGCCCCAGGGCGTCGCCTCTCCCTGGGTGGGTGCTGACGGCACAGCCCCACGTCCTGGGACGCGGTCGCCTCCGCCCGCCGGCACCTCCTAGAGGTCTCTGCGGGGATGTGCGGGGCCCTGGAGAGGGACGCACTGAGGACAGCGGGACTTCACAGGGCATCTGCTCACGGAGACCCCGCCTGCGAGGATGCCTCTGCCGTGTTAGACACACAGGCTTCCGGGGGGACGAGCTCTGAGTTCACCACCTGTTTGCTGGCAAGACCGAACGTAAAAATAAAATAAAATAAAATAAAATAAAATAAAATAAAATAAAACAAAACCCGGCATCCTAGCCCCAAGGAGGCCCCATGATTGATGCGCGCACGGCCAGGCCCCGTGGGAGCCACGTCCGGGGGATTCAGGAGGCGTCTTCGCACGGCAGGCCCAGCTCATGTCCATCTGCGCCCACCCGGCGGGACCCCTGCATGGGGGCCTTCAGTTGCTCCGTGGACTCAGCCCCCGTTCTGGCCTCCTTGGCCCGTCCCTCCCTGTGGGGACACCGAGGTGGCACCAGTGCGGGTGGTGTCGCCGGCCTGGGGGTCCTCAGAGGAGGATGGACTGTGCCTCTCAGATAACACCAGGTCCCAGAGAGCAGCAGGCTCGGGAGGCAGCCTAGGGGAGAGCATTTGGGTGCTGGGGGGGCCGTGTCTGGGCCGAGTGAGCCAGCCCCACCCTGGGCTGCTCTTTGCAGCTCCTGCCCTGGGCACAGAAGGAGCCCACTCAGGCTGGGGGCACCCGCCCCAACCCCGGGGCCTCGAACGGGGACACAGGTGCCTGGGCCGCTGGGATGGGAGACGTGTGGGGCAGGGGAAGGTCCTGTTTTGCTGGTGGACGTGGAGCAGATACACAGGAGCGGGTGGGAGCTCCTCGCGCCCTGGAGTCTCCCCAACAGGCTGGTCCTCATCCGTCGCCCCCTCCTGACCGTCTCTCTCGGCCAGGACGGGTGAGGGCAGCGGGGCCCAGGCTGGGGCTCTCTGGCCTCTGCAGACTGGACCCCGCGGGGCTCCGCGGAGTTCCCATTGAGGAGGGGCCCTGGCCAGAACCACCCCGAGGGCCACAGAGGCACAGAGCAAGCACCCCAGGATGCGGGGACCTGCGGGGCCACCGCGGTGGCCGGGCGGCCAGAGCGGCTGGTGGAGCCTTGAGAGGCCCCTCCCCCACAGAGAGACGGCCCCCCAGGTGTGGAGGGTGCGGAGACCTCGGAACCTCGGGGCACGGCCTGGAAGGCGGAGGCGCCCGTGTGTGGGCACACGTCCTGCCTCGCAGCATCGAGACCCAGGCCCAGGCAGCGACCACCACCCACGGTGGGGCTTACCTCCACCTCCTCTCCCATGACCTCCTTGAGCGGCTTCAGACGGGGATGGGGAAGGTCCCCAGCAGGTGTTAGCTCCGAGAGCGGAAACTGCTTTTGAATCTGGGCCCTTTTCAGGATGTCCTGTGGTTTTCTCCGGCACACGTAGAGCCAGCCTCTGGCTGCCGGCTGGGGAGCAGCTGCAGCCCTGCCCCTGGCCAGGTGTCAGGTGGTCACACCTCATGGGTGCACGTGGGGTGTGGAGGGCTGGACCACGGACAGCAGAGGGAAGCAGCCCGTCCGCCGGGCCTGGGCGGGACGGGCACCGGGTCTGTGAAGAGCTTCGAGGCCTGTGTGTAATCCCGCAGCACCCTGGGGTGCTTTTCCAGGACAGACGCCTTCTCCCACCCCGGCCCCGGCCGTGGCCTCTGCCCGCCTCTGTCTGTAGAGAACTTCAGCCTCCGAGGCCTTCCCGGATTTCCGAAGAAGAAATTTAATCAGAGACGTGAGAAAATGCAGAAGCAAAGGAAAACAGTCAAGCACGACAAAACACGAACAGTTTACCCATTAAACAAAGTCAAGGACCGTTAGTTCCTCCTCAGGGGCTACAGATGATATTCTCAGCCTGTCCTTTGCCGGAGCCTGCCGGCAAAATCGATCAGGTCCTTAGGCAAACACGACGCGGCTAGGAAATAAAGACAGACAGACACACAAAAGATGGGGTCGAGAGGGTCAGAGGCTCATAGGCAACGGACAAACGTCTTTATTTTACAGCGGCTTTTTATACAGATTAAAGCAGAGGAGTCATTGACAGCAAGGCTAAAAGAAAAATGATTCCTACTTTAGAGAACAATGTGTTTTCCCCATAACCATCTACCGTAGTGAGCACAAGACCTCCTGTTGATTGTTTCTAGATGTACTAGCGAGATCACAGACCTGTGGGCGCACATCGTGCAGCCCAGGGGATCACATGCCTTTTTCCATAGCACACAGTCAAAGGTCAGGGGTGGCGGGACAGAGAGCTATGCTTGCCCAGGCAAGCCCTTACAGTAAGGCAGCTCCCAGGGCCATGTCCTGGAGACCAAGGCCCCTTTTCGGGGGCAACTACGGAAGCCAGGACCCCTGTTCAGGGCAGCTCCCCGCAGTCCTTTGCGCTGTTTTGCAGAGACCGAAACCCCCACCAGGTGGAAGAAGTTAACTGTGTGCTGCCCACAAGCACGCAGACCCCAGACGGGTTGGAACCAGAAGGTAGGTGATGTTGACTCCGGATGACCTCACCACCCACCAATCAGAAGAAAGTCCACAAGCTGACCACAACCCCACAGCCCGCCTCCCTCTCCCTGTCTCTGAAAGCCTTTTCCTGAAAGCCTTCTGGGAGTTCGGGTCTTTTGAGCGCTAGCTGCTGGGACTCCTTGCTTGGTCCTGCCATAAACGCTGCACTTTCCTTCCCCACCACCCGGGGTCAGTAGATTGGCTTTACTGCGGGGGGGTGGGGTGCCGAGAGGACCTAGGTTTGGCTCCGTGACATGCGGGCAGCAGGCACAGGCGGAGGGCACTGGGCCAGCATGTCACCCGGAGAGCTGGTGAGTAAAACCCGAAGAGGCAGGACAGACGTCCACGTCTCCCAAATGAGACAAGGATATAAGAGGGTCAGATGCTCCGGAGAACAGCTACAGCCACGGCTGCGGAGACGGCCTTCAGCAGAGCCGCCACCTCCCACGCCAGGTGGGACGGCTGCTCTGCTCCCGATTCCAGGGAGGACACAGGGTCAAGTGGATTGTTCATTGGTGCCCAGACCCCAGCCCGACAGGCTTCTCACAATCTGATCCCAAACCTCCCGGGGCGGGGGACAGAGTTCCCAGAGCTCCTGACTGACAGGGCAGCGGGGGGTGAGGAGGGGGTGCGTTTTCTCAGACGCTGTGCTGCAGCCGTGGCCCCCAGATCAGCTCACGAGGGCTGATGCCACTTTCGCCTCCACCCCGTGGAAGAAGGAATGATGTTTTCCATCCTGCCCTCTGGGCCAGAGCTGACAGAGGACCTTCTGCGCCTTGGATATGACTGCCCAGTGGTCTGAGCGTGGGGTCGTGGGCCCTCAGACCGTGACTCAGCCTCTCCTTTCTGGTTTTGTATCTATAAACGTGGGCAGTGCCCCAGGTGTTACCTGTCTCCCTTCCTCATAGGACTGTTGCAAAGAGTTGCCAGCTTTAGCAGCTAAGAGGATGCCCAGCTGAATTTGAATTTCAGATACACATTATTTTGGTATAACTATGTCCCAAATATTGCAAGGGACAAACTAAAAAAAGGGATTCACGGTTCATCTGCAATTCCAGTTTGGCGGTGCCCTCTCTTTCCTGGCCTCACCGTCCACGTGTGAGGACGGACCCATTTCCGTCCAGACGTGGCCGGAGCAGCACTGACGGTGTGGAGAGTGCATTCTGGCCCCTTGGTCACTCAGGCCCTTTGTTGAAAACACTCATCAAAGAAGAAGCTCACCTGCTGAGCTAGAGAGTGTGTCTCCGTGGACACGTACTCCAGCTCCTTAAGAGCTGCGTCCTGGCCCGAGGCGTGGTCTCCTGGATGCTCCGTGACCACGTTCAGCCTGTGGCCCAGCTGCAGAGGGCCCAGCAGGGCACCTGCCCCCTCACGTCTCACGAAGGCGAGCAGGGCGTGTGTGGAGCAAGCGTCAGCTGAGCCGGGAGACAGCGGCCTCCGGGCCTGAGGAGGGGCCGAGCCGGGCCCATCGCGGGGATGAGAGCCTTCCTCGGGCCCGGAAGCCTCGTGGAGCCGGCTCTCTGGAACTAAGACACGTCCACGTGCCTGCATCAGGTGGGCAGGCTCCCCGGGGCAGGGGCCGCGTGGAGAGTGGGCAGCTCAGGACACGCCTGCGGCCTGGAGTCCACCCGGCCCTCGGGCAGCCCCGGCTCGCTGGGGTCTGCGGGGACCAGAGGGCAGAGCGGCTGCCCGCTTTGGGCCGAGGGCACGGTCCAGGGCTGCAGCCATTTATCGCCAGGTGCCCGGCGTGCTGACCAGGTCCCTGCAGGAAAGCCCCCCAGCCCCCTCCCCCCCTCTGTGCACAGGAGGGCCCCTCCCGGCCTCTCACGTTGGAGGCAGTGGGGAGACTCTGTTGTAAAGTTAGAGTGTGTCCAGGAGATTTCTGTGTGAAGCCCTTTGAGCAGGGAGCTGGAGAAGGTTTCATGGAGATTTTCATGGTGACTCTTCATCCTGGTCCCAAACATTTTTCCCGGCTGCACGAGACTGCCTGGTCCTGACAGGGGCTCTCCTGGTGTCCAGGCCCAGAGGGAGACACCCGTGGGCGCGTGGCCCTTTCCACGTGTGGCCAGGGCATCGGTGGGCCGCTAGATGGGGTGAGATGCCCCCTCAGACGGGCCCTGGCTTCTTCAGAATGGCAGGTCCTGGGCACAGCCGGCCGAGCCAGGGTGAGCCCACAGCGGGGGCTGGAGGCCAGGCCTGGGGGGGTGGGGGGTGGCCTTCCAGCTGGCCTGACTCACCCAGAGCCCTGCAGCCTTCCCCATGCTCCAGCTTCCCCCTCAGTTTCTGAACTTTGTCCTGGATTAAAAACGAGCATAGTGACAATGCTAACATATTGTCTTGAAGGAAAGAAGTTCTTGGAAAATTCTCATTGATGCTGAGGCCACCAGACCCTGGTGGCCCCGTGGGGGCGCCCTCTTCTCCCTCCTCGGGTCAGAGGGCGCCTGCTAAGCGCCCCAGCCCCCCAGCCCCACGCGGCCACGTCACCGGCCCCCAGAGGCGGCCTCGTGAGCGTGCTCCCCGGGGCACCCCCGCCACAGGGAGGCCTGCAGCCCGGTCTGGGCAGGCCCGGGGGAGCCCCAGCGCAGCCCTGTGGCCCGGGACGCGGTTTCCCTCTGCGCCAAGGCCCGGGGCACCCCGCCCAGGGGGCACGAGAGGCGATCACACGCCCGCTGCCACCTCTGGCCCGTCTCAGCCACGTCCCTGAGCAGGTCACTGAGCGCCTTGGGGCCGAGGGCAGCTGGGCTGCCGGGCGGGGGCGGTGCGTCCTCTGGGCTTCACCGCCGGGCCTCGAGCAAGGCGCTGGCCGCCTGGTTTTCCTCCCGTGTTTTGAGCTACGTGTGGGTTTAAGTAGGAAAGCGTGAGTAGGGAGGGCTGGGGGTCGCCGGAGTCCACGCTGTGCCCCGCGGGCGGCGTCCCTGCTCCCCACGGCATCCCTGCAGCCCCCCCCCCCCAGCCGCGCCCCGAGCCCCGGGAGTGCCCGTCGCATGTCGTGTCGGGAGGTCACGGCCGTGTCCCGCGGCGTCGCCATCCACCCTTGTGGCTCCAGGGACACGTGAGCCCGACACGCAGTTACGGGCGGTTGCTGGCCGGGGAGACGGGCTCGACTAAGAATAGAAAACCCCGTCACGTTTCACAGCCGCTGCAAACCCGTGGCTGGATGATGCATTATTTTCATTGAATATAAAAGCCCAGATTTAAAAAATTACTTGTGCTTCAGACAGAAGGACGTTTTCTACGTAATCCAGCAGCGAACGACCCGCTGGCACTAGAACTCCTCGCACAAACATCAGGTGTCACTTCGGTTCCGCAGGTGCCTCTCAGGGGCCGGTTTTAACCCTTGCCTTCCCCTTGTCACCCTCGCGTGTGTGCTTCCCTGAGTCCCCTCGTTCCCCTGCGGCCGCTCCGCGGGGCAGGCGGGGAGCTGGGGGCTCAGCTCCTTGGGGCGCCCCGCCTGGGAAGGGCTGAGGAAGGTGAGGGCAGGCGCCCCGCGTGGGGCGCTGATGAAAACACGCCCGAGCTTCTGCACCGCCAGCACGTGTCACAGCCGCCCCGTCCGCGGCACCAGGCCTTCAGCCTTGAACTGCCCAGCGCGGCGGGCGGTGGGAGCAGGGTGCACGCGGGCGGGAAGCCCCTGCTGTCCCGGCCCGGCCGGCTCCGCTGCCGTCCAGGCGGACAGACCCCGGGGCTGCTCCAGGAGCCCCGGGCAGGCCGGGCTCTTCCAGCCGCCACAGCGCGAGGGCCGCAGCGGAGCTCAGGCCCAGGAGGTCAGCAGCCCGCCCCGTCATGGGCGCTTCCCGCAGGCTCAGAGAGCGGGTTTTATAGAAAACCTAAGGGGTCACCCCAGGAGGGCATGAAACAGCACAGCACAGAAAAATTCTAGTTTACTAAATAATCCACTTTCTTGAGCGAAACCCTTGCAGGAAAGGGAAGGGAATTTGGCGGAGGTAGTCGTGGCAACGACCTCTTCAGAGGTGATGGGGGAGGGCTGGGCACAGGAGACCCCCTCCCTCGACGGCTGCTCCCACAGACCCGCTGCCCCTGCCGGGGCTTCGCCAACCCTCAGCGCCAGGAGTCCCGGGGCCCGTCGGAGGTTGGTGACCCCTGTGCTGGTGGGAGCCTCCCTGTCCCCACCTGGGTGCCGAGGCCAAGGGTTGGAGGGCAGGTGCCCCTGAACTCCGGCTCTGCCCAGAGACACCCCCAACGGCACTCTGTCCCGCCTCGGGGGGCCCTGTGGGCAGGGCCGGCCCCTGGGGGTGTGACCGGGCATGGGGCTTGGGTCTGGTTTCAGGTGGACCGTCCTGCTCCTCAGGGGAGGGTGAAGGGAAGGAGACGGGCACCCTGGGGGCTCTCACCGCACCCAGGGCTCGGGGGGGGCTCCCCATCCTGGTGCCACGCGGTCAGGACCCTGTCCGTCACCCCGGGCCGGGGCCAGACCCCCGCCTGCCAAACGGGAGACTCAGGACCCCTCTGCCGGGTCTGGGGACGGGCAAAGCCGGGGCCCCCGGCACACAGGCAGGACACGTGGGCCCCGGAGAGGGACGCGTGCACGTCAGCCCCACCACCTGCCTCGCCCGCGCTGCCCGCTCTGGGGAACGTCCGGGTTGTCATGGCAGCTTTTCACGTATAAATGGTTTAGACCCAATTGTCAAACACGCTGCCCACATCTAGGCTGTTAAAACCCATTAGCTGCAGAAAAGCCCCAGCACGTGTCCAGACGTCTATTTTATTGGCACTTTTTAACAGGAGGTTTCTTTGTTTTCGCTCCAAGGCAAAAACGATCCTTTAAAAACCTCCTTTAAAAGCGCTTTGAAAGTAGGGTATACAAAATGTCAATCTAGAGAAAAATCACGAACAAAACAGAAATAAAGAAGCTGAAATCCAGGCAGCACTCTGCCCTTTTCCGGGAGAACGTGTGTCGTTTCTGCTTGGTGACACATCGGGCCGCGGGAAGGATGTCCACAGGCGCACCGCTGCCAGCGCAGCGGAAGCAGAATTAATCCTCACAGACACTTCGGGCCCGGACGCCCAGGCCGGGCCCCCGCTGACCGAGCCGGTCCGGTTACCCCCTGATCTCGGGAGATGAGAAGGAGCCCTCAGTTACTCCTGGTCCTTCTACGGGAGACGCTTAAATGTCAACCACAAGTCGCTGGGCTTGAGGCCCTGGAGAGTCAGCCACCAGAGGTATCAAAGTCTTTACAATGATGGAAGGGTGGGGCCAAATAGTTGCGTCTATTGATATGTTTAGTACTATGGGGAAATTATTTTTCATAAATCAACCCGGACACACCCGTCAAGCCAGGCAGGGCCCTTGGCTTTGGGTCGGGAGGGTCAGAGGCTGGTGGCAGACGTGTCCCTTCTCCGGCTGCTTTGCTGATGCCGCGCCCACGTGCTTCCCTGAGGGGCCCCCGACATGGGGCCGGAGCCCGCGTCTCTCTGCTCTCCTCTGGCATCTGCTCCTGTCCGGGCCCAGGGCTCTGGGCAGCGACGTCGCTCCTGTCCTGGGACCCACCCGTCTGGCCCTGGTCTGGACGGGGAGGCAATGAAGGGGCTGTAGGAGCCTCCACACGGTATGTGGGCTTGAGGCTGTTTACAGAGAAAATGAAAATCCACCTGTCATGCTCAGCTCTTGGTGAGGACGACCCAGGTGTGCCCCTCGGCCACCCCCGTGGCCTTATCCAGACCACCCGGTTAGATTTCTTGGAACCTTCAGCTTCCCAAGTGCCCTTGCGGGAGGACATCAGACACTGTGACCGTGCCCGGAGGACACAGGCCAGACCCTGGCCGGGTGACCAGCGGGAGCCCCTATTCCTGCAGGCGCGCCACCACCGCGGGGCTGACACCGCTCGCATCACAGCCGTGGACCCGCAGACCTCGGGACGAGGCTCAGGGTGGGCACCGGCGAGGAGGCTCGGAGGGCGGCGCTGACACCACCAGCAAGAACCAGCACCTGCAGAGGCCGACACACCAACCCCACTGTGTGGAAACACAAAGCCTCACAGAGGCTGAGCAACCCCAAAAAAGAACAAAGTACGTTTAAAAAAATACCGCGAGGCTGCCGTCATCAAGCCCAGTTCTGGCACAAGGATGGAGCACGGATCCCTGGGACAGAATCCAGAATCCAGAAATAAACCCTCACTCACCATCAGCTGATTTCCAGCAAAGGCACAAACGAACTCACTGGGGAAAGGTCGGTCTTAACATGTGATGCTGGACCCTGCGCATCCTCGGGCAGGAAGAAGGATTTATGCAAAAAAGGTGAATTTGATCAAAATGGGTCAAAGAACGCAATGAGGAACTGAAATGACAAAACTCTCAAAAGGACACAGGAGTAAGACCTAGTTACCTTGGGTTAGGCAAAGGTTTCTTAGATACAGCACAGAAAGCACAACAATTAAAAAAATCGATAGATTGGATTTTAAAAGACAGAAAAATGAAAAGATAAGCCATAGACTGAAGGAAGTAATTGAAATCATGTATCTGATGAAGAACCTGTATCCAGAATACATAAAGAGCTCCTACAACTCAATAACAGGAAGATAAATAATCCAAATAGAACGTATATGTATAGATATCTCATCAAGGAAGATACAGAAATGGCCAACACGTGCACTGAAGACCCCAGCATCATTGGTCAGTAGAGAAACACGAGTCAGAACCACAGCTGTCGTGTCAGACGCACCGGGATGGGGAAGTGTGGCGAGACAGGCGCTAACAGGTGTCCGTGAGTCTTCAGGGAGCCCGGTACCTCCCTCCCCAACGGAGCCCGGGGGACGGAGGCCTTCGGGCCCCTGTCCTGCAGGCCCGGCGTCCACACAGGTGGTCCCGTGGGTGCAGGTTTGGAGGTGTGACTTCCACCTGGAACCGTGCCCTGTGCCCCGCAGGGAGGGACCCACTGCCCAGGCCGAGGGCCGAGGACAAGCACAGCCTGGGGTCCTGGGAGGGTGTTGGCGGAGCCGGGGTCTGGGGAGAAGCTCTGCTCGGTGTGGCAGTGTGACCACCCCGTGCTCACGAGTGTCGGGAATGCAGGGCCCATGTAGTGCCCGCACGGCAAGAAGCCCCATCAGGCCCCGAGGGTCGGCCCCGCCGGGCTCACGGGGCCAGGTTGCTGCCTCTCTCGCGGGGGCCTGGGAGGAGCCGTCCGCGCGGGCCCGTTGAGGGGCGCAGGCTGGCCGCACCCAGACCAGCTGTGTCCGGAACCTGGGGGCGTCCTGGCCCGAAGCTGCGTCGGGCGCTCCGAGATGGGGGGTCCGCACCGCCTGCTGCCGTGGCTCCCGGAGACCCTCCCATGGCAGCCCCACGGCCCCGCTCTCCTCCACGTCACCGTGGAGGGTGCTCTGTGGATGACATTCCCAGGGGGCAGCTGTCCTGTGCTCAGGGCCAACGCCTCGTAGACCGTGGCCCTCGGGCTGGGGTCTGCACGGACGCGCCGTCCCGGCGGGGGGGCCTGTGAGCAGGGTCGTGAGGACAGAGCCTCATCAGCCTGCGGGTGCTCGACCTTTAAGGGTCAAAGCAGAGACCAGTGTAAGCCTGTGGGCACTGACGGCCTCAGGATGAGGAAGGAGGTTGGTGAGGCCACGACACCCCCAGGAGAGGAGAAGCTCAGCACCAGGCCCCTCCTCCTCTTGAAGCCTGCTGGGTTTTCCACTCTTGCCCTGTTTCTGGTGACAAGTGCTGAGGTGCCCGCGAACAATTCTTCATCCTGATTACAGCCTGCCTGGCTGTGGGTCGGCGGGGGGTTGGCGGGAGGCCCCGGTGCTGCGAACGGCCCGTCTGATCCCCCGTGATGGAACATCAGCCCGCCTCTTGTGCAGGAGAGGAGCTGGAACGGGGACGGAGGGTCCCCTGTGCGTCCTCCTGGACCCTGCTCGGCACGTGTGTGTGGAAACCACCTGAGGTCGGGGAAGGACCAGCGAGAGGCTTAGAGGGGCCTCCCTGCAGCCGGATGAGAAAACCTCAGGACCCCCAGGCCCTGGGTGAACTCACAGCAGGATTTCAGTGGTGGAAAAGAATGGGCCCTGGAGAAAACACCACCCTGGTCCCACCGCACAAATCTTAAGAAGCAAGGTCCGCAAGCATCAAGTGATGTAACAGAATCCTGGAGCAAAGCCCAGAACCCGGACAGGAGCCCCCAGCACCCAGCCCCGCCCACGCAAAGCCCACCGGGTCTGGATCTGGTCGAAGATCGCCAGCCTGCACAGGAGCGGGAAAAGCCCACGGGGCACGGCCGCGGCCCCGGGAGCCGACGGGCACACAGGCTCGGCCGCGGGGCCGTCCCAGGCCTCGCCCGGTGGCGGGGGCGTCCGCGGGGAGACGCGCCCGTGAGGACGGGGTGCTCCTCCGTACGAGGCGGCCTCGTGCTCCACAGCATCCCCACAGGTCCAGGGACGAGCAGGCGGGGGCGGGAGGCGCTGAAGCTCCCCGCCCTGCCCGCGTCTGCGCGCTCCGTCCGCACAGGCCCCCGCCTGCCGGGACCCCCCCCCAGGAGGCCGGTGGGGCCTGGCCCCGTGGGCAGACCTGGGCCCCGACAGCGCCGGCCGCCTCCGCAGGGGCGCCGCTCCCCACCATGGCGGACACCATGGACCGCAGGCCCCTGGCCGTCGTCTGGGCGTCTGCACCTCTGGTCACCTCGGGGCCCAGGCCTGGGGACAAGGGGGGCCAGCGGGGTGGGGGGGCGCTGCAGGGTGCATGCTTCCCCGGGCCTGGGGAGGATGGCGCTGGGAGGACCGGGGGGAGGTGCTGCGGACGGGGACGGGGGCGCAGGGAAGGCGGGGGTTCCGCACAGGCCCGGAGGAGGCAGGACCCGCTGAGACCAGGCTCGATTCCGGGGTGGGGGGCGGGTAGATGCGGCCGGGACTGGGGTCTTGGGGGGCCGCTGGCCCCTGGGGGGAGACGGAGTCCGGCTCAGTGTGAGGAGGGGGTCGGAGGGAGGGTGCGGGAGGAGGGGCACGGCTGGGAGGAGGGGCAGGACATGGGCGGTGTGCGCCGTCGCTAGGAGCACGTGGCCGGAGCGGAGAGACCGGGTCCGGGGCGGGGCGGGGCGGGGGTTGGGGGGCTGAGCCAAACCAAGACAGAGCTGGGCAAGTGGGGGGTGGTTGCATTTCCATCCCCCAGAAACCGCTGTGCCGCTCTGCACGGACGCTTTGGTGCAGAATCCAGTGCTCGGATGGGCGGGCAGGGTTGGTCACAGGCCCAGAGGCCGGGGAGCGACGGCGGCGCCCGGGCTCCTGGGCGTCACACGGCGCCCCCGCGGCGTGGCCCCGTTCACGGTTTTAAAGGGAATCTTCGCCGCTGTTTATGCTTCAGGAGAAAAGCCTTCTAAGTGCCGGTCCAGGGCCTCAGGGGAGGAGGAGGCGCGCGCGAGCCTGTGCTGGTGCTTCTGAAAATACCCACCAGCGTGAGCTCAGCGGGCTGGGGGCTGGGAGCCACCGCCGGCGGCTCTGCACACGCCCTCCCCCAGCCCCACCCCCGAACCTGGACATCAGGGTGTCACGGGCGCCTCAGCACAGGCTCCGCGTCCCGCCGCAGATCTTCTCAAACGTTAGTCAGGCATCTTGCAAGATGCGGCCTCCTCATCTCAGCGCTGGGGACCCCCAGGTGCCTCCCAAGGGGACAGGGACCCTGAGGCTCCAAGGCACATCTAACCCATGCCCTCTTTACTGTGGGGCCCCTGGGACAGTCGCCGGGCTTGCAGTGACCTGTCCCAAAGCAGCAGGGCCTCCGAGACTGGCCGCACTGGCCCTGCATCCTCTCCCCCGGCGCACAAAGCCGCTGGCCATGTGGGGGATGGGGGGGTGGTGAGCCCCACCCCTCGAGGCCTGAACTTGACAAACTGCCCCTGAACACAGAGGTCAGGGTGCAGAGCCCACCCCGCGTCTCACCTGGAGTGCCTCCACACACCCCCAAGGGCACAGGGCTGGGGGCAGAGACCTGGGGAGGAGCCACGAGCCAGGGTCTGCAGGTGTCCTGCCCTGCTCATAATCTGGGGGTACGTTACCCCCCGAGCGAGGGTCCTGCTGCCAGCGGGTCCCTCCTTCCCTCCAGCGGGACCGAAGCCGGGATGGAGTCCCCCGGAGAAGGGAGACCCCTCAACCCTCCCTGGATACAGCCACTGGGAGGCTGAGGGGGCCGGGCTGGGCTCCTTCACAGGCTGGAAACCTCAGGGCTCAGCAGGCCTCTGCCAGAAATCTGAGCTGAGACGGGGGGGCTCTGGACAGACGCAGCCCCCGCGTTGGCGGGCACGGCCAGCCACTGCACCTGTGGGGGCGGGGCAGGCGGGGGGGCAGGCCCAGGCCAACCCCAGACACGCACCTGAGGGGAGGGGCTCACACGGGGCGGGGGGCAGCAGGAGGC
Organism: Hippopotamus amphibius kiboko; assembly: GCF_030028045.1. Taxonomy (NCBI): domain Eukaryota; kingdom Metazoa; phylum Chordata; class Mammalia; order Artiodactyla; family Hippopotamidae; genus Hippopotamus; species Hippopotamus amphibius. Next base: position 686,540 of record NC_080190.1, read on the forward strand.
GGGGGGCACGGGGCGCCCGGAGCCTGCCCGCCCCACTGCACGCAACGGAGCCCCTGAGAAACACGCTTGCAGGCTTTCCAAGACGATGGGAAGGGACCCACGCACACCCACGCACACGCACACGCACACGCACACCCAGGTTTCATGCACGCCGGCTCACCCGCAGGCAGGTGGACAAGTCAGAAACCGGAAAAACACACAGAGATAAAGGCGGAGGGGGGGGTGGGGTGGGCGTGTGTGCCCAAGAGCTGCAGGTGGCTCCCCTCCGGCAGGTGGGCTGGGCTGCCGGGCTCTGGGCGCTGCAGGCTGACCCGCTGGCCAGGCGCTGCAGCCCAGGCGACCAGGGCACCCGCAGGGTCCCCTCTCTCCGCCTCCCTCTGCTCAGGCGGAGAAGGACCTTGGGTGTGGTGAAGACCTCTTATATACAACACCAAAGGCAGAATCTGTGAGAGAAATAATTGATGAGCTGGACTCCGTTAAAATTAAAGACTTCAGCTCTGCTAAAGACGATGTGAAGAAAATGAGAGAAGCTGCAGACTGGGAGAAAAGATTTGCAAGATACATCCGATAATGGACTGGTATCCAAATATACAAAAAAAAAAAAAACCTCCTAAAACTCAACAATTAGAAAACAACCCAATTACAAAATGGGCAAAAGACCTTCACAGACACCTCAGTAAATAAGATACACAGATGGCAAATAAACATATGAGAGGATGCTCCCCATCACGTCATCAGAAAAGTGCACATGAGCACACAACAGCACGGCACACCTACGAGAACGGTCAAAATCCGAAGCGTCGACAGCACCAGGGCTGTGGAGAGACGAGGAGGAGCAGGCGCTCTCCTACATCGCACAGCCGTGCAGCCGCTTCAGGAGACAGTGTGACGGTTTCCCACAAAAATAAACATTCTCTTACCACACAAGTGATCCAGCAGTTGCGCTCCTTGGTATTTACCCACAGGAGCTGAGAACGTACGTCCACACAGAAACCCGCACACAGATGTTCACAGCAGCTTTACTCACAACTGCCAAGACCTGGAAGCAACCAAGATGTCCTTCCGTAGGGAAACAGGTGAGTAGACGCTGGTGCGTCCAGCGTACAAAGACGTCCCATGGCCACCAAGCCACGCAAGGCAGGGAGGAACATTACATGCTTATGACAGAGTGAAAGAGGCCAGTCTGCAAAGGCTGCCCACCGCATGACCCCAACTACATGACATTCCGGCAAAGGCAGAACGAGGGAGACAGTAACACCATCCGTGGTTGCCGGGGGTGGAGGGGAGGGAAGCGGTGAACAGGTGGAGCGTTTGTCCAAACCCACAGAAGGTAGAGAAACACCACCAGCGAACAGTGATGTCAACGTGGACCGGGTGATGGCCCGTCCCCTGTCCCGGGGCCCAGCCACAGCACAGATCTCTCCCTGCCCTCCTTGCGTGGTCGTCTGGGGCCCCGAGACACATCTCCCTGCTGATGTCACTGTTTGGATACTTAAATCGGCCGGCAGACACGGCAGCCGTCCACGTCGACTGGACCAGTGGCACATCCATTCCCCAGCGCGGGACCCGCCGGCTGAGAGGCAGAGGCTCCAGCCCAGGCCCGGACACCCCGTCGTGGCTCCAGTGCCACCCGACGGACAGACGTCTGTGCATCTGGAAAGGCTCCTGTCCATCTCACCCCGGAGTCCAGCCCCTTGGCGCTGCTGGTCACCCCGTCCCAGCAAGGGTGGTCACCTCCTGAGAGGAGACTCACAGGCCCCGTGGGGACACGCCGTTAGCAGAGCCACGCGTGGTCTGGTGAGCGACTCCCCACCTCGCTCCCTCCGTGACTTCGCAGCGGGGACACGAGTCTGCGTGCTCAGAACATGGCTCCCGCTTCCAAGAGATCAGAATCCTGCTTCCCAAACCCTGTCTCCACCCCACGGCCATGGGGTGACACAGACGTGTTCCCAGAGGGCCGGAAACGCTGCGGTAAATATCATTCAACTTCACCTGCCTGCATAGAGGTCACCTGAGGAAGACAGTGCCCACCAGGCCTCGAGGGCCCAATCTGCACAGACTGCTTTTAAGTGAAAAGTCTAGAAAGTGGTCACGAGGCTGGCGGGGCCACGTCTCACGGGCACCAGCTGAGCTGCCGACATGCACTGAACCTCCCTGTGTTTGGCGGGAGGTGAGACGTCGTCAGAGGCTGTCATTTTCCAGAACATACCACACATTTTCTTAGGCAGCTTTTCACTTGTAATGATTTGTTTTATTTTCTTCTTTGAAGACTCACCGCATTTGACTCCAGATGAATAATAATGATTTCACTTTATGTTCAGATTTCCCCATTGTGACTTTTCCTGTCTGCAGCAACAACCTCCACAGAAACAAAAATGCGGGCCCCTGAGGGAGCTCGGGGCCGCACGTGGCCGGATATTTGAGCAGTTGCTGTCTGGTGGTCTCATCGCTGCACCCAAGCCCATGAAGGAGTAACGGGTGCAGGCAAATTGGTGCCCAAATTCGTTCTTCCAGGTGGCAGGTGTGGCTGCAGCAGGTGGCAAAGCAACAGCCATTGGCGATGCTGCGAAACAAGCAGCCCCGGTCCCGGCGGGGCTGCGTCTAGCTGGTACCTGAGCACGTGCTGCGCTGGCGGTTTGTAGCTGCTGCTATGGTTTATCTGGACAGGCTCAGCTCTGTGATGCAGAGTCGTCCAGGCAAGCGGGGCTTGCTAGGGACCAGCGACCAGTGTGGGGTGAAGCTTACTGGGGACACAGCCCCGAGGGACCTTGGGGGACACGGACACACATGAGACAATCCGCCCACCATTTCTCACTGCGTTGCTGTGACCACGGCTTCAGTCACCGCCAACAGCAGGTTTACACCCAGTAGGAGGAACACCAGTAGGCTGCTTCCTTTGGTGAGAAAACAAACAGAAAAAATGAATGCAAAGGGTTTTGTCAGTTCCATTGCAGTGACCGTGGATGCAGGAATACACAATACACTGCAGATTCTCCCCAGGCCGGCGGGGCTCAGGACAGTGGCCCGTGACTGGAGATGTCTCCCTGGACGTTGGACCCGTGCAGCTGGATGCGATGTTCTGAGTCACTGATTCAGGTTTCCTTTTCCCCGTCTAGCTCCCTCGCCTGCAGAAGCTAATTGATTAAGCAACCACCATGCATGCTGCATTTCTTTATTTTTTAAGTAAACTTTTAATTTTAGGATAGTTTCAGAGTAAAAGAAAAACTGGGAAGATAGTAGAGAGAATTCCTATGTATCCCATGCCCAGGTTCCTCTATCACATCTCACCTTAGTGTGGTGCACTTGACACGATTAGTGAACCGATGTGGGTGCAGTTACTGAAGTTCATACTTTACTCAGATTTCCTCAGTTCTTACCAAACAGCCTTTTTCCGTCCCAGGAGCCCGTGCAGGGTACGTGACATTTAGCTGTTGTATCTCCTTAGGCTCCTCTGGGCTGTGAGTTTCTCAGAAGTCCCTTGTTTTTGACGACCTTGACATTTTTTTTATTGTGGTAAAATACACGTAACAGAAAATTGACCATCTTGACTATTTTTCAGTGCACAGCTCAGTGATGGAAATACATTCCGCATGCTGTCAGCAACACAGCCCCCACCGTTTCATCCTGTAAAACAGCATCTCTGGTCCCGTTAGACACCAAGTCCCCATCCCCCCCAAGCCCTGGCAACCCCCATTCTACTTTCTGTCTCTCTGATTCTGATGACTCTAAGTGCCTCCAGTAAGTGGAATCATACAGTATTTATGTTTCTGTGACTGGCTTATTTCACTCTGCATAACGTCCTCAAGTTTCATCCATGTGGTAGCCTGTCTCAGAATTTCCTTCCTTTTGTGATTAAATAATAGTCCTTTGTATGGGTGGATCCCATTTTGTTTATTCATCCGCCCATCCATGGACGCTTAGGTTTCTTCTACATTTTAGCTGTGCTGTGAACACAGATGTACAAATATCTGTTTGAGTGCTTGCTTTCAGTTATTTGGGGTGTACACTCAGGAGTGGACTCGCTGTATCATACGTTAGTTCTATTTTTAATTTTTTGAGGAACCTCCGTATTGTTTGCCGCATTGGTGTCACAGTTTACATTCCCACCACTGGTGCCCAAGGGCTCCGATTTCCCCAGACCCGCACCGGCGGCTGTCAGTCTCTGCTTTCCGATGGCAGCCGTTCTCATGGGTGCGAAGTGGCACCTCACCGTGGTTTCGATCTTTTCCCTGAGGATCCGTGATGTGGGACATCTTTTCATGCTTATTGGCCATTTGTATGCTGTCTTTGGAGAAATATCTATTCAATCCTTTGCCCATTTTTATTTTATTATAATAATAAGACCTGTGTCAGGTCTTCGTTGCATCATGTGGGATCTTTCATTGCAGCGCACAGGCTTCTCTCTAGTTGTGGCACCCAAGCTCAGTAATTGCAGCATGGGCTTAGTTGCCCCGTGGCACGTGGGATATTAGTTCCCTGACCAGGGATTGAACCTGCATCCCCTGCATTGCAGGTCGGATTCTTTACCACTGGACCACCAAGGAAGTCCTCTTTGCCATGGTTACATGAAGTTGTTTGGTTTCTTTTTGTTGTTGTTGAATTTTAGGAGTTCTCTCTGTATTCTGAGTATTAAATCCATTATCTGGTACATAATTTGCAAATATTTTCTCCCATTTTGTGGGCAGTGGAAATGCCCCACCAGAGACAAAGTCAAAGGACTGAGCCTTAGTCCTAAAGGGAGAATCCCAACCATCGCTCCGCAGTGGGTGAAGCCGCTGAGGTAGGAACACCTTGGTGTCGTCACCTGCCAGAGGGGCTCTTAGCCAGACCAGACTGACGAGGCCCAGAGCCTTGTCCCCCATCACAGAGCTGGAAGCGCCATGGGCCAGTGAAGGCTGGTCAGGGGCCGGTGCTTGGGCAGCTGCTGGACAGGATCCAAGAGCTGCCACCAGCAGAGGCCGACGTGCCCTGGGCGAGACGCCCACGCCAGAATTCTGTCCCACCCGGGCTGCCAAAATCGCTCCTCAACCACACTTGGGCCCACGTGCCCGCGTGCAGCGAAGCCAACCTACTGAGCCCGGGTCGTGGGGAAGGAAAGTGCAGCGTTTATAGCAGGCGCCAAGCAAGCAGTCCAGGCAGCTAGTCGTTGAAAGACCCGAACTCCTCGTGACTTTCAGGGAAGAGTTTTAAAGACAGGGTGAGGGCGGGGGGCTGTGGGGTGTGTGACCAGCTCGGGGACACTCTTGTGACTGGCGGGTGGTGAGGTCATCCGGAGTCAGCATCACCTACCTTCTGGTTCCAACCGGTCTGGGGTCTGTGTGCTTGTGGGCAGCACACAGTTAACTTCTCCACCTGGTGGGGCTTCAGTATCTGCAAAACAGCTCAAAGGACACAGCTCAGAATATCCTCTATAGCCCTTGAGCAGGAACTAAAGGCCCTGGACGTTTTTTTTTTTTTGGCTGTGCTGCACAGCATGTGGGATCTTAGTTCCCCAACCAGGGGTCGAACCTGCGCCCCCTGCATTGGAAGCGTGGAGTCTTAACCACTGAACTGCCAGGGAAGCCCGTGAAGGTCCTTGACTTTGTTTTATGACTAAACTGATCATTTTGTCTTGCTTGATGACTTTCGTTTAATTCTGCATTTTCTCACTTTTCTGATTAAATTTATTCTTTGGAATTCAGGGAAGGCCTAGGAGGCTGAAGTTTCTCTACAGACAAGGAGCAGGCAGAGGTGGGGGGGGGGGTCTGTCCCAGGAAGGCCCCCCAGGGTCCTGATTGGTTACACCTTTTTACTCATGTGCAGGGTTTTGTGTAGACAAAGAGGTTTAAATCAGTTGGGTAAATACCTAGGAGTATGATTGGTGATGATATAGCGGGACTGTGGTTAGACTTATGAAGAGACCCCTGAACTGTCTCCCGCAGCGGCTGTCCCGCTGCGTTCCCACCAGGAATGCTGGTTCCAGTTTCTCTGAGGCCTCTCGAGGCGTGGGTGTCCCCGGTCTTGGATTTGAGCCACTCTGATGGGCGTGCAGAGGAATCTTACTGCTGTTTTCATCTGCGTTTCCCTAATCTCACATCATGGAGCATCTTTCCATGTGCTTATTGGCCACCGTGTATCTTTTTCAGAGACGTCTGTTCAGATCTTCCCCCAGTTTTAAGTTGTGCTGTTTGTTTTCTTTTTGTTGAGTTTAAAGCTGTGTGTATGTTCTGGATCCGAATCCTTGATCAGATGTGTTTTGCAAATATTTTCTCCCAGTCAGTGGCTTGTATATTCATGCTTTCACAGAAGTAGGGATTTTTAACTTTAATAAAGCCTGACTCGTCCCCTTTTTCTTTCACGGATCATGTGTTTGGCGTTGAATCTACGAGGCTGAGTCAAAAACTCTCCTCCCTCCGGTTATAGTAAAGCTTCTGTGGGCCTCACTGTCTTATCAGCGCTTTCTGTTCAAGACTGCTGTCTCCCCAGTCACTGCTGTGCAGGCGTGCATGTGTTACACCCGTTCATTTGTAACTGCGGTGCGAGCAGAAACGGATGCCCCACATGTGATGTGCACGAAAGAAGAGCAGCGTGCAGGGATTCGTTGTTTGTGGTCTGAGGGTGTGCACGTGCGCACACTTCTGCCCACACTGTCGACACTGCAAAAACTTCGTTTTGAGGTGTTAAAGCGTCCTCCCTGTAGTCCTAATCTTGCTCCATCGAACTTTCACCTGTCTGGTCCCCTGAAAGCAGCCCTACGAGGATGAAGATTCACTTCTGGTGAAGAAATGAAGACAGTGGTGCCTCTGTGGCCCGCAGCTCAGCCTAAAACATTTTTTAATGAGGGGATACGAAAGCTTGTTGACAGATGGACAAAGTGTATTGAAAAGCAAAGAGATTATGTCAAAAAATGATGTATTTGTCTTTACTAAAAGTTAATTAAAATGAATTCTACAGCCAGCGTGCAGATAATTTTTGACTTATCCTCGTAAACCTTGTTGCCAAACCCCAGGTCATGTGGATTTTCCTCTGCTGTCGTCCAGGAGTTTTACAGCTTCATGTTTCTAGTGAGTTTTGAGTTTGCTCTTTGCGTGGCCGGAGGTCCCAGCACCAGCTGTTGGAAAGCTTGTCCTTCCTCTACTGAGCTGCCTGTGCATCTTCCTCAGAGTCCGTGACTACATTCACGTGGGTCTATTTCTGGCCTCTCTCTGTTCTGCTCTGTTGACACACGTGTCTGCTGTCTTGTGAGCAGTCTTGATTACTGCAGCTTTACAGTGAGTCGTGAAATCAGGCAGTGAGTCCTTCAACTCTGTGTCTGCACCTCAGCTGCTGACCAGAAGCACCGGCCTGTGAGCATCCTCAGGGCCCTTCCGCATCTCTGCTTCACAAGCAGGGAGGGGGCCTCCACAGGACCTGGCGAGCCACAGCCCCATCCTGGTTCAGCGGCAAAGGACTCGGGGAGAAGGGACTCCGCGACACACACTTCCCTTCCATCCTGGAGGGACAGGGAGCCACCGCGGGGCGTCCAGCGGCCCCTCCCCCGAGACCGAGCGCAGGCTGCAGCACCTGGGGGGTCAGGTGTGCACGGCATCCGGGACCACCAGGTGGGTGCAGATGCCTCCGTTTCCAGAAGGCCCAGCGAGTCCAGGGTGGCTGGGCCCTGCCAGGCCCTGTCCAGGTCTGCAGAGGCCGGCAGTGCCCACCGGAGCACAGGGGCCGTGCCCACCAGGAGGGTCAGGAAGGCCGGGGTGCAGCCTGTCCTGCGAGGACGTGGGGCAGCGGCCCCAGAGTGTGGGGTCCCCAGGGCAGGAGAGGTGGACATTCAACCTGGCCGTTGCTTAGTTTTAAACTTGAAAGTTCAAAAATTGGCAGTGAAGGGACTTCCCTGGTGGCGCCGTGGTTAAGAATCCACCTGCCAGTGCAGGGGACACGGGTTTGAGCCCTGGTCCGGGAAGATCCCGTGTACTGCGGAGCAACTAAGTCCATGTGCCACAATTATTGAGCCTGTGCTCTAGAGCCTGTGGGCCACAACTATTGAGCCCATGTGCTGCAACGACTAAAGTCTTCACGCCTAGAGCCCTTGCTCCGCAACAAGAAAGGCCACCACAGTGAGGAGCCCGCACACCACAGTGAAGAGTAACCCCCGCTCGCTGCAACTAGAGAAAGCCCGTGAGCAGCAACGAAGACCCAATGCAGCAAATAAATAAATAAATAAATAAATTAATTAATTAAAAAGAAAGACTTGGTGGGGAAGAGGCTGGAGCAGCGGTCACGGTGGAAGATCCAGTTCCACCGGCTTCCCAACCCCAAGTCCAGGGCCAGGTCCTCTGGAGGAGGGACCCTGAGGCCCTCGAGGAGGTGATGGTCTGCGCCCCAAGCCCCTCTGGGGGGAGCCCGAAGTGACAAAGCGGTGTTGCAGCTTCCTTTTGTGCCCGAGAAGGGTCCTCCCTGGCCTCTGTGGCTTCTGAGGGACCCTCAGAGCATGGAGCAGGGCAGGGTTGACACAAAGCTGCCCTCCGTCCCTCCAGTTCCAGGCACAGGCCAGCACTGACCAGGGGCTGTAGCCGGGTGCGTCCAGAGCTGCCTACCGCCGGCACCATCCCCCAGCAGCACCCTCAGTGGTGGGCCGGTACCCAGTCTTCCCGCTAGTGGAGGCCCCTATGCAAAGGGAGCCAGGGTGCGGGTCCCCTGTATCGGACCCTCTGCTGGTCGCCTGGTCAGCCCTCCCTGTGCCTCCTGCCCGCCCCCCTGGGACGCCTGCACTGCCCCCCAGAACAGATGGGCCTCTCCTGACCACACGTGGGCCTCTTGCTGCTCTCTGGGCCCCCCGTGGGCCGTGGCTGTGGACCCCAGAGCAGCGGGGAGGCACCGATGGAAGCCGGCGCCAGTGGATGCATGCTCTCCCCCTGCACTTAGGGGGCTTCCCAGGCCCCCACCCCGCTGTCCTGAGACGGAGGCTCACACAGCAGCAGCTCAGGCGCTGGTCTCGGCTCTGCTTCCCGGGAAACGGGCCCAAGACGACAGGGCCCTCGGCCCGGAAACCCAGTGCCTGGCGTGGGGGGGAGACTGCACACGTGCACACACAGGCACACACGTCGGAAACACACACGCGACACTCACACGTGGGCACGCACGAGCTATGCACACCCGGGGCACGCGCATACACTCACACACAAGCGCACATAACCGTGCACACATGTTCACGTGCCTACAGGCACACACACACGCACACATGCACACACACTCACCTGCACACACGCATGCACGCACACACACACATGCACACACGCACACACATGCACGCACGTGCACACACGCACACACGCACACACGCACATCCTGGTGTTGGCATCTGACAGGCAATGAGGGCCCTCCAGGTGCGGGGTGAAGGTGCCCTCTTCAGGGTTTCCAGGGCCCCGCGGGGCAGGCAGGAGGGTCCCTCGGAGACAAAGCAGCCGCCTCCAGCCCCGTCTGCTGGGCGTCCTCTCCAGGGACAGCCTGAGAGTCTTCAGAATCAAAGCTACAGAAACACCCCAGGACGAGGGGCCAGCACTGAGCTGCCCACAGGGCCTCTCCCGCGGGAGCCCTGCCCCGGGATGGAGCCAGGCCACACGGTGGAGACACAGGATTGGGGGCCACGCCCCGAGTCCACACAGGCTCTGAGCCGTGGCCATAGGACTCCCCCACATGTGAGGGGCTCCCGTCCTTCCCTGGGTGTGGGCCTAGGACACATTTAGTTGCAAAAGGTTGGACAAGCATTTACTTGTTCTTGTTATAAAATTACGTCATTTTCTTGTCTGAGGAATGCTAACCAGCTCCTCTCGTTTCGATCGTAAAAAAGCCACCAATAAAATCCCAGTAGACTCCGAGGGGCACTGCAGAAACCCCTCTCGTCCTTTCTTGGATGTCGACCTTGACCTTGATCAAACCTTGGCACCACCACAGGCAGCAGCACCAACCCTGTTTCCAGGGGATTCTTTGTGATTCTGTCTCGTTTTCTATCACACACTAAGTTTCTCAATCCTTCCCCAAATATAATGCAATCCCCCACGTGGTGACAACGGAGATTTATTATACTGTTGGGAGATTCAAGTGAATGATTTAAGTGATTTATTATAGCATCGAGGGGCAGCTTCTTTTTTCACAGAGCACAGCTATAAATCTGTCCACGCAGGCTCTGAAGGACTCTGCACCCACGCGGTGGGCTGTGCCCCTCACGGGAGGGAGAGACGGAGCCGGTTACCCCGCGGGGCACCCCGCCACCCCTGCCCGGCTCTGCTCCCGTGTCTGGGGCAGGAGGGCACCTCGGGGCTGGACTCATCCTCGTGACTCCAGCCTGTCTGGAGCCTGGGCCCTCGTCTGAGTGCAGCGCACGGGGCGGGCCTCCTGCTGTCACGTTTGCCCGGACGGGCTTAGGTCCTGGCTGGCTGTGCGTCCTCCGCTCCCCGCCCGCGCCCTGCATGCATTCAGCAACCGTCCATCCCGTGCCGAGGGCGCAGCCTGGCACTAGAGGCGGCGGTAAACGGGGCCCAGACCCTCTCCCCAGTGTGCACGCAGCACACGCTGCTTCCTGGCTCCCGGGGCTGCGCCAAGCGCTCCACGCGGCCTCTTTCCTCACTTAATCCTCAGACGGTCGCGTTTGTCTCCACACTTCACAGCTGGGGGGTCCGGCCCGGGAGGCTCACCGAGGAGCCGCAGGTACTGTCCCCAAGCCGGGGAGCTGCTCGCAGCCCTGGCCGCCGCGTGGCAGACGAGCCCCGGAGCCTCGGGTGGCTGCGTGGTGAAGCCAGCGTTCTGGTCCCCTCGCTCTCGGCCCAGGGGAGACCTGGGGGCTCAGCAGTCCCCAGACCAGCAGGGTCTCTAAGGAGGGGCTCAGGGAGGCTCAGACCACTTGCCCTCGGGAGCCACTGATCAGAGCCCACCCTCTCGGGAGGGCCCTTGTCGTTCTTCCTCCTGATTCCTCACCTTGAACCAGCCAGTCCTGAAGCGGGACCCCAGCTTCCCTACCACGGCGCAGCCCAGAGAAGCCGCCCTGAGTGCACTTACACTCACCCAGGGTGTCTCTGCCTGGACAGGCCACGTAGCCAGGCGGGTGGTGACAGACTCACAGGACGCTCTGCTCTCACAGATTCAGGAGATGTGACGGGAACCCGCCTCCCCACCCCCGTACTTGACCGTTAGCAGGGGGCCCTCCGTCGGGTCTTGACAAAGCGTTCTCCCCAGGACCGGAGGGCCCCGCCTCACCTTTACACGTCCGTCCCCTGGACAAGCCACTGCGATCAGCCAGGAACAGCGCTTCTCTGCAGAGGCGTGTGGCCTTTCATCAGCACGCGCTCTGATCTGGAACCTGAGAGGGCGAAGCTCCTCAGGACGCCTGGCGCCGCCGTCTCGGGTCTGCTCACCCCTCCTCCGAGGCCTAGCGTTGGCCGCCGTCTGTGTCACGAACCGTGGTCCCCAATTTTAACCGTAAATGAGGGTCCCTGATCCAGAACCTCAGACCCTCAGATTCTGTCCCAACGCAGATGCTGAGTGACTCAGCGATGGACCGGGAGGCAGGACGGGCAGGGACGCGGGGCCGACGCCGCCTGCCTCCCCAGGCTGGCATGGGAGCCCTGGAGCGGGGGCGAGGGCCTCTGCCCGCTGGTCCACCCTTGCATTCATGGGCTCCAGTTCACCAAGGAAATTCATGAAGCCAGAGGACCCTGGGGAGGAGTTCCCTGGAAAGGGGGACTGGGACCTGAAGGCAGGTTCCTGTGGGGGCGGGAGGTCATAGAATGGAGGCGTCCGTCTCTGGGGGGTCCCCTCTGGGCGGGCCTCACCCTCTCAGCTCTGCAGGCTGCCCCGAGGCCCCGGCTCCGGGACAGGCACACTCCCACCAGCATGTTCAGAAAAGGCCCAGGTGTCCCAGAAATGCCCCAGGAAGAGGGGCAGGGCTGTTTGCAGAGAGACCGAGCTCACGTCCCCTGTCCATCCTTCCAGAGGAGGAAGGAGGGAGGGTGGGAGGCCTGGTGGTTTCCGTGTCCTCCCTGAGGGCGGTGGCCTCAGCATTTCTGACTTTCCCTTCCTGTTGGAGTGTCTTCGAGGGCCCCTGGGGTCTGGATGGCGCACGGGCAGGCAGAACGCCTGGAGGCACCAGGAAGTGCCCACTGGGCCCTTCCCGTCCACTGCACTGCAGGGCATTTCATCTGAGCGCCAGAAAGAGGCCGCGAGGCCCCTGCCGACCCCGCGCCCGCGGACCCCCCCTGAGCCCCGCCGCCTGGGGCAGCCCCGCACGGACCGCAGCCTGGCCGCCCTCCCCTCCCCGGGCCCAGGCTCACAGGCACTCTTCCAGCCTCCTGTCAACCCGCAGACGTGGACCGCAGGTGAAGCCCAGTCTGAAGCGTGTGCGCTGGGCTGCAGCTTCCTCTGGGCAGACCACCTCTGCGGGTGCCCGGGCCCCGGGGGCCATCGCGGTGAGCCTCTGCCCCCTCCGGCATCGTCTGGGCACAGCAACACAACCACTGACCTTTGGGGCATCAGCTGACCTTTGGGACATGACCACTGACCTCTACGGACATAACTGCTGCCCGTCAGGGCCTGGCATGAGGCCCGGTCCCCTGTGAGAGGCACCTGCGCGCCGGGGATGGAAGGGGCGCCCGTGGGAGGGGCCGTCCACACCCACCCCTCTGCGCCCCACACGGGAAGGAGCCGGGACCCCCAGCAGGCGCCCCTGCTCAGCCCCGCCCCAGGGTGGTCTCTGGCTTCCTCAGGAGAGTTCACGGGGCGTCACCGCCCCCAGGCCCAGACCCGCTCGCCCACCCCCTCTGGGCTTGGACTGTGGGCGGCGGGTGGCCGGCCTGGGGGGGCCAAGGCACCGTCCGTGGGCCCGAAGGGGACAGACGGTCTCCCCCTGGCTGCCCAGGCTCCAGAGGGACCCGTGGGCATCTGCAGGGTTTCGCAGCATGCGTTCCCGGTTTTGCTGCGAGAAGCTCATGAAATGAAGTTTGGGTCTCAGACACCCACTGGGTCCCTGACCAGGCGTTTCAGGTAAGGGGCCGTGGGAGAGGGGCAACTGGAGCCACAAGAGGGCAGGGGTGGAGGGACACGCTCAGTCCAGGGCCGCACACGGAGGCGCGTCAGGGCTCCCCCGGCCCCCCGCGTCCCCCAGGACCCCCCGGAGCCGGTGGCGCCGGGCCCGCACTCCTCGGGGCCCCCCTGACACGGCTGCTGCCCTCACCCACGGCGCCCGGGCCTCGGGGTCCACACCGGCCGCCCTCGGGGCCGCGCCCTCGGCCCCCCCGAGTCTCCGAGGAGGGTTTGGCGTCTGGTCCCGTTTGCCTGTGCCTCTGCCGGTGGCGCTTCATTTCCAGGCCCAAACAGCGACGCCCTCCCTGGCGGACGGGGCTGAGCGGAGCCTGGCCCCCCGGGGGCAGGCCGCTGCGGGCAGGGGCCCTGAGGCGGGGCCGCGCGGCGCGCCCAGACCCCTCCCCGGCCCCCGGCGCGTCCTGCTCCGGCTGCTCGAGGCACGCGGCCAGCGCCCTCCCAGCCGCCTGCTCTGGCCCCACCCCTGCCCCGCGCCACCTCCGAGAGCCCCCACCCAGGGCCCCTGGGGTCCCGCTCGCCGCGGGGTGCCGCCCGGCCGCCCTGAGGGGGCGCGTGTGCACGGGGCCGGCAGGGACGGCAGACCCCCGCCCCCGCTGCCAGGCGTCTTCCCGGGGCCGCTCTGTGCGCGCTCGGCCCGAGGGGTCTCCGCTCGCTGGCGCCCTGCGCGTCCTCGGGGCTGCCGGGCGTGCTTTCCCGCCGAGGAGGGGGATCTGGTCGGGTGGTGGGCCTGCCCGGAAGGGTCTCAAAGAGACGCTGATCAAATCTGTGCCTGAAGTTTGACATGTTGGAGGAAATGTGTTTGAATTTGTAAATGCTGTGAAATGTTTTGGGGAAACTGTCATATTTATGAATTGATTGAGCATAAATCAGACGGCAAGGAGAATGATATTTATTACTCTTATACCAACAGTAATAAATCCATGAATAACATGACAAGGTCTGTGAGTTCAGCCTAGGGGCTTAAGGAAAGACGTTTGAATTTGTAACCTGAATAAGCTGGGTATGGATTCAAACCCAAGGACTGCTAAGTGTTTCCTCCGGGAAATGTGCACGCGTGGTCAAGACCCGGGTCGGACTCCGCGCCGCCAGGGGTCTCTGATCGCAGTTCTGGCCGCAGCGACGCCCTCGCTCACGAAAGCCGGGCTTTGCCGCCTCCCAGCACATCCCAGGGACGCTCACGGCTCCAGCCCACTGCCTGGGTTTCTCTTGCTCACTTCTGGATGCATTTGCCTAGTCTGCTTATCTTCCGACCAGAGGCGCGTTTGGGGAACAGGGCGCTCTCGTGTCTTCACCAGGGGCGGGTTGCAGCGTGGTCAGGACCCTGGTCTGAGAACCTGGTCAGAGACCCACCCAGACACAGCGTTGTAGGCAGCCTCACCCCAACACCGTGGGGTTCCCGCGGCCCCAGGGTCTCCCCAGACGGTGTACGCGCTGGCCCTTAAAAGCGCTCTGTTCTTAAAGAGGACGCCTCCTCTCCCCCGCTTTCTCCCCCTGAACACCCCTACCTCTCCAGGCCCCGCCCAGTCCCTTTGTCCACACAGCCACCCCGACCCCCATCAAGGTCTCTCGGGCCAAGTCTCTTCCCGCAGAGAGGGGCCCCCAAGCCTGCCCTCCCGCTGGGTCTGGTGAGGCCTGGGGGAGAGGGGTGCATGGGGAGGATGGGTCCCGAGGTGCAGGGTGGCCCAAATTGCAGGACTCTGGGGTCACCTGGAGCTTTTGTCCTTTCAGAGAGACTCTGGTCTCGGGCTCGGTTTCACTGTATGTGAACAGCTTTCTTTATTTACCTCCATGTGGGCGTTTAGAAACGGCTTCTGTTCACGGTTTCTCTAAGGTGTTGAGAGGCACACAGCATGGCTTCACATTCTCATGATCCGGTTCATCTACAGCAGCCTCTGTGTGGCTGAAGCCCTTTCTTTTCAGGTCAGAGTTCTTGAGTTAAAGGCAGTGCGCGCGGATCCTTCAACGGATGAAAGATCTCCAGTGATGGAATGCTGTCTAGCCATTAAGAGGGACGAACGGCTGATTCACGCTAAAGCATGGGTAAGCCTTGGGAACATGACGCTAAGTGGAAAGTGCCAGGTGCGAAAGACCACGTTTGTATTGTTCCATTTACATGAAATGCTCAGTATAGACACATCCATAGGGACACAAAGTAGATGAGCGGTTGTCTGGGGCAGGGGAACAGGAGGGACGGGGAGTCGCTGCTCGTGGGGTCTCCTTTCAGGGTGATGAAAACGTCTGGAGTTAGATAGTGGTGACTGTTACATAACTTTGTGAATACACTAAAACCCACTGAACTGCACGCTTAAAAAGATGAATTTATGGTACGTGAATTGTATCGTAATTAAAAAAATATGAATAGTTTAAATACATCAGTTAAAAGAGAGAGATTGGCAGAGTAGCTTAAAAAACATGATCCAACCATTTGTTGTCTACCAAAAGCTCACTTCAAATATGTGGGCAGGGTGAAGGTAAAAGAATGAATGAAACTGTATCATGCATGCATTAATTAAGAGAAGTAGAAGCGGTTTCATTAATATTGACAGTAGAGACTTCAGGGCGAAGCAGTTACAGACAGAGAGATAGCGAGGCATATTACATAGTGATAAAAGGGTCAGTTCACCAAGAAGACACAGCAGTCTTAAATGTGTCTGCACCAAACAACAGAGCCTTAAGGTGTGTGAATCAAAAGTGACAGAATTTAAAGGAGAAATAGCCAAAGCCACAATTGCAGTTGGGGAGTTAAACATCCCTTCCATCCATCTGTACGGAAAGATAGAACATCAGCAAAGATATAGAATACCTCAACAATACTATTAACCAAAGGGATTTAACTGATGTTTAAAGAACCCCCACCCAACGACAGCAGAGTTCTTTCAAGTGCCCACGGAACACATACCGACATTAAACCATGTCGCAGGCCATAAAGAAGAACCTCAATGAATTCAAAAGAACTGAAATCATACAGAGTGTGTTCTCCAACCACAATGGACTCAAGCTAGAAATCAATAATGAACAGATAACGGGTAAAACTGCACATGCTTGGAAAATAAACAGCACACTTCTAAGTGACCCATGGGTCAAAGAGGACGTGTCAAGGGAAATTTTAAAAATACATGAAACTGGGATCTCCCTGGCAGTTCAGTGGTTAAGAGTTCGCCTTCCAATGCAGGGGGTGTAGTTTTGATCCCTGGTCGGGGAGCTGAGATGCCATGTGCCTCGTGGTCAAAAAACCAAAACGTAAAACAGAAGCAATATTATAACAAGTTCAATAAAGATTTTTAAAAAAGTGGTCCACATTAAAAAAAAAAACCCATGAAACTGAATAAAAATACAACACATCAAATTCTGCACAATGCAGCTAAGGCAGGGCCGAGAGGTACATGTATGACACTGAATACATATATCAGAAAAGGGGAAATGTCTAATCAATAATCTAAGATCCCACATCAAAAACCTCGAAGAGGAAGAGCAAAAGAAATCTGAAAGGAAGGAAATACGAAAGAGCAGAAATCAATGAACCTGAAAGTAGTAAAATGGAGTACATCAATGAAAGAGCGATGGTTCCTGGAAAATATACATGAAATTGACATATCTCTATCAAGAATGATTAAAAAGAGAGAAAATTCAGATTAATATCAGGAATAAAGCATAGGATGTCACTTCAGAGCCTGCAGAGCCCCTCTTATTGTCAGAAGGATAGTAAGAGAAGCAGTACTGCAGACAGCATGAAACATAAACCTGACAGCTTAGACAGAAGAGACCAATACCTCAGAAAATACAAACTACCACAACAAATAATTTGGATAGCCCTATAACTATGAATAAAGTTGAGTTTATAATGAAAAGATTCTCCCAAAACTAATCTCCAGGTCCAGATCGTTTCCCTGGAGAATTTTACAGACATTTAAAGATGAATTAACACCAATTCTATACAAACTGTTCCAGAAAATAAGAGAAGGAAGACCTCCTAATTCATTCGATGAAGCTAGTATTACCCTGATACCAAAACCGTACAGAAAGGGGGAACCACAGAGCATCAGCCCTCATAAATATAGACACAGAAATCCTTCCAAAATGTCAGTGAACAGAATTCAGCAACACATGAACACAATTTTATACCATGAAAGTAGAGTTTATTCCAGGGATGAAAGGCTAGTTCAATTTTTGAAAATGTATCAGTGTGATCTATCAACTGAACACGTTGAAGAAAAATCATGTGTTCATATTGATTGATGCAGAAAAAGCATTTGAAAAAGTCAACACACACTCGTGACTAAAACTCTTGGAAATATGGCAATAGAGAAAACTCTCAACTTGATAAAGGACATCTGAGAAGAACCCACACGGACTTCATGCTGAATGGTGGAGAGCTAAGTGTTCTCCCCTAGAACGAAGCACAGGCAAGGATGTCCACGCCCGTAACTTGTCCAACATTGTGCTGGGACTTCTGGTGGACGTAAGAAGGCAAGAACAGGGGGTCAAAGGCACACAGACCAGAAAGGAAGAAACGAAACTGTCCACGTTTGCAGATGAGACGACTGTCTATGTCGGAGATCCCAATAACTATCGAAAACAAACAAACAAGCAAACAAAAAACCCACACAAAACAAAAGCAAACAAAAAACTCCTAGAACGGAGGCTTCCCTGGCGGTCCGGGGGTTAAGATTTGCCTTCCAATGCACGGAGTGCGGGGTCGATCCCTGGTCGGGGAACTGAGATCCCACATGCCTCGCAGCCAAAAAACCAAAACACATAAAACAGAAACAGTATTGTAAAAAAGTTCAATGAAGACTTTAAAAATGGTCCACATCAAAAAAAAAAAAAAAATCTTAAAAAAAAACCCACCTAGAACTAACAGCAAGGTCTCAGAATACAAGATCAACAAAATCAATTATATTTCTATATACTAGCCATAAACACATGGAACTCAAAATTAAAGGTAAACTGACATTCAAATCCCAAACGAAAGGAAGACAAGGAAGCAAGGGAGGAGCAAAGAAAGACTTACTTGTAATAAATTTACCAAAACACGTAGAGAACTTTTATGTAAAAACTACACAATGATCATGAAAGACACCAGCTCTCTCCAAACTGACATACGGGCTTAAGATAACGCTTATCGAAATTCCAGCTAATGCTTTTCATATGTATAGGCAAGGCTGCTCTAAAATTTATATGGAAAAGCATAGAAAAAAGAAAGAAAGAAAGGAAAAGGTGGAGAGATTTTCCTATCCAGTGTCAAGACTTATTAGAAGACTGGGTGGTGTCTGTGGAGGGACAGACACACAGGTCGGTGGGACAGAACAGAAAACCCAGACCCAGACCCACAGCAATGTGCTCAGCTGACTTGTGACAAAGACACAGAGACAATTCAGTAGAGGAAACTCAGTCTTTCAACAAGTGGTGCTGGAGCAAGTGGGCACCCGGGCAGGAAAAATGAACCTTGGCCGGAACCTCACACCTCATGTGGAAATTAACTCGAAGTGGATGGTGGACTTCATTGTGGAAGGGAAAACAACAGAGCCCTTAGCAAAAGCGTAAGAGGAAATGCTTGCTCGTATCCAGGGCTAAGCAGAGTTCTTAGACCTGACATCAAGAGGCTTAGCTCATAAACAGATAAACTGCGAGGTGGGACTTCATCAAAATCAAAAACATTTGCTCTGTGAAAGACTCCATTAAGGGGATGAAAAGATAAGCTAAGGACCGGGAGAAAAAAACTACAAACCACATATCTGACAAGGGACTAGCATCTAGAGCATATAAAGAACTCTCCAAACTCAACAGGTAAAAAAAAAGAAGAGAGAACAAATAATCTGATTATAAAGTGAGCAAGAGCCACGAAGGGTGTCCCCCAGAGGGTCTGCAGGTGGTAAACTAGCACACGGGAAGATGTCTGGCGTCACCAACCATCAGGGAAACGCTGATGAAAACCGCAGGGAGGTGTCACCATACACTTTTCAGAATGGCGAAGATGAAAACCCGAAATTCTGGCAGGAGGCTGCAACGGGATCCCTCAGACACAGCTGCTGGGAAGGTAAGACGGTAGAGCCCTCTGGAAAACAGTTTGGCGTTTAAAAAAAGAACAACTAAACATGCAATTACTATACGACCCAGCAACTGCACTCCTGGGCGTTTATCCCAGAGAAATGAACATTTTAGTTTCTGCACAAAAACCTATGCACGAATGCTTATGACAGTTTTATTTATAACAGCCAGAGTGTAGGTACAGCCCAGATGTTCTTCAACACTAGGCAGCTGGGACACGCCCAGACCTCGGAAGACTACTCAGCCCTAGAAACGCGGGGATGACCTGCTGAGTCTCCAGGGAGCCCGCTCAGGGCAAAGAGCCAGTCCCCGGGGTTACACTAGGCGTGAAGCCTGGAAATGGAGAAGCTGCAGAAACGGAGAAGAGGTTAGGAGGTGCCGGGGCTGAGGGGTGAGGCGAGGGCACACGTGTGGGTGTGGGTGTGCAGGTGAGTGTGGTGTGTGCGTCTTGTGTGCACAGGTGCGCACACCTGTACGGGGGTGGGGCATGGGTGTGCACACACCTGTGTGTAAATGTGTGCCTGCAGGCGTGCGTGCACGGAGCCTGCACAGACACTCACCTGGGTGCCCGCCCGTCCACTCCACTCCTGGTGCCGGGCTCACGTTGGATGACTTTACCACGTCCTGGGGCCAAAGTGCTCTCTGGAAACGTCCAGGTCTGAAACGGCGCTGGGAATGGGGCGACGGGCCTCGACTCGGAGAGTATCCGCTCTACGCAGCGTCTCTGGACCAGATCAGCGTGGGGAGAGGAGCCGGCCTGGGGGTGGGGGGCCCTGGGCCGTGGGAGGGCGTCTCCTGGCTGCCGGGGTCCAGCCGGTGACGGCATCCGGGGAGACCGCAGCTCAGCCAGCCGTGAGCAGGGCAGGAAGGGCAAGGGCCAGGGTTTTAAAAGAAAACTAGGAGTGAGGGGTGGGGAACCGTGTTTAAAATCAGAGAGTGGAAACACGAAGGCACAGAAATCGCAGGTCGGCGCGAGCTCTGCCCGTTTGGGTCACGGGCCAGGTCAGCCGTGGGCATTGAAGCCAAGGCGGGCAGAGGCCGGCAGCTACGCCCGGGGGCGCTCCCCCGGGGGTGAGGGCCTCTCTGGGGAGGCAGACGGTGGGCGTGGAGGGCGTCGGGCACGGGCCCGGCGCTGGCTCGCCGCGGCGCCGAAGACGGCAGGCGGCCCGCCTGCAGAGCGGCTGCCCGAGAAGGCTGCTCCCGCGCGGACGGACGGGCAGGAGCAGGCCCGGGGCTCGGCGCTGGGCTCGGCGGCTGCAGCACCGCCCGGGCTCGGGGCAGCTGCTGTCGCTCCCCCCGGGGAGGAGAGCCGGCCCGGGGCGGGGGCACCGGGCAGGGCCGGGGGCTGAGGGGCGCCTGGCCGAGCGCTGCGGGACGGCAGCCGCCCGACAGCTTGGCAACAGCGAGCACACGCGGTCCTGGACCTGCCGTCGCGTGAGGAAGCCGGAAGCCGGGTGTTGGGGTTGCTCCGGTTTCCTCAGTGCTGAAGCCCAGGTGATGTCATCGGGCCGAGAAACTCCACGCGAGGCCAGGCCAGCCCTTCCGGAAACGTGCTGTGAATGACCAGCGGTCATCATCGCCTGCATTTGTTTTATTCTCTTGACAGCAAAGACGGTACTCTGGGCCCGTTTGGCCGACAAGGCTGGGGCGATGGGAGACGCCGCGTGAGTCATGGGGTCAGGTGCTCCCCCGGCAGAGCGGGCTTCAGTCGGGTGAGGGGGGCGCGAGCTTCTCGGGCACAGGCTGGAGGCCAGCATCTCCTGGGCCTCGGGGGTTTATTTCCATCCCTGGGAAGATCAGGAATTTTGACAACGTTTATGAATACACATTCATAAAAATAGCTCACTCTACGGAAAGTGAATACCTAACCTAACCCTAACCCGTCTACCAGCGTGGCCAGGCTTGCGGGCCCAGAGGACCCTGCCTTAGGTCAGACACGCGGCACCACCTCCTCCAGCGCCGTCGCCACGTGGGTGAGTGGGGGTCCCCAGTAAAGAGGAGTCAGGCCCACCCCACCCGGCCCATCCTGGCTCCCAGACACCTGGTGACGGGTCACGCAGACTGGACGCAGGGTTCCTCTGATGGATGACCAGAGCCCTGGCTTCCGCCCTGGCCTGAAGGCTCCCTCCCCCGACACAAGCTCCCGTCTGGCCAGTGTAGGGGCCAGTCCCCATAGGCCCCCAGCTCGCCCTGCAGAGACGCAGAAGGGAGCGGAAGGCCTGCAGCAGCCGTGCAGCAGCCAGCAGACACCAGGTGTTGCCAACCCCGGGCCTGGCACAGCCTGGATGGACCCTTAAGCTCCTTTCCAGTCTCCTGGGTCAAAGCTGACCTGCTGCTGGGACTGGCACTCTTCTGCCTCGGCCACCAGTCCTCGGGCTCCGTGCAAGCCCCGTGAGGTCCCCAGGACGGGATCTCCATCGTGGCACGTCCTGGGGGACCCTCCCTCCACACATCTGAGTTCCTCCAGGGCCAAGATTGTCTTTTGAAAACCCTGAGCACCCCAACCTCCCTCAGACAAATGAGGTGGGACGCCCGGGGACGCTGGGTGGCATCTAAAGGAGAGACAGTTTGCGTAAGGACCCAAGACACCAGACAGGTGGAAACTCTGCCCGTGGGGCATGTGCCCACAGCCACAGTCAGGGGCGGCGGTCTCGTGGCGTCTGAATCCTTTGTTCCCGCAAGGAGATAAATGCAGGAAAAGCCCAACCAGCTGAGGAAGAAACACAGCGTATAATCCATTCTTCCAAATCGCTATGACTTAAGACCCCACCCCCGACCCCGAGAGCCAAGTCCCGCTAGAAGCGACCGTGGCTGGGCCCACACCCTCGGTTCCACAGGGCTTCCCTCCCACCAGCTCCTGGGGAGTTTCTGCTGCGAGATGACAATCTTCCCCCAAGATGCGCTGGTTTATTTTTATACCCAAAAGTGCTCCGAAAGAGGACATTTTATGATTTTGAGGATCTCACCTAATTGTGTTCAGCTTGGTGATAACATTTGTTAAGATTTTTAATGTAAAAAGCCATGCAAGTCATTTATTTTATAAATACAAAACCACTCAAGCCCAAGATGTATTTAAATGGAAAAGAATTGACTTCCCTGACCTGCCTCTAATTCAGCACGGCTAAGAATGTTACATGGTGTGAATTTTCACATCCAAAGGACACAATAAACAGATAACACAGGCTGTTTGACGCTGAGCTCTGCTAATGCTTATTTGAAATATAAGGTAACGCTTGGCTGAACTCATGTCGGCAGCGTATTTATAAACTGCGTGCTTTGTCTAGACACCTGAGTGCATGCAGTCACTCTCCACTAGGAGAGAGAGAGTTTTCCTCAAAAAGTTAAACCTAGAATTATCACACGATCCAGCAATTCCACTCCTGAGTGCACACCCAGAGACCACAAGAGCTGTGTGCAAACGTTCACTGCCGCACGAGTCACAGCAGCCAAGGCGGGAGGAACCCAAATGCCCGTCAGCAGATGAGAATGGGCAGATGACACGTGGGCCCTCCACCCCCAGAACGTGGCTCAGCCGTGGAAGGGAGTGCAGCCCTGACACCTGCCACAACACAGCGGACGTGGAAAACACTGTGCTCGGTGGAAGAGGCCAGACAAAAGGCCACGTACGCTATGATTCCTCGTGTACAAAGTGTCCTGAAAAGGAAAATCCAAAGCGACAGAAAGCAGATTTGTGTTGTCAGGGGTTGGAGGAGGGGAAGGCGGAGTGGGCTCTGGGGGCGCTGCCTCTCGGGGATCAGAGGGTCCTGGAGGCGGACAGCGTGACGGCAGCCCAGCACTGACCACGCACTGAATGCCCTGAATTGCCCCGGGACCTGCTGGCAAGGGGTGCGGGGAGACTTGGGACGGGAAATCGCGTCAGAAGCGAGGAAAGTGTCTTCAGGGTCCCCGCTTGAGCGGGAGGCGTCGCCCAAGGCCCCACGCAGCAGGCTTCCAAACGGGCCAGGAAAGCAGGTGTGCACGACGCGTGGACATCCCAGCCGGACTCTCCCACCGGGACTCCGGAGGCACACCCACGTCACGGCCGTCTGTCGGGGGAGGCAGAAGCTTCGAGAGGCCACGGGAGCACGGGGCCCGTACCTCCCGTAAAAGGCGCCGCCCGGGTCCTTCTGCATCACGACAAACATCACGGAGAACGTTCTCTCATCTCTCATTTGCACAAAGGAAACGCCCGTCTTCTGCTCAGCCAAAGGTTACCGTGTAATTAACGTGTCACGCTGAAGCCAAAACAGGAAAACTGGACACTTTCAAATCCTTTCAGCTGTGAGTATCCCCAAATCCTTCTGCCCCTACTTTGAGAGCCCAACTATTTCACTGCAGAGGTTAAGGACTGAAAATAAACACAGCACCTGAATTCAGATGGGAAAGAAACCTGGCCGTGATGAATGTGACCAGCGTGATGCCGGGGGTGACAGAGAGCCAGCCAATTACACCCGCCCCGCTCGCCCGGCTTGCCCGCCTCGCGGATCCCGCTCCCACCTTCCCTCCGTGGACCCCCCCCCACCTGCCCCCCACACGGTAACTGACGCTGCAGCTGTTCTTCTGCGAGGTGCCCCAGAGGCTCGGCCCTGACCTGGACAAGCAGGGAGCACCCAGGGCCGCGCTGGAGCTGCCCCTCGCCCAGAGCCAGGCGCGGACCCCCCGGGAGACCCTCCGTGGTCCTCAGACGCTGGCCGTCTGCGCGTCTGCTCGAGAGCATGCGGAGCAGCCAAAGCCGGCTGGGCTTCAGGGGAACCTCGGAGGGGCACAGCGCGGGACAGAGCAGAGGGCCACAGACCCCACGGACCCCACGGACCCCACGGGCCCCACGGGCCCCACGGCCCCCAGGCACAGCCCTTCCCTCCGACTCAGGCCACAGCGTTCGGTGGGGGCTGAGTGCCCGGGGAGGGTCCTGGGACCCAACACCACTGTGGATTCTCTGGGCTCAGTGGCTGCAGGGGACAAGTGGAGACCCGGCCACACTGGCCCAAGGGCTCTGATTTTAGGGCCACAGGGCAGGCGCCTCGGTCCCTGAGGAGGGGGTTTCCCCGTGCACTGGGTGACATGATGCCCCTGACGTGCAGGTGGGAGCTTCGTGCGTGAGGACTCGGGAGGAGGCGGGGCCTGAGAGCTCGGGGGGGCGTGGGGGGGTAGGGGGGTCGTTAAGGGAGGGAGGGTGCGTCCTTAAGGGGTGCAGGGTGGGTAGTTTGGGGTGGCAGGCAGGTAGTTTAGAGGTGGCAGGTGGATATTTACGGGGGAAGGATGGGTAGTTTAGGGGCGGAGGGTGGGTAGTTTAGGGGTATAGGTAGGTAGTTAAGGGGCAACGGGTGGGCAGTTAAGGGGTGTAGGTAGGTAATTGAGAGGTGGAGGGTGGAAAGTTAAGGGGTAGAGGGTGGGTAGTTAGGGGTGGAGGGTGGGTAGTTAGGGGTGGAGGGTGGGTAGTTAGGGGTGGAGGGTGGGTAGTTAGGGGTGGAGGGTGGGTAGTTAGGGGTGGAGGGTGTGTAACCTCCCCAGGGCTTCTTTCACAGGCACTGCTATTTCTCTAAGATTAAATGCTGCCATTTTTCTTCCAAACAACTAACGATACAAGCATCGAATGTTTGTGATTACAATTTCAGGCGCATGCTGACCTGGAAGGGTGGGCCCCCCCGGCGACCCAGAGGGCAGGCCTCTCGGCCCCGATGCAGGAGCCGCGTGGTGAGCGTGTTGCTCACCCGTGAGAGATGCTGTTCACTGGCCAACATCTCACCCGTGGGGCTGCAGGGCCGTCTCCACAGCCTCCAAGGGAGCGTGAGACCACGTAACACGGAGGGAGCCTCCATGGACATGAGTTGTGGCTTGGAAAGAATGGTTTAATACATCTGACACTGGTTTTATAAATGCATGTTTTTGCCAGAACAGGAAGACGCGTAATTGGCATGTAGGTCGTGGGATGAGAGGGGGACCTTCGACAGGAACAAGCAGAAGAGCAACCACAGCAACAGACTTAAAGCAAGGACTGTGCGTGGCCAGCTCAGCCGGGTCTGGACAGCGGGGCCGGCACAGGGGCTCCTCCCCGACCAGCAGCACCGGTCGATGTGGGAAGGAAACAGCCCGCTGAGCCCCTCCGGGAGCAGCTCAGCCTGGTGGCCGCGGGCACTCTGCTCTCCCCGACCCAGCGCTGCTGGCCAGAGGGCTGCCCTGTGCCCGCCCGCCCCCTGGAAGCCCCGCCCCGCCCTGGAAGCCCCGCCCCACCCCGCCCCGCCCCTGCGCCCGGCCAGTCTTGTCCTCCTGGCTGCACAGACTCGGGGCTCCCGTGGGGTCCGTGGAAGCACCTCCTGCTTGTCCCCGCGGCCTCCCACTGGGCCCAAGGGAGGGGGCGTGGAGCCACGGGCTGCCAGAGGGCAACGGTCAGTGCAGGAACTGCCCTTCAGTGGACGGGCAGAGGAAAGAAAGCCTCATCTCACAGGTCTCAGGCGTCTGTCAGGTGCCCCACCGCTGCCCCAAGTCTGCTCTGTTCAGCCCGTTGTGCGAGGGGCGTGGTCCCTCCGTGAACCCTCCGTGTCTGGACCAGGGAAGCCCCGGCCCCTGGCAGCCCCCTCACACCATCCATCTGCACGGCCGCCAGAGCCCGAGGCGGTGGGCTGGAGGCTGCAGAAACGGAGCAAAATACAGCCCAGTCCCATGTCCGCGTCCCCCTCGTCAGGGGCGACCCACTGGGGGTCATACCTGGGCGTATCGGGTGGAGCTGGGACAGTCCCCCCAGGCCACCCGGTGTGAAAGTGGCTACTGCCCACGCTCAGACTGTCGTACTGCGCTGCCCGTGGTGCCCAGGGAGGGGAAGGCGGAGGGGACTGGGCTAGGGGAGAACACTGGCCACCAAGGGCTGGGGCAGCCGTCAGAACCCTCAGCCTGATCAGTACCACGCCGACTGCGCTCCGATGGGCCTGGAGGTGGCTCACGGCTCCTGCTCACGGGAGAGCGGCTGGGACCCACTCTCGGGGCCTCACTCCAGGCTGGGGACGACCACGGGGCACCTGGCAGCTCTGAGTCAGGAGTTCACAGCTCAGCACCACCCGGGCCCGGCCCTGCCCAGCCCCACCACCAGGCCCCACTATCCCAAGGACAGAAAATGGGATAAAGACCCTGCTTCTCCCCCCACCTCCCGGGGACTAGCTGCCATAGAACAGGTCAGGAGCAGTACGACCTCCTGAGGATGGAGGAGGTGTCTGCACAAGCACCACCACCTCCACCACCACCACCACCACCACCGCCATCACCACCAATCACCACCACCATCACCACCACCACCACCATCACCACCATCACCACCACCACCACCACCATCACCACCACCACCACCACCACCACCACCACCACCATCACCACCACCGCCATCACCACCAATCACCACCACCATCACCACCATCACCACCACCACCACCATCGCCACCACCACCATCATCACCATCACCACCACCACCACCACCACCATCACCACCACCACCACCACCATCACCACCACCACCACCACCACCCCCACCACCATCACCACCACCATCACCACCATCACCACCACCACCACCATCACCACCACCGCCATCACCACCAATCACCACCACCATCACCACCATCACCACCACCACCACCATCACCACCACCACCATCATCACCATCACCACCACCACCACCGTCACCACCACCACCACCACCACCATCACCACCATCACCACCACCACCACCGCCATCACCACCACCACCACCATCACCGCCATCACCACCACCACCACCATCACCGCCATCACCACCACCACCACCGCCACCGCCACCGCCATCACCACCACCACCACCGCCACCGCCATCACCACCACCACCACCACCACCGCCACCGCCATCACCACCACCACCACCATCACCGCCATCATCACCACCACCACCGCCACCGCCACTGCCATCACCACCACCACCACCACCACCGCCACCGCCATCACCACCACCACCACCACCACCGCCATCACCACCACCACCACCACCACCACCATCACCACCAGCACCATCACCAGAAGGTGGCAGCTTCCTAGATCGTACAACCCAGAGGATACTTCTGTGACCTGGAAAATGCTGAGGTTAAGAATTCGATGGAACACGATGGTTTATTTGGTGAAGGGAGAATAGAAAGGCCTTCTTTTAGTTCAGGCTTTGTCATCATGTGGCTTCTCCAAACCTACTCCAACACGCCTGCCACTGTGTCCAAAGGGAGATCAGCGCAAGGGCACAGAGGAGAGACTTGCTCCGCCCTGGTCTAACTCACGTCCGAACAGCAAAGTGTACTTTGAACTGGTCCTTTCCACATTCTCGCTCTCTTTTTTCTTTTCAGCAGAAAAGCCTTGATTTTCCTGAACTAAGTTTCACCAGGAGCCCAAGATGCACCGTCTCACAGCAGAGCCACCCTGGTTGGCTGAGGCTGGAGGCTCAGGGGCTCCTGAGCAGCCCACCCGACCCGCCTGAGGCCCCTCTGTCCTCACCCATCAGGGGACCAGCGTTTGGCACTTTGGGGGCGCTGGGGCTACCCAAGAGCCCCCATCCTGCAGGGAAACAGCACACCTGCTGCCCAAATTCCACGACCCCACAGGCAGCCCTTCTCCTGAAGTTTCTGAAGCGTTTATTGAACACGACGCACAGCTCAAGCTTACACCACGGAAATCAGTAGCATCTACACTGGCTCTCAGCCCCCAGAGTGGCCCCAGGCCACAGCGTCCTCCCTCCTGCCCACGGTCCAAGGAGCCACCGCGTCCCAAACGGATGTCCGGGGACAAGGGACCCCAGCGGATCCTGTGGGCACCAGCGGTTCTGAAGGGGGCAGGGGCTCCCTGGTGAATCAAA
Source organism: Hippopotamus amphibius kiboko (assembly GCF_030028045.1). Classification (NCBI taxonomy): domain Eukaryota; kingdom Metazoa; phylum Chordata; class Mammalia; order Artiodactyla; family Hippopotamidae; genus Hippopotamus; species Hippopotamus amphibius. The sequence goes on from NC_080190.1 coordinate 714,506, forward strand.
ACTGAGTGGGGCTCCTTGTGGCCGTGAAAGTGCGATTTCACTCATCTGTGCTTCTCCTCAAACATGCAAAATGAAGACAAGTTTTGACAGTAAAAATGGCATTTCTTCCTTTTATTTCCGCTGAGATTTCAGCATGAGAAACACCAGTCTCTTTCCAGGAGGCGCTTCCACTGGTCACGTCAGGGAGGAGAGGCTTCCGGGGCGGAGGCCGGGCCTCGGGCAGTACCAGCAGCCTCACACTTCACAGACTGGACGGTGCTCCGGCCACCCTGCACCCACCGCCGGCACACCTGTTCCGTCTCTGGTGTGGCTCGTCCAGACGGCGAGGAATCCTTCGTGAAGCCGCCAGGATGCTGAGGCGTGGCCAGGGCGGCAGCTGTGATGAAGGGCTACACCCGGCCCGGGACCTGGTCCTTTAAGTCTCAGTGTCCAGCCCGAAGCTTCCGGCCGGATGATGGTGTCAGCTCATCAGAGACCAGGCTCGCAGGAGCCACTGCATCCGTCTGCGGGCTCCCGAGGTCGGCCCTGCTTCCCTGTTCACTCTGCTGTGCTGTGCTCTGCTTGGCCCGCCTATCTCTGGGCTCACGGGGGTCTGTCCCCGCCCAGCACTTAGGAGCTGGGGAGATGGAGCCATTAGAGGCACAGCAAATGCCCCACTAACAGGAGGGGCTGAGCTGCTGGTCTCCAAGTAGCTCACGGGGGATTTGCAAGGGGATTCCGGGTGTGGCCCCCTCCCCGCCCCGCCCCTCCCAGCCAGTGAGTGGGCGGGCCTCCTCACGGGTCCTGGCAGGTCTCCGGGAGCCCAGGGATGCCCACAAGTCCAAGCCGGAAGGTCACTCTCATCCATCCCAGGACGCCCGGGAGCAGAGCCGGCACCCTGCCCAGGGCAGGTAGAGGAATCGCCCTTTGCCGTGGGTGGCGTGGCTGGGGCTGCCCCCCTCCTGGACTGGACGCTCTTACAGCGCACGGGCACAGGGCCCCTGACGTGGAGTGAATGAGCCGACCGCCGCCCAGCCAGCGCCCTGTGGGCTGAGTCCAGGGCTGTGGGCTGTGCTCAGAGCTCCACCAGCAGCAGCTCCCAGGCCTTGGGTCTGCCGGCCACTCCCCCGGGATGCTGACCTTGCAGGTGAGAAAGGCTGACTGCGGCCACGCCGGCCACGTAGCGCCAGGTCCTCCCTGGGGATCAGAGCCGCGCGGCTCACGTCTTGGGTCTGAAGTCCCCTCAGGTGGATCTCGACTTCATTTCTTTCCAGGGTCACTGGCGACCCTCAGAAGACTTCCTGGCATCCGTGTGAGGGTTCGATGTGTTAGAAACAAGAGGTTCCCCCAGGGTCCGGGGCGTCAGCAAGCCAGGCCTCGGGGTGCCGCCCGGCCCGTCGCAACCCGAGCTGTTATCAGACGACAAGCCCTAACGTGGCCCTGGAGCAGAGCTGAGAAGCAGTTTGAGCCTACAAGTGGTGTCACCAGGGGTGCCAGGGCCCCCTAAATGCCCCGGGAAACTGTTCCCCTGGTAAATGGGATGTGCTTCCCTGCACAGAAAGCAGATGTGCATAGAAAATAGACAGCCTGGCGGGTGGGAGGGCGATTCTGACCTGGGAAGAAAGCACCTCCTTTGGTGAGGACGCCGGCCCCTTCCTCCTGCCCCCAGTAACTAGGAAAGACGCCTCCTTTGTCCCCTGCCACCGCCGTCAGGGCCTCGCCTGGGACCCTCTCTGAGCGAGCCCCGCCAGGTGCCAGGAACCCTTCACAAGCTGCTTCTGGACAAAGAAAATGCAGCCAGAGATTCTAGGTCACTGGAGGGAGTGTGCTGGGCTATTTTGAACTAAATGGGCTGCACTTTTTATAGAAGGAACAGGGGCTGACTTCTCTTCTTGCTCCATGGTTTCTGCCACGAATGGTAAAATTTGTCCTCGAAAAACTAAGAAAAAAGGTCCTGTAAAACTCAGTAATAAGACTTTGGTAAATTATGTATTTATAGCTTTCCGGGTTGGAATTCTTTTCAGAAGCTGACGGGTTGGGTTTGTTGTGATCTACACAGTAGCCTTCACCGAGGCGCCGACATCACAGGAAGAGGCCAGGCGCCTCCCGGACGCGGAGCGCTCCCCCGACCTGGGACGCGGCCTGAGAGGCAGGCCGCGTCCCCGCCGTGGGCACCCGGAATCCTCCCCCCACTCGTCACCTTCAGCCGGTTCCTGTCGGGCTCCTGGCATCTAGAGTTGCAGGTGCTGCTGGTGCAGGGGGCATGGGGACCCGCGAGGTGTGCCCTGCGCCCCGAGGCCTGCTCAGCTGTCCACCTGCAAGGTCACCCACCGCACTCACGACCCATCGGGGACACCAAGGCCTGGAGCGATTAGGTCAAAACATGCCAGTCGGGGCCAGGAGCTGAGGCCGGACATTCGGACCCGAGGTCAGTGCCGTCGCGCCCTCTGCGGTCAGGGTGGGCGGGGCTGTGAGCTGACACAGCTCAGGGCCACAGCACCCCCCTCTCCCCGTGGGCCTCCCACCCGCAGACCTCAGGCTCCCGGTGCGGGCGGAGCGGGGCCCCCAGGAAGGCCGGGGGCCAGGGAGGTGCAGAAAGGGGGGGAGGCGCCAACAGGGGCAGAGGAGGCCTCCCCCCCAGGAAGTGCAGAGCACGCGGGCCCCGGCCCGGCCTTGACCGGCTCAGGGAACACGGGCCTCGGCACAGGCTCAGAGGCCTCTCGGCCCGGCCGCAGTGGGACCAAGGCCTGACCCCGAGAACAGGGTCGACGGGCAGCCGCTAGTCCCGAATACCTGGGCCCGGCCAGGATGGGGAGGGGGGCTCAGTGGGGGGGGTGCTTGTCTGGGTGCGGCTCAGGACAGGGGCCGGGGGCCCAGCAGAGCCCACAGGGGCTCAAGCGGCCACACGCCAGCAGAAGGGTCATCTCCGAGGCGTAAGCCAGATGAGCGGTCAAGAGGCGGTGCTGGGAGGGCAGCCGCGGCCAGGTCTGAGGCCGGAGGCAGAGCCGCCCCGCAGACACGCTCACCGTCTCCAGGCTGGCCCAGCCCGCCTCCTCCCCACCCGCCCAAGCGTCCAGTCCACGCCAGCCGGCACTCCAGGCGCAGGGAGTGTGGCCATCTGACCTGGGTGCTCGTGGCCGTGGAGCTGGGCTCGGAGCTGCCCCCAAACGAGAGAGCGCTGAAGGCTCGGGTGACCCCAGCAGGGCCCCGAGCTGTCACGGGGCCCCAAGGGCAGCCTCTCAGGCGTGTGGCCGTTCACAAGGTGTGGACCGTCGGCAGCAGGGGCAGGACGAGGCCCAGGTCTAGGCCTGAGCTGGGACAGGCTGCTGCCGGCTGGACACACCCAGGCGCTCGCCCCTGACCCGCTATTCATGCGGCTCTTGCTTTCAGCGCTCGCTGTTACCAGGAGACGTCCTTCTGCCCAAGTCCAGCTCCGAGTGCACCTCCAGCAGCTGGACCCAACCTCGCGGGCCCCAGGGAGGGTCTGCGGGCCCCGAGGTCTGTGGGCAGATGTGCTGAGCAGGGTTCTGGGTGGCACTGGAGTGGCTTCCTCGGGAGGCCGCGATGGTCCCTGAAAGGCCCCCACTGTCCTCCCCGGGGTCCCCTGGGTGGTCCTCAGAGCCTGGCAGCGCCAGCCGGCAGGCGAAGCAGGTCCAGGTCGGACTGCGTGCACCCCACCGCCCGCCACAGGCACCACACGGACACTTGGGTGAAGGAAGCAGTCGGGCCCGCTGCCCTCCTGGGCCCGCAGGGCAGGTCGGGCAGGGGAACCACTCACCTACCGGCCACAGGCGGTCCAGGCGGCCCTGGGCAGGGGGCGGTCCTGCCTCCCCTCCACCTGCTGTCGGGGCCCTGCAGGCCTGGGCGGGGCGGGCTGCCACACGGAGCCCTCCCGACTGTGGCCGCCCACCCCAGAGTCCACGGCGGATGCTCCCGTGGGCTCACCGGACACCCTGGGCCTGTCCTCCGCGGCCAGCATCTCAGCCCTCTTCCCGCTGGTTTTCTGAGGTCCCAGCGTCCCCCTGCCCTCCCAGCTCCCTGCCGGGCACTGGCCCCTCTGCCAGCCAAGCCCACACGCCCCTGGCCAGAGACCAGCAACGGATCATGATTTCGGGAAATCAAAGACGGCCAGACACAGGCCGCACCGTCCAGAGGGACGTGGCAGTCCCAGGATGTGCCCTGGAGCTGCTCACGACAGGGAATGACGGGCTCAGTCCGCAGACCTGCTCCTGCCAGCAGCCTTCCCAAATCCCATGAGAAATGACTGCGTGGTCGGAGGGAGTGAAAGAAAACCTCCGTCGTGGTGTTGAAAGCGGACCCAGGGCCCGGCCAGGCGACGCCGGGGAGGAAACCTGATCCTGAGGAAGGACAGCAAGACCTCGTGCTGTCGGGCTCGTGCCACCCGTCAGAGCACGAGGGCCTCACGGCAAAGGGAGTCTGGCGCCCCTCCGACAGCCGCCGCCATCTGGCAACGGGACCTGGGGCGGTCCTTCGGGTCTGGCCAGCGACACAGCTGCCCCCACGCTGCCCTTATCCGTCCGCGAGGTTCATCTTTTCACCGACGTCAGATCTGAGTCGACAGTAACACGAAGAGGGAGAATAACTTCCCCGGAGACGGTCGTGGGAGCCGAGCTTCATCCTCCCGTTTCAGCCGCACAGGGAGGACGGGCCGCCCGGTGCTGGAGCCTGGCTCCCCGAGGTTTGTAGACGGCTTCCGAAGAGGAGACCTGAAGTGGGCAAAGCCTGATTCACAGTTACTCTCGATGTGTCACGACACCTTCCGGATTCCGTGTTTGGAGGCAGGGCCCCAGGGACTCACAGCTGCTGAGACATGGGTTCGCGTTATCGCACCGCCGCGCCCGAGCAGCCCTGAACCGTGGGGGTCCTTGTTGCCTCGGCCCTGCCTCGACGCCCCCCGCCAGGTCCGCCCGGACCCGTGCTCTGTGCGGCTCTCGGGCGGGGGTGGGTGTCTGGGGGAGCCCTGCCGGCAGCCCCACGCGGGGGCGGGTTTGGGACGTGGGCGGGAAGCTAAGAGGTTGTTCTCTACAGTTTGGGCTGAATCGGGTCCCTCGGAGCACATGTGTTGAGATCCTGGCCCCCAGCACCGCAGAAGGGGCTGTGTTAGGAGATGGGCGCTGTGTAAGGAGGTGGTTCCGTTAAAGGGGGTCATGGGGGGGCCGGATCCCGAAGCACAGGTGTCCTCATAGAAGGGGAGATGAGGACACACGCCGGGGACGACACGTGAGGACACAGAGGGAGGGCGGCGTCTCCACGCCGAGGACAGGCCCGTGTCTCGGGCACAGCACAGCCAAGTCCGCCGGCCGAGGCGTGGGGCCGGGTGGACGCCGCGGTCGGGGTCGCCGAGCTCGCCGGGGGTGGGCGCTTCCTGGCCTGGCCTTGACCCGCCACCCTCCCTGAGGCGTGAGCAGTGTGAGCGAGGGCTGGGGGCGCCCCTGCGACAGCCGGGCCTGTGAATGAACCGTCACAGGGACCCGAGCGGCCTGGCCCTCTCCAGGTCTGGCATCGCCGCATCGCTGACCGATAAAAGCGGCTTCCTTTCACCATGGGCGTCTGGTCCTGGGCGGTCATGACGGTCGCGGCCGCCACCTCTCTGCCGGGTCACCTTCCTGGGTCTGTCCGGTTGGGCGTTCTCGACGTGGGCTTGAGAAGACGGTGCTCAGAGAGCTGAAGCTGCCTGCCGAGCCCACAGCCGAGCCAGGACCCGGGGCCGTCGAGGACCAGCTGTGCCCCCGGGTGCTCGCTGACCGGGGCCGGCACACGCACCCTGGCCCCGCGCAGGGGACAGCAGATGAGCCTGTGAAGGGCCCCCACTCAGGGCCGATCCCTAAGGACCTGGTCGCCCCCGGTGAGGGCGCACAGCACACCCGCGAGGGCGAGGGCTGTGGCCGTGCCCGCCGGAGGCTGCGGTCCCATCTGAGACTTGCTGCCGTGTTCCTACTTGGCAGTCTCTCCATCTGCGCAGGGGGTGTCCCACCCTCTGGACAGCACGTCACACTCTGCGAAGCCTTAGAATCTGAGCCCAGGGGGACCTGCAGGTAGCAGACTGTGGGTGACAGGTCAAAGGGTGTTCGGAGCGTCTCAGGTCACGATTCACACGCGGTCTGGCCCAATCCCCCCGCGCTGCGGCCTGGGCCGCTCTGCTCCCTCTGCTCATCGGTCTGAGAGGTATTTGAGGGAAGGAAAGCCTCACGGGGCTGAGGCTGCAGGGGCGCAAGCCCCGCGCCTCCTCTCCCGGCCCCCAGCCCTGACCTCCTGGCCGGGTGTCGTGTTCGCTTCTGCCGCTGGCTGCTCCCCCGGGCGGGGCCCCGCGTGGCGCCGGGGTTACGGCCCAGCAGCCGCTCCCGCGCGCCCCTGACTCCGTGCTTCCCACGCTTTCCCCGGTGCATTCAAGCAGGTGCCTCTGGAGGGTCCCGTCCTAACCGGAGGGTGTCTCCCTGCCCGGGGCCCCTTGCCCGTGTCCCCTCCGTCTCCGCGCCGATGCGAGCGGGCCGCAGGCAGGCCCGGCCCCGGCCCCCGTGAGCCCGGCCCCGCCGCACGGGCACCCCCGTTCCGCGGGCTGTGACGGGGCTGCGAGCACGTGCTGGAGTGTCTCGGTTGGCCCGTGTGTGTGCGCAGGGCCGCGGGCGTGCTGCTCTCAGTGCGCACGTGTTCAGGTTTATTAAATCCTGCTCAGCCGCTGGCCGGGGTCCTGGCTGCGGGCGGCGTGGGCTGCCGCTCCGCGTGGTTGGAGGGGCGGCTCGGTGGGTGCGGGACGTGAGGGGCTGGTTTCTAGGGGCCGGTTTACGGGGGAAGGACCCCTGAGGTTGAGGGGAGATGTCCGCCGGCACCACGATGCGGTCATGTGGGGCCTGGTCCCCTGGGGCTCTGGGCCTGGCCGGTGGTGCCGAGGCTGAGGGGGGAGGGGAGGCCGGGGGAGCAGGTGGAGGGAGGGGGCCCGGGGAGGGGGGAGCAGGTCCCCCGAGCAGGCTCCCTGGCGCGGGGAGGGGCCGCGGGCCAGGGCGTCGCCCCCAGCACGTGCGGAAGGTCCCGGGCTGGGCCGGGACACGCAGCCGCCCTGAGTGGGGAAGGACCCCGGTGCCTGGGCAGGTAAGCAGGGGCTCGGCGCCAGGACGCGAGCGGCTCTGGCCGGTCTTGATTTTTGTAAACCTGCAGGAGGGCGCCTCCTCCGGGGCACGCGGGCCGCTCCCCGGGAGTTAGCCGTGAACCCGGCTAAGGAGTGGGTGCGGCTCACGGCAGGCGCAGCCACGCCCCAGCCCCGGGAGCCCGCATCGTGGGGTCGGGCAGCGCCCACGGGAGGTGGGGGCAGGGGCCGCGTGGGCCCCGAGCGGCTCTGCGGGCGCTGGGGAGGCGGAGGGGGGCCCGCAGTGTGGAGCGGTCACCGCGGGGACCACCCGCCGCCCAGACCCGGGGCCTGCCGCCCCCGCGTGCCTGCCTAGGAGGACTTTAAAGGAGAAGCTGCCACGTCGCCCGCCGGCAGATGAGGCCGTGAACACCTGGGGCTCCGCAGAGACGCGCCCGTGGCTCCTGTGACTCGTCCCACAAGCGTTCGGGCCGAAAGGGCGCGAGTCCCGCGAAGCTGGGCGGGGAGGCTCAGGGACCAGCGCCTGGGTACAGGGTGGGTTTTGTCGACCAGACGAGCCTGGAGCGCGTGCCCTGCGCTCTGTGCAGACGGGGACTCAGTCTGGTCTTTCTTTCCTTCCTCGGGGACCGGCCCCTGCAGGCCCTGGCGGCCTCTGGGCCGCAGTCTGCGCGCGGAGCTGGGGTCCTGGAGCAGCCAGCGGCCTGCAGCACGGCAGCTCCACAGGGCCCCGCGCGGACCCGGCGCCCGCGACGCACGGGAGGCATCTGTGACTGTGCGAGTGCCTACACTCACGCCTTACACACTCACCCTACACACATCACACTCACGTTACACACACACCGCACACCCCGCACCCCACATCGCATGCCACACATCACGCTCACACACACGCAGAGCCTCAGTCTCTACATCCCTCCGAAGGGACGCGAGCTCCTGGCGTCTGTGGTGACGGGGATGGGAGGGCACCCGGGCGCGTCACTGCCCCCAGGGGGACAGCCCAGGGCAGGGCCCGGGGACTGAGAGCAGCAGGAGGTCCCCTGGCGGAGGAGCAGGCGAGTGGCCGGGCGCTGGCGACCGTCCAAGGGAACCAGGAAAGTGCCCGGCGCGAGGGCTTTGGGAGGCGCCGGACTGTGGCGTGTGGCTTGGGGGGTGGAGACACGCCTGAACGGGACCTGCGCCCGGGGTCCCCTCTCGCTGACCGCTTGTCTTTGTCATTTCCTGCCGGGGAGACTGGGATGACCCAGCGGCACCTTTAGGCAGAGCCCCCGAGGGAGGCCCCCGGAGAGACCCGCGGGAGCTGCAGTCACCCCGCGTCCCGGCCCCACGGTGACACAGCCGCTCCCCGTGTCCCAAGCTGCCCTTCAGGCCCCACGGCTCGACCGTCAGTGAGCACCTCTCAGAGTGGGGGGGTCCTCCCCCAGCCTGTGCGGCCACGACCCCCTCTCTCTCTGTCCCAGCCTGGCCCCCTCCCCGGCCCTGGGCCGGAAGGATGCAGCCTGAGCCTTGAATTCGGGACCGTCCTCGTCTGCACAGTCTCAGCTCACGACCGTGCAGGGGAAATCCCCCAGGCAGGTTGTTCGGGATCCAGTCTGTCTGTTTCGGTGACCACGCAGGCTTTTCAGGGTTTGTCTGAAATGCGTCGCAGGAACCCCCCGCCGGTCTTCTGTCCACTCTTCCAGACGAAGCTTTTGGGGGCGCATTTTGCGGTGTTCTCCACGTGCTCCCGCGCCACGAGCTGAAGGGTGTCCCTCCCCTTTGACCTGCTTCCGTCCCTCCATCACGCGTCGCCTGACCACCTCGCGTGGGCCTGCCTCTGGGTTTCCTTCTGTCCCGCCGACAATCGTGTCTCTCTCAGCAGCGTCAGACGACAGCGCCCTCCGGCCCGGACCGTGTTTTCCTTTGCGTCGGGGGGTCGCGTTGTACTTTGGTACCAAGGTGTGTTCCACCCGCTCCTTCACCCCAGTGCTCGGACCTGCCATGGGGGCCCGGCCCTCAGGGGTGCTGAGTGTGGAGGCCGAGACGGGTCCTTCTCCCCTCCCCCCACAGCCTCGTGACCCGTGACCTCCCACCCTTCCTGCTCAGCCACCGCCCGCCTCGTGGCCTTCCCAGGCCCCTCACCAGTGCCCTGCTCGGTGGGCTCGGCCACCGGGGGCCTTTCTGAAGCTCGGGGCCAAGAGGGCTTCTTTCTGGGGGCAGGTGACATCCCGTCCCAAGGCTGGTGGAGACACTCAGAGACCCCGCCGTGGCCTCCAACCTCCCCTCCTCCCCTCGCCACCCACTCCCAGGGCTCCTGGCCCCCGACACGCTCTCCCTGAGGCCGGCTCCAGGTCCCTCGTGTGGCTCATTTCCAGTGCGCAGGGCTGGTTTTCCACCTGAAGGGCATCCGAAAGCAGCACCCCTTCCAGACTCTGCAGAATCGACACCCACCCATAATGAACTCACTTTTTTCTAATTTCTCCTTCCTGCAGAAATGAAATGAATTCCACATGCAGAATAAAATATGCATGCAAAGCTTTTTATTAGGTCGCGAGCCAGCAAGATGAAGGATGACAATGTGCCTGAAGGCAGTGCCAAGCAGACCGCAGCTGAGGGGCTGCGGGGCGTCGGTCGAGGGGGGCCTGCCGACGCCAGCGGGGCAGCCCGTGGCAGTGCCTGCCGGGCGGGGGCTCGTCCCCACGAGCCGGTGGGTGGAGTGCAGCGACCCCTGAAACCCGCAGGACCAGCGCCTGCACGTTGGAAGTCCCAGCAGGTCCAGAGCCGTCTGCCCCGCAGGCGTCCCCAGTGCACACGGTGGGTTACACGGACCCACCACGTGGGACCCACCACGTGGGACCCACCACGGAGCCTGCGCGTCACCGGGAGCCACCCGTGTGGCCCGAAGCCCCCGTGCTGAGCTGCCCCCCGCTGACCACCCGCACTGGGTGTGGGCCCGGCCCCGCTGGGGAGTGAGGGGGCAGCCCCTGCAGAGGGGAGGCCGCACCCGGCGGGACCAGGATCCAGGAGTCAGGACACGTCGCACCTCACGCCTGCCCCTGTGGCCCCGTCAGTGGCCTGAGGTCTTCACGGCTCCAGGCTGGCCTCCCAGGAGCCCGAGTCCCCCCCGTCTCTGCTGTGCCTTCCGCTCTTTGTAACCAGACGCCGAGGGAGCCTGAAAGAGCAGCAGGGCCAGAGCAGGCCCGCAGAGAGCCCCTCGGGTGGCCGTGCTACGGGCCTGCTGGAGCCCGACAGGAGCCGCCAGGCTGACCGCGCACCCAGGAGGGGTTTCGCAGGAGCCCTCACTGCGCGTGGGCCCCTCCTGGCCCCCAGCAGGGGACCCACACTGACCGCGGCAGCCCGGGCTGGGCCGCCGTGTGGGCTCACCTGCGCAGCGTGGCCGCCCCGCCGAGGGGGTCCTGGTCTCCCGCTCGGCGGTCAGTCAGGGGAGGCGGGGCCGGCGCCTCACCCCCGAGGAAGCGGGGCGTCCACCGCAGGCTGCCGCGGGACCCGCGTCCCTCCGAGCGCGCGGCCCGCCCCTCCAGGCTGCAGCCCCGCGCGTCCCGTCCAGTCCCCCAGCCTGGCCCGGGGCTGGGCCTCACCCCCTCGCAGCCTGCAGGCCCAGCTCCCGGGGGCCCAGGCTGGGCTCTGGAGACACCAGCGCCTGTCCCTGTCCCTCCACGGGGCACGCGGAGACGTCCCGCTGTCGGTCTCGGGTGGGTGCTGGGGACCTGACTCCCGGGCTTACTCCTCTGTGTCCGAGACCCCGGGGGTGCCTGGCTGGGCCCACCTGGTAGGAGGGTGGTGCGGGGGCTGGGCCTCCCCTCCAGACGGTCGGGGGGACGGCGGCAGGTCGGGCACTCTGGGCCGTGCCCTGGGTCTGTCACTGGGGATCCGTCCTGGAGGGGCCGGGGTGGGGACAGCGGGCACCCCTGGTGCCCCAACCCACCTGCGTCTCCAGCAGGAGCCTCCAGCTGCGGCCAGAGCTCCCACGGCCACCCCAGCACCCGCCCTAGCCCTCCCAGAGCCCGAGGCCAGAGGGAGGCGGAGAGAAGCCAGGGGCCAAGGGGGGGTCCTGTCCTGCCCTGAAGGTGCCCGGCCGCTGCCCGTGTGGCTTGAAGTGGCCGAGACTGGACAGCTCAGGAATGTGATAACACTTGACAAGTTTTATTTTTAAAGGTATCCACTCAGGCTGCAAGTAGGGCTTGTGTAACCCAGGCCCGTATGTTTACTAAGTTATGGTCCGTATGTTTACTAAGTTACGGTGAACCTTGGGACGGAGAGGGAGGGAGGGAGGGGGAGAGACAGAGAGAGAGACAGAGTGAGAGGTACAGAGAGACGGAGAGAGACAGAGAGACAGAGAGGGAGGGAGGAGCCTCCAGGGCTGGTCCAGCACAGACGGGGCCTGGTCTGCCCTTGGCCACCTGGCAATGGCCCGTATCCACTAGGGGCGTGGGGTCACCTGGATGCCGCCCAGAGGGCTGTCTGTGACCCTCCTGACTCGCTGGGGCGGGTGCATCACGGGGGCTCCGTCCCAGCCGGCCAGGGCTGCACCCTGCTGCTCTGGGGGCTGGAGCGTGTGCGGTGGAGACGGGTGATTCCTGGTGGGGCGGTCTCTCCATCCGAGTTTGGGGGAAGCCTCTGGCGCCAGTGGGCTTTGGGGGCATCCGTACCACAACTGGTGCGGCCCCTGTGAAGCGATGGCCTTCAGGCTGGCTGGGCCGGCCTCCCTGGCAGAGGAGCCGGGTGCCCTGGGACTGAGGCCCAGCGAGGGGCAGGAGGCCAGTTCTCGGTCAGTGCCCCTTCCAGCTGGGAGGGACGGGCTGGGGTGGCACCCGGTGCTTCAGCCACAGTGTCCTGACCCCAGATGGCAGTTGAAAGGGGTCACGACCCCTCGCAGGGCGAGTTTGGTCATTACCAAGACTGGGGACCCCTGACTCCAGCCCAGCTCACGCCCCTGTTCGCCTAGCTCCCCCAAAGCTCACATCACCAGATCAATAGAAATCATCCAACCTGAAAACAGAGAGAAAAATGATTTTTAGAAGTGAACAGAGTGTAAGAATATCCAGAAGTCAAGGAGAAAGACAATTGGGCAGAAAAAAATTTGAAGCCACCATGGCCAAATTTCCTAAATTTGATGGGAAACATAAATGTACAGACCCAAGAAGCCGGACAGGGTAATACCGAGGCCATGCGTGCATTGGCCCCAAATTAACCCGCTGGTGTCATCAAGGGACCAATTAATTAAACTAATTGGTTAAATTATAATCAGATTCAGGTTTGACTTTTCCAAGTCAATCTGCTGGGTTTCTGGATAATATCTAACTGGGTTTCAATTTTTTTCTGAGCTATTTACACAGCCACCTGATGTCATAACATACACTCTCCCTTGTTTGGATAGTAACCTGTCTGTCTGAAGCTGTGCCGTTGTCTAATACAATCTGGTTGAAGAGTTCATAGATTTTCGCCGTAACTGTAGCAAGTTTGCAGTAGATGGGTCCCTTCCAGCAAAGTTCAAGGACAGTTTTTCCTTGATGTCTTTTCCAATAAGCTGTCTCCAGCTTCTACTAGATGGGACACCTTGTCTTCTGCTGGAAGCGGAGACACAGACGGCGTTTCGGACCTGATGGAATATGCATAGCGCATTAGTGCCTTACAGCCTGAACCGTGTCGTGGCCACTCAGGAGAGACAGGCCTGTGCCTTCTCACTCAGGAGTCAGAAATGCAGACGAGCCCCAGGCAAGGGAGGCCTCCATCTGGTGTCCGCGGTCAGGCAGCAGCGAGAGGCGCTGCACGGAGACAAAGAGAGGCAAAGGGTAATACTTGGAGCAAGTCCTAAACCCAGTTTCTGAGTCTGGAGAGAACTTCTTGGTCTGAGCGCGAAGACCTTTAGATGGCTGGGGAAAGAGGGTTGATCATCGCTTCTATTTGATAAAGTTCTCCCTGAACGTAAAGTATCACATGAGCCTGTTTAACACCCCTCTTTTTATAAGGGGAGAGAACAAATCTTTTAAGACCGTCCAGGGACTCTCCGGAACATCCCAAAGATAATTCGAGGCCAAAAAGACTTCATTTAGAATCTGGCCAGGGGACGTCTGCCACGAGGTCAGCGTGGACCGCGGGGTGTAAAGTGGGGCAGCCTCCGTGGAAAGCGGTGTGGGGGCTCCCCAAGAAACCAGAGGCAGAGCCGCCGCGTGCCCCGCCGTCCCTCCGCGGGCGCTTATGGTACTTTTATGGGCCTAGGGAGACTCTGGGAAGGTCCCCAAGGGCGGCAGCCAGCTGCAGGGACCCCACCAGAGTCGAGGGCTGGAACCCCCAGACCTCGGGGAGGGGAGAGGGGCTGGGGTGGGATGAGCCGCCCGTGGCCAGGGACCTCGCCGAACAGCCTACGCAACGACGCCTCCGCAGAAACCGGGCCGGGCGGGCCTGGAGGGCTTCGGGCTGGCGATCACGTGGAGATGCGGGGAGAGGGGTGCCGGCAGGGCACGGGAGCCCCTGCCCACACCTCGTCCGCCCGGCGGGTCCTGAGTCCTGTCTTTTCAGGAGAAGCGGCGATCTGGGGAGTGACGGTTTCTCTGAGCTCCGGGAGCCGTTCTAGAAGACGCGTCGAGCCCGGGGAGGGGCTGTCGGGACCCCCCGTCGACAGCGGGTCCGCCGGGAGCCCAGGTGGCCGCCTGCCCTCGGGACGGGCGTGCGGGGTGGGGGCGTCGCGGGGGGCAGTCCCGTGGGACGGAGCCCGGAACCTGCGGGACCGGCCGCCTCCCCGGGCAGGGGGTGTCGGAACCCGGCCGGACGGCGGGACGCCGCCTGGGCCCGGGGGGCTGCCTGGTGGTGGTGGGAGCTCCTGCCCCCCCCACACCCACACAATGGAACTGCTCCCCAGAAGTGGTGTCCCTTTTACTAAAATCTTGAAATAAACCTGGCTTAAGACCTCAGCAGCTCTAAAGCTCTCCTTCCTCCGAGGGGGGGTCGCCGTGTGTTTGGTTGAAGGGTGTCCCCCCAAAAGATGTGTCCGTGTCCTGGCCCCTGGTGCCCGTGAACCTGACTTTATCTGTAAATAAGGTCTTTGCAGACGTGATTCAGGGTCTGGAGAGGAGATCATCCTGGGTTTAGGGTGGACCCCGTGGGAGGGGGGGAGAGGGAGGTTTGAGACAGAGACACGGGGGGTGTCATGGGACGCCGGCGCAGAGACGGGCTGGTGTGCTCAGAAGCCAAGGACCGGGGCCGCCGGGAGCCGCGGGAGGTGGGGAGGAGCCTCCCCGAGCCTCGGAGCGAATCAGAGGCCAGTTTGCGCCTCTGCCCCCGGGACGGGCCTGTTGCTGCGGCCGCTCAGTCTGTGCTGATTTGTGTGGCAGCCCCCAGAGACCAAGGCCGTGGACCCCCGGCCCCTCCCTCCTCCCGACCTGCGGCTCTGGGGATGCTCTCGGAGCAAACCCGCCGGGCAGGGCAGGGCGGGGGCACGGGGGCCACGTCCATCCAGAGGCGACTTCACGCCCAGGAAGTGACACCCAGCCCCCTCCCTGTCCCAGCCGAACCCGTGAGGACTCCGGACGGGTGCCAGGCCGGGCTCCCCTCCTGAACAGGCTGGGGGCTGGGGGGCGGGCTGGTCCTGGGACGCGATGGGCTCAGAGTCGATCAGGGGAGAGATCTGAACAAAACTGACGTACACAAAACGCATGACAAAAAGCTCTTGGGTTTTTCATTTTCAATCCCTCTGCATTTATACACACTTCATTCAGTTTCCACTTTGGGAGGGAAGTCATTTAAATTTTAATTTCAATCTCAAAATAGAGGGCTGCTGCTCTCACCCACCTTTTTTCCTCGGAAAAGATCAGACACTCCTCACCAAGAGAAAAGTGATTCACTTAATAAATAATGAAGCACAAGGCAAACTACGGATGCTTAATTTTTCATACTTCCATGCATATTCCAGCAAATAATGGGAGACCCTTAGCGGGTGCTGACGGGGCCACCAAGGGCTTGGCCACCCTCTCCCCTGGCCCTCTCGAGGTCATTTGTTTAAAATTAAGGCAGGAGCCGGTTTCACCTTCCAATCCATTGAAGAAAGACATGGATACTGAAGGGGACACCTGCGAGCTCTCTGCCGTGTGGGCCGTCCTTAGAGGACCGTGCAAGGGAGCGCAGGTGGGGGGGTGCTGGCCACAGCCTTTCCCGTCCTGAGCCGCCAGCGGTGGCAGGTGGAAGCCCTCCCCGGCGGCCCGGCCACCATCGCTGCACCTGAGTCCATGAGCCCTGAGCTGTCTGGGGTCAGCTGTATGTATTTGTTTCTCAGAAGAAAACTGAGAATGAACACGGCCAGTTCTTCAACACACACGTACACCCCTTCCCTATTGGTGTTATTATTGGAATGACCTTTGATTTATAACCTAAATTTATTGGTTAATTTAGGGAGGAGGAATATCTTTGCAATTCTGGGTCTTTCTATCCAAGAGCATGGCAGTGCTTTCTATTTTCCCCAGGCTACTTTTCGGGTCTTCAGTAGCACTGAAAGCTTTCTGCGGGAATGTCTTCCCTCTTTCGCGTGAGGTTGACCCCTGGGCCTTTAGCCTGTGTCGTTGTAGGGGCCGCGGTTGCTGTAAACGGGGTCGTTTCCCCAGTTTCCTCCTAAATGGCCGCTGTTTTTACGGGAAGTCTAAGGACTGTCACAATCGGTTTTGCAGCCTGCCGTGTGGACTCTCTTGTTCGTAACGGGGGCCCTGCAGCTGTACAGCCCTACCACCCACAAATAACAGTGGTTTTTACCTCTTTTCTCATTTTTACGCCCCCATTCCTTTCTTTTATTAAATCACATCAACGTGATACAGAGCATCTCTGTCGTGTTCTGACGTGACTATAGTAGTCCCCATTAAGCAGGATCTTGGAAAATGCTCCTTTCTACCTCATTTCTTTAGGGTTTTCAATCAAGAATAGATGCGATGGAAAGAGTCATACTTTTTTTTCTGTTTGAGCTTGCAGCATGCAGATGTAGAAGAACAGACGTCGCAGTGTGAACTCATCCCTGAACTCCTAGGATGGTCCCACCTGCTCACGAGACAGCACTCGTCTTCACGTGCTGCTGCAGCCTCCTGTGTAATATCTTATTTATTTCAGGTTTTCACACTGACTTTCATAAGAGCGACTGCTTGTCCTCTTCGCTTTTGTGTCAGACCTTTGTCGAAAGCGTATATCCATACTGCTCTGCCTTCACAGATGTTGTCTGTGTGTTTCCTTCTTCTGTGCTCTGAAGCTGTTTAAATAGCATTAACTATTAATTCTGTTTAAAGGAGTCAATATCTTTGTAATACTGAATCTTTCTATCCGAGAAGATGGCAGTTTCTTCTCTCTTTTCCAGTCTTCTGGAAATCGCAAGAGTTGCCTTTTCCTAAAAGATTCTGCACACTGACCCTGTGAAACTGTCTGGGCTAATTCTCGGGGGTGGAGAGCTCTCTAACAATGTTCAGTGTTTCTTCTATGGTAACTGGTCCGTTGAGAGATTCCCTCTCTGCTGGGGGAGCTTTTATACGTTACATTTTCCTAGAAAAGCATCCACAAAGGCAAAGCACTCTCTCAGGACTTTAAATTCTAAATCTCTGTGTGTTTGCTCCTTTGTCATTTGTTATTTTGTATGTCTGCGCTTTCTCAGTTTTTCTTAATTAGTGACAGGCCAACCGGGTGTTTGATTTATTTATCAGCGCTTTGGTTCTTCTGTTTTCTAATTATTTTCTTTGTTATCTTTTTAATTCCTTCCCTGTGCTTTTCTGGCGTTGATGTCATTCTTTTCTAGAACTTGAGTTGGACGGCTAGGGTTACCTTTGGTTTATAATCTCAGGTATTTATTTTTCTCCCAGCACTGTCTTTGGCAGGATGTGCCGGACCTCCCCTCTGGCTATTCTGAGATACTCTATTTAATACACTTGTTCTGATTTCGTCTTGAGTCTGAGAGTTCTTTAAGACACAAACACACTCACCCGGTCAGCGTGGCCAGATTCTAGATGTGCTTTCACTTTGCCTTATGATGAGACTGTTCTCTCTCTCCTTCGGGGCTACGTGGAGGGATTTTGGGTCACTTAATTCATGACCAGTACTTGAATGCTCCCTGGGCACTTGAAAGTTTATCCTCCATTTTCAGCAGGAGATATATACAGATATCTGGGTTGAAGGGCTATTATTAATATACGAAATCTTACACTTGTCTACCTGATCTGTCTTTGAGGCAGAGTTAACGTCTCCGGTATTAATGTTTTTCTACTTCTTTTTGGTTGATGCTTTCCAGGTTTGATGTCAACCTTGTCTGGTCCCAGGATGCAGTCTCTGCTTCCTCCTTCCTCCTTCCTCTCCTTCCTCCTTCCTCTCCTTCTCTGTCGCTCTGTCTCCTGCATTTTCTCTCACGCCTTTCCCTCCTCTTTGATGTTCAGCCTTTCCGGGTCACTGCATTGTCTGTGTGTTTCTTTTAACAGCAAATAACTAGCTTTGCTTTGTACTCCGAGTCTTTTTCATTCAACAGGAGTGTTTGGGCTCTTACCTTGATATTAAATTGGTCTTATTACATATATATATATATTTGTCTCTCATTTCGTTTATATTTTATATTTATTCATATTTTAAATTTTTTATGTGACGCTTTCTGTCTTTATTGTTTTTTTCTTATTCCTTTAGCAAATCATCTGCGTCTGCTCTGCTTTGGCGTCTGGGAGCTCCTTCCGACGCTGCAGAGGACGCGCCTTCAGGGTGAGGGTTCTCCTGTCGTTTCTCTGTAACCACAGAGTTATGGGATGTTTTCCACGTCGTGACTCCGGGCCTTCCTGCCCACCAGCCAGGTTTCATTGAGCAACATCTTCCTTAGTGTGTCTGGAGTCTATTCGACACATTTAAATACTCTTCCATTTTTCCTACTTGATTTATCAATTTTAAATGATTTTTAAAAACTGTTTTCTACCTTCTTGTCCCTCTCCGCCCTTCACAACAGTTGTTACTGAAGTGAGTTCTCTGTTTCCTCCCTAACACCGACCTCTGTCCTGCGGCCCTAACGCCCAGCGGCGCCCGAGGAGGAGCCCAGGCCCCCGGCTCTGGGCTCGAGCCCCCCACCCCCGGCCCGCTCTCCAGTGACTGAGGTTTGCTTTCTCCCCGGCTCTCCGGAAAGGGCTCCTGGGGCCCACATTTCCTGAGTTTTTGCAAGTATGTTGGGAGGTAGTTTGGCTGAATATAAAGTTCTCAGGTCGAAGCTTCTGGGTAGGGTTGCCAGATAAAATATGTCTCATTGATTTTGAATTTTAGATGAAATTTTTAGTATCTATACGAGCCATACAATATTTGAACGGTGCAGTGTTTTGTGGGACATTTTCATACAAAAAATTAATTTTTTATCTGAAATTCGCACGTAACTGGGTGTCCTTTTGAGTCTGTTTGATTTTTGCTAAGTCCGCCAAACCCAATTCTGGATAAAGATGGAGGACTGGAGACACACGCCCTCCCTCCCTGGTCAAGCCTGCACAGGCGACACTGAGGGGGTGGTGAGAGCAGACCCCCGTGAGGACAGAGCAACCGGGGGGGGGGGGAGGGACAGAGGGACGCAGGGCCGGGCTCTGGAAGGGGGACGTCACGGGCGCTGGCGTCTCTCCAGGAGGCAGGCAGGGTCCACACTCTGCCAGCCACACGGTTTGCTCTCGGGAGAAGGTGAAGCCAGGGGCCCTGGTGCAAGACCGCAGGTGCCCAGCCAGCCGGAGGGCAGGACAGGAGGCGGGACGTCCCGGCTGCGCTGGGGTCTCCCAGGCCACACCGCGCCGCAGCACGGGGCCTCCAGCCTGTGGCCGCGCGTCTCCTGGTTTTGCAGCAGGCCCCGGTGATCGCCTGGGTTTCGAGCTCCCCTTCCTCGAGGCTCACGTCCCACAACCGGTCCCGGCGGTCTGGGGGCCACGTGTGCCCTCACCTGGGAGCCGGGGCCGCCTGCTGACCTGCACGTGGCTCGTCTGTCAGACTGTATCCAGGCCGTGCACAGCTGTGCTGACCTGGGCTGAGGCTGACTTCCAGGCCTGCGCCCTGATTGCAGGGCCCACTGGACGGCCCCGTGGGAGGTGAGGGGCTGGCGCTTCTCTGCCCATCCCTCTCCCCCCGATGACGAACCCTGGCGTCTTGGGGACGAGGCTCCACGCCCCCAGATTCAGAGCCCGGGCCCCGTCTGCCCCACTCTGACGAGGGGATGCCGGTCGCTCCGTCCAGCGCGTCTGCCCTCAGGGTGGACCCAGCGCTGGGGCCGGCAGCACCGGAGCCTCCCAGGTCACCTCCTCCAGACGGGTGTCCCGGGGGCGGAGCCGTGGGAGGGGGACAGGCACGGAGAGACGTCCCAACGGAGGGACTCGGTGACTCCGTCCCGGACCCAGGCTGCCCGCTGCCTCGGCCCCGGCCCCCGGCCCCCGACCCCCGACCCAGCCCGTTCCTGGGCGGGACCTGGGCGTAGGGAACCATTTCAACAGGAGACACAATTCCAGAGGAATCACGTAAACTGAAAATGAAGGGCGGTCTGGTGCCCACACGGCAGAGGAGCCAGGCTTTTGCCGCCCCGCTGGTCCCCGAGCAGGGTCAGGGCGTGGCAGGGGCGCAGACTCAGTGACACAAAGACACGTCTGGGCCCTCTCGGGGGTTGGCGAGTCGGTAAACAGGAGGCTGATAGCCAACCTGCAAACTCTGCACAGACCCTGGAGGGCGTCTGTGGTCCCAAAAGGTCGCCTCCCACCCTGGCCTGGTCAGCCGTGGTCCGAGGCCCACACATCACACAGACGTGGGGTCCTGCTCCGGTGTCTCTGTCGTGCTCTGTCTCTACGGGGTCAGCCAGACGCGAAGTCCAGCCGGGGCTCAGGCCGTGTGGGCGCAGACTCCCTCCATGCCTGGGCACCTCGACTGTCCAGGCCCTGGCCCGGAGAAGACTGCCAGCAGCGCCCCAGCCGGAAGGGGGCAGGCCTCTTTGCGGGTGGTGGCCGGTCACCCCTGCAGCTGCGGGCAGAGCCCCTGGCCCAGGTGGTCACTGGGTCCCTGATGTTCAAGGAGAAGTGTGTGCTCAATGGGGAAGACTTCAGTCATCAAAATGGAATAAAGGGACCCCAGAGTCCAGCACAGGGGACACAGGGCTGGGCTGGGGCCCCAGCTGCACATCAGAGACGGCGAGGAACCCAGACGGAGACGCCGGTGCCCACGGCCGCCGAGGAGGCAGGCCGACGCCCCGATGCACCCTGCCGCGCTTCCCCTGCCCCGCTAGCCCTGCCGCCCGGCCCAGGACCTTCCTGCCCAGGGCCGCTCAGCGCTGCGTCTCACCGCGGCTGTGCCTCTTCCGTCAGCGGTCAGGCCGCGCCCCGGGGACAGGGCTCCACCACGCGCCCCAACATCCCTTAGAGGAAGGACACCAGAAGCGTGACTCCTGGAGGCGCTGCCGTGTCAGGGCACCGAGCCAAGAAGGCCGGGGATCGGGCCCCAAGGTGGGCCTGGCCCAGAGCGTGAACGGGAGCCCTGGGCTCCGTGGATCCAGGGCGTTGCTCTCCAGCGGGAGCCTCAGGAGCTCCGAGGGGCCAGATCACACCCGACAGGCAGCCCGGACCCGCAGCCTGCAGCGCCCAGGCCAAGCCCGCCAGGACATGTCAATGGCTGTCACGCTTCCCCTTCCAGCGCGGGGCCACGGGGAGGGTCACAGGCTCCCCTAACTCACCTCGGTGACCCAGCCTGCCGGGGGCAGCCCGCGCCCCCTCCCCACTAGGCAGCGTCCTGCTCCCAGCCTGCCTTCGGGGCTCTGCCAAAGCCCAGTGGCCTGGAGCCCACGGCAGCGCATCCTGGGGAAGCAGCCTCTGCCGTGCCCGCCGGGGGGTCTCCGGAGACGTCCACACCTGGGGGGCAGAGAAAGGAGGTGCCCGCATGGCTCCCGCGTTGAGGCTGCCTGTGTTCCGCTGGCCAGTGATGGGGGGAGGCCAGGCACCAGTCCCTCCCCACCCCCGGCCACCCTGATGGGAGCGGCCACCCTCGGGGTCACGCGTGAACACACAGGGTCAGTGGTGTAAGCACAACTGCCCAGAGGAACGTGCGCAGTGCCTGGCCGCGTCCCCGCGCTGAGCCTGGGCGCGTTCCCCGGGGCCGGCACCAGCCCCTTCCCTCTGACGGGCGTCCTGCGGGTTGCGGTCTGTGCGGGGTTTGCACAGCCTACTGGTTCAGTATCTTGTCGGAGCTGTTTCTGAAAAAAAGCAAAATAACAACAGCAATGACATCGCTAAACCAACTGCCAATTGAATCAAGAAAAAAACAAAGAAAAAGTCAAAATTAGTACAAAATTGGTTCTGGGGAGGGGAGAGTAACGCAGACTCAGGCAGTGAAGGCGCCTCAGGCTGCCGGCACAGGTCTGCGCTAAGGACCTGAAAGCGGCGGCCGTTTCCCGAGGAAGCCAAGGTGACCAGGGCGGGCTCGGACCGGCACTTCACAAAGTGGGGCGCACGAAGGTCCAGGAGCACACGAAAGCGCTCGGCATCACTAGTCACTAAGGAAATGCAAATCCAAAGCACGCTGAAACCCCATTTCACGCCCACTGGAACGCCTGAGATAACAGACAGGTAACACCAAGGGTTGCCAAACAACTGGGCAACCGGCATCCTCCTGCCTTGTTGGTGGAAATGTGAGGTGTGCAGCCTTTTGAAAAACAGTTTGCGGTTTCTGTGAAGCAAGAGACACCCACCCTGGGCTTTGGCCTCCCACTGCTCACCTTTTGCCCAAAAAAATGAATACGAACGTCCGAGGAACACTTGCACGTGGAACTCATGGTTACCTTGTTCATAACAGCAGGCCTACACCCGCAAAGTCCCACAACAGGGGAACGGGTGTGCAATCACGCGTGCTCGTGTAGCAGAGCACCACGCGGCCGTGCAAAGGAGGCTGGACTCCAGGCCAAAAAAATGAAAAACATGACAGAGGTGACACCGCCAGTGCAGATGGAATGGCCGCCCTGAAAGCAACAAAGCCCGCAGGTAGGCATGGAGGCCCAGGCAGAAGCACACCAGTGACACCGTGTTTCCAAAGGTGAGGCTGCAGAGACCTGGACAGCAGAATCGGCACCAGGCTCTAACTGACAGGTGTCCGATGTTCCCAGAGCCTGTGGGACCATCACAAGGACTGGGTACGTATCTGGGCCCGAAGGAGCCTCAGTAAATCCCGGAGCAGGTGCAGCCGGGCCATGCTCTCTGCTCACATGCGACACGGTGAGAAGTTAAAGCAGCAGGAAACAAAAAACTTTCAACTTTCCTAAGAAACTACTGAGCCAACGAAGAGAGAAGAACTCTGAGTACAGAATATCTAGAAAGCAATCCTGGGGAAAACCCCGCTGCTCAAGAAACCGTATCCAGAATTTGGACCTACAGCCGCTAAGGGCTCATGTTCGACAGCAGGCCGTGCCCTGGCCTGCCCCGTGCAGCGGGCGGAGCTCCGGGGGCTCCTGCCGAGACCCCCGAGCCGGCCGGGCGACCTGCGAAGTCAGAGGTCACCCTGTGGAAAGCGGGCGGCGTGCGGGTAGAGAAGTGACCCCAAGGCTATTCGCTGAGCATCCCGTGTGACGCACACCAGGTGCGGATCTGACATAGGAACCGGATTCCCTGTCCCGGACCCGCTGGCGGGACGCCAGGTCCTCCAACCTCGGCCCTCAGCGCCTCCGCCAGTTTCCTGGTCATTGGGCTGCCAGGTGCCCTGCCACGCCCCCAGCTGTTTGTAAGAAAAACGCGTTTCAACAATTTGAGAATCAGGCTTCTACACCACATGTCAGAAAGCATGGGATACAGCTAACAGAGCGCTCAGATGGAACGTCACCCTTTTCACTTCTATTAATTAACACGAAAAGCTGAAAATAAGTCAAGCATCCAATTCGTGAAGAAAAATACAGCGAAGTTAAGCAGACAGAAGGATGAGATCAGAGCTAAAGGAGAAATTAATGATTTAAAAATAGAAAATGAGTAAATCCAAAAGCTTGTTCTTAAATAAAAGGAAAACAATAAAATTAAAAAAAAAATAAGTTAGCTAAACTAATCAAGAAAAAGGATACACAAAATAAGGAAATAAGAAGACAATAGTCCCAGATACAGAGGAAATGGAAAACGATCATAAATAACTACTTTGTTCAATTCCACATATCCTACAGTTTGGATGAAATGAATGTTTTTCTAGGAAAATATAAATTACCAAATTGAGCCAGGAGGAGCCAATTACCACAGATGAGAGGGTTGTCAAAGAGATACAGCACACACACGTGTGCACACAGGCACACACACGCACATATCCACACACAAACACCCCTACACAGGTGCACCTACCCCCCATGAACATACACGCACACATATGTATTCACACACACACGTGTGCGCACACATGCACACATCCACACACAAACAACCCTACACAGGTGCACATACCCCCCCATGAACATACATGCACACATATGTACTCACACACATGTGCGCACACACACACACACACGCACATATCCACACACAAACCCCTACACAGGTGCACATACCCCCCACGAACATACAAGCACACATATGTATTCACACACACACACATGCACACACACGCGCGCACATATCCACACAAACCCCTACACAGGTGCACATACCCCCCCACGAACATACAAGCACACATATGTATTCACACACACGTGTGTGCGCACACGCACACACGCACCTCCTGAAAGCAAGAAAAGAAAATGTCCCGTTTCACAAGCTCTAGCAGACCTTTAAGAAACGAAAGGTCACAGTGTTATGAAACCAGTTCAAGAGCAGAGAGCAGAAAGGAAGAGGACAAGCTCCCGAGCTCCTTGTCTGAGAAGAAACCGCAGGGCATCCTCACGTCCCAACGTCCAGGCGCAGGTTCCACGTAGAGCGTTGGCGGGAGCGAGACCTTCCCTCGCAGCCCAGGGGAAGAAGCCCCGCGGGAGCCGGAGCACGGGCGGGCGGCCCCGCCGGGAACCGGCCGCGCGGAGGGCCCTGCGGGGATGCTCCCAGGCGGTCCGCGGGCCCCGCCCGGCCAGACGCCCTGCCTCTGTCCAGGCTCCTCCGGGCGCTCAGCGTGTGGGAGGAAGGGAGGAGAATTTCAGGGGGAAACGCGGGGCGCCCCTCGGCTCCCAACTTGATTCTCCGGCGAATAAAGCAAAGAGGGGGCCTGACCTGAATTGTCTTTGCTAAATGAAGTACGATCCAGCAAAAAGTAACTTTGTTTCCACTCGTAATATGTAAGGCTGCTGTGAAACTAGAAACAGGAGGTTTAATATTTGATGTGCTAGGACTCTGAAAGGCTCTTACACAGGGTCTGTGAGACACTTCCTCGGCGGGAATAAATATCTTATAACTGCTGTGTGCAGTGGTGCCAGATGTCTTTATGAATAAACAAAGACACATTGGAGAACCAAATGTGAGCATTACTCGCGGGCTAATTTGACAGGGACTTGAGCCTTATCCCCTCAAGATGGTGCAGGGCTCCGGACCCCAAGGAAGAATGGCGTTTAGGTTTCAAAGTGATGTCCAGGGAGAGCTTCTTTCGTCATCCGTGCACGTGTGTATCCACAGTCCATCATGTGCCGGGCGCCAAGCTGTATCTAAGGAAGCTTGGACACTTGTCAGAAAAGGTGTCAGATGTCTGCCCCACCCTCCCACTGCCCTGGGGTCTGCATCTGCACCCTAACTTTCACCAGCAGGCACAGCTAAAGCCTGGTGAGGACGTTGGTTAAGCGTGTCGCAGGAAACACAAAGCAGCCGCAGAGTCAATGAGAGAGAAGTCTACTTCTTTCTCACATGAGGCCACCCGGGACTGAGCAGCTGCCCACACAAGGGGACTGGGCTCCTTCATCCCAACACGAAGGTTTCCCCCTCATGGCACAAAACGGATGCTCAAGCTCCGTTTTCGTAGCCACTTTTCCACCAGCAGACAAAAGGAAGGACCAAAGAAGGGGTTGCTCTCCCTTTGGGGGCATCCCTAAGGCTGCACTGCTGTGACCAGCGCTGGGTCACGTGGCCGCTGTGGTCATAAGGGAGGTGGGGACTGGGTACATCTTGTCCTGCTAAAAACCAGGGTCTCTCCCTGAGGAAGAAGGGGAGAAGAGAGAGTACGACAAGCTCTCCCTGAAGCCTGGGAGGCCAGGTGAGGGAGAGCTGCTTGGCCGGTCCCTCAGCCGCCGACTGTCAAATCGTCCACGACACCTTCCTCTTCTCAGCTGCCCTGCTGGGTTCTCCCAGCCACGTCACAGGGCGCAGGCCGGCCCAGGGTGCCCAGGCCCCTGCTCCCCACGCCCGCCAGCTCTCCCACCTGGTCACCTCTGCCCAGTGCCCGCACCCACCTCACCTGCTCCTTCAGCCTTCCCCCCACAGGGCCCCAGGGGACCTTCTCTCGCCCTGGACGTGAGCAGCTGTGCCCTGCGGGAGCCTCTCGGGGATGGGAGTGCCACTCAGGGGTCTCGGCCCCCAACCTCAGGGCCCACGGGAGCCTCTCGTCACCCACTCCCCCACCCTCCTCCACACCCAGTCCCCCCAGACCCCCCGGCCTCCCTCGGCTTCCCCGCCCGGCCCAGGACTCCCAGCTCACAGTTGGGTCTGGCTCAGCTGTCATCCCAGTAAAAGAAGATGCTCCCGCTTTAAATATCAGCTTTGCTGGGTTCTGAAAAATGGACATGGCCACGTGCCTGAGTCTCCAAGCAAGACGTGGACCTTGTCCGCCGCCCCCTCCCACTCAGGCCCCCACCGGGTTTCTGATGCCTTGGGGCCTGTCCTAGAATTTCGTGGAAACAGGATCGCTCAGACGGCTTTTACGCCCGGCGCTTTTGCTCCTGTCGCCCCGACCCATCCATCTTGGGGTCGTGTGGCTGGTACACTCTTTTTTGTCGCTGAGCCGTGGTCCATGGTGACTGGGCCACCGCCGTTCACCGTGGGGCTTTCGGGCTGTCCCCCCTTCTAGGCTTTGGGAGGAAAGCTGCTGTGAACGTTCTGGTACGCGCCTCTGTGGGTCCACGGTCGTCCCTCTGGGTAAATGCCTAGAAGGGTTACTGGGTCAGACAGCAGGGGAATGTTCAACCTTATCACAAACATCGTTTTCTGGCGGTGGCACATTTCCCATCCCTGCCAGCAGTGTGGGAGACTCGCAGCACCCACCCGTCGGCTGTTTCCACGTCAGCCATTCCAGTGGGTCTACGGGGGCGTCTCGTCTTGAAAATTCATGTTTCCCTGATTACCAGCAATGTAGAGTACCTCTTCACATCGTATTGAATATTCAAATATCATATAATTTTGAGATATCAAGTTGTCTGCCTTTTTTTCTTCTCTCATCACCCTTATCTGCCTTTAAAAAAAAAATTTGTGTCTTTTTATTATTGATCTATTGGTTTTCTTTCTATAACCTGGATACATGTCCTTTGTTAGATATGTTCACTGTGACTATTTAGAATCAGTCTGTAGTTTGCTTTTTCATTTTCTTAACAGTGCCTTTCGAAGAGCAGAGGCTTCACTTTGGATGAGATCAACTTTCTTTCTTTTCCTTTGGTGCCATTTTTTTATTCTCTACCTAAGAAACTGTTGTCTGGTCCAAGGTGGCAAAATATTTTCTTTTACTCAAGAAGCTGCACGCAGTTAAATTTTACTTGTAAAGTCTATCTGCGGTCCATCTCAGATTAGTTGTGTGCATGGTGTGATGCAGGTTCCAGGTAACTCGCTGCCCGGTTTTTCTGGGATCACTTGTTGCCAAGACTTTCCTTTTCCCCCTTGAAGTGGCTCATCTGGCGAAGTCAATGGACTGAAGCCACGTGGATCTGGCTCTGGACTATTCTGTCCTATCGGTCTGTTCACCTGTGTTTCACCAGCACCACACTGCCTGAAACTCTGTGGCTTTAGAGTAAGTCTTGGAATCCAGGGGTGTGACTCCCCCAACTGTTCCTCTTCCTCAAGGCTGTCCTGGCCTTTCTAGGCTCTTTGAGTTTCCGCATAAATTTTAGAATCAGCTGTTGATTTCCAGAAAAGCGCTTCTGGGTCTCTGATGGAGATTGCATGGAGTGGGAAGGTCGGCCTGTGAAGAAGGCATATCACAAAGTCTGGAAACAACAAATGTTGGAGAGGGTGTGGAGAAAAGGGAACTCTCCTGCACTGTTGGTGGGACTGTAAGTTGGTACAGCCACTATGGAAAACAATTTGGAGGTTCCTTAAAAAACTACAAATAGAACTACCATATGATCCAGTCATCCCACTCCTGGGCATATACCCAAAGAAAACCATAATCCCAAAAGAAACTTGTACCATAATGTTTATTGCAGCACTCTTTACAATAGCCAGGACATGGAAGCAACCTAAATGCCCATCAACAGATGAATGGATAAAGAAGATGTGGCACATATATACAATGGAATATTACTCAGCTATAAAAAGGGATGAGATGGAGCTATATGTAATGAGGTGGATAGAACTACAATCTGTCATACATAGTGAAGTAAGTCAGAAAGAGAAGGACAAATACTGTATGCTAACTCACATATACGGAATCTAAAAATGGTACTGATGAACTCAGTGACAAGAACAAGGAAGCAGATACAGAGAATGGACTGGAGAACTCGAGGTATGGGAGGGGGCGGGGGGTGAAGGGGAAACTGAGAAGAAGTGAGAGAGTAGCACAGACATATATATACTACCAACTGTAAAATAGTCAGTGGGAAGTTGTTGTATAACAAAGGGAGTCCAACTCGAGGATGGAAGATGCCTTAGAGGACTGGGGCAGGGAGGGTGGGGGGGACTCGAGGGGGGGACGTCAAGGAAGGGAGGGAATATGGGGATATGTGTATAAAAACAGTTGATTGAACCTGGTGTACCCCCCCCAAAAAAAAAAAAAAAGAAGGCATATCACAGATAAGCTCCAGCTCACAAGCTCGGCAACCCTCTCCGCTCTCGGGGTCTCCTGGAGTTTCCCACAGCAAGGTGGTGTAGTTTTCAATGGGACAGTACTAACCCATCTTTTGTTAAATTTGTTCCAAAATAGTTGGTTTTGATGATACAGTTTTTAAACAATTTATTTACTTATTAGGGTGCTCCGGGTCTTAGTTGCAGCATGTGAACTCTTAGTTGCAGCATGTGGGATCTTTAGTTGCAGCATGTGAACTCTTAGTTGAGGCATGTGGGATCTAGTTCCCTGACCAGGGATCGAACCCGGGCCCCCTGCACGGGGAGCGCGGAGTCTCAGCCACTGAACCACCAGGGAAGCCCTTGATGCTGTTTTAAACTGTATGTCTCTGCCTTTCTGTTGGTTGTCAGTGTCAACAGATACAATCGATGTCCCAGGATGGTGCTGTAGCCTGCCGCTTGCTAAATTCACTCAGAAGTAGTTGTAGTAGTTTTGTAGATGCCACAGGGGTTTTTACATCCATGATCATTTTGTTTACGAATAAAAGGCCATCAACCTGAAAGGTGCTTAATTGTCTTACACCTTTAAAAAGACCCCTCCCCAGACACTCAAGGCCCTGCATCACTCCCCGCCCCCACTCTCCTCCCCTCGAAGAGCCAGACTTCTTGCAAGAATTATGCATGCAAGTCTTTCCCTCCCCTCCTCTCCGCTCACTCCTCCACCCCCTCCCTCACTCCACCCCCTCCACCCCCACCCCTCCCCACCCGCGGTCGGGACGCAGCTCTTCCTGAACCTGGAGCGACTTCTCGGCGCTCACATCGCCACCCGAGCCCCGCGTGACCCGGCTGATCCCTCTCCCCCTTCCCGTGGCTTCTGGACCCAGCTCTGCCCGGCGTCCTGTCCACTCGCCAGTCTCCCCTGCACCTCTTCCTGCCCACGGCTCAGGGGTCTGCAGGGCGGCCTCCAGCCCCCCGCGCTCCCGCTCCGCGATCTCACCGCACACCATCACCTCTGCGCACCTGCTCACGGGCCTGCGCCTCCAGCCCGGACCTCTCCCCCCACAAATGACGGCTCCGAGAGCCTCGCGATCCACGTGTCCCAGGCAGAAGGCGCGACGTCCTCCTGAGCCCCCACCGCCGGCCCTTTCCCGGGGCTCCCCAGGCCGGCGCGTGCCCCGTCCACCCCCGGGTGTGCAGTCCGGGCCCCCCGGCCCTCCCCGGCCCCACGTCCATCACCCCGTCTTCACGCGGCGCCCGTGGAACACGCTCAGACCCACGCACACCGCGCAGAGCAGCAGGAAGCAGGGAGGGGAGCCGCCCCCCCCCCCCCCGGCATTCGCAGCGTGGTGCCCCCCGGCCCCCTCCCCACCCAGGCCTCGGCGGGCGCTCCTCCTTCTGGGCGTCCTCTCCGCTCCCTTCTGCGCCCAGCACCGCCCCTCTTTCAGCTCAAGTGCCCCGAGCTCGGGGCCCTCCCCCGACCCCCCCCCCGACCGGCGCACAGCCGGTCCCTCTGCGTGATGTCCCGTCCCCGCACGGGCGGCCCGTCCAGCCCGGCCAGCGGCGGGGGGCACAGCACTGGCTGCGGGATACGTGGGGGAGAGCGCGAGGAACGCAGGCCCGCTTTCGGGGCGACTGCGAGAGGGCTGGGCCGGGGGTCAGGGCCGGGACCCGGGCATCCCGGACGCGCAGGGAGGGGCCCGGGACCGGAAGCCAGGCCCGCCCCCGGGGTGGGGGGGCGGGGCGGGGGGCGGGGGCAGAGCCTGCGGACCCGCCGCCCAGGGCGCCCCGCCCCCACGCCCCGCCGCCCGGCGGGCTCGCCCCGGACAAGGCTGGTCCCGCCGCCGACCCGTAGGTCCCGCGTCCTTCTCCGTCGCTAGGCAACCCCGGGTCCGCGGGGAGAGCGCTGACCCACCTCGGGCAGCCATGGACCTGGTCGTAACGCAGGAGCTGGCCCGCGCCCAGAGCCAGCAGGGTGCGCGCGGGAGGCCGGGGCCCGCCGGACCCCCCACCCCGGGGAGACCCCGGGACCCGCCGAGGCCCGCGAGCCCCCCTCCCGGGGAGGCTCTCCCCGCCCGCTCGGCCCCCGCGCGGCCTGATCGGTGACCCCTTGAAGCCGACGCTCCGAGGACTTGCCTGCCTTGGGCACACCAGGGCGCCTCTGAAAAAGGAGGCTCCCGTCCCTCCTAACGGCCCTGCGGGAACGACTCCCCTCGCGCGGCTCCTGCGGCTCCGGAGGGCGGACCTCGGGGCGTCGCGCCCCCGGGCTCCTTCCCCCCGAGAGGCCCCGGCCAGCGCGGCCCAGCCGCGGCGGCGCCTGCGCGACCCCGGCCCCGTCCTGGGGCTCCTGACCGTCCCCGTCCCCGCTGCTGCTCGGAGGTGCGGTGGCTGCGCGATGACCCAGGCTTCCTCAACTCTCGTCCTGATAGATGCTGCCTCCCTGAAGAGGGCTTACCAGCTGATCAAGTCCGCCAACCTGGGGAAGTCAGAGCTTGACCCCACAGAAGGCTTCAGCCCCGACCTGTTTGTTTTGTGTGCGGAACAGGCTCTGAAGGTGAGTCGTCCCAGGGGCTCTAGGGGGGCGCCTCCAGGGGACCCCGATTTCTTGACTTAGAGTAGAGCAGGAAGCCGCAGCACCTGGTGGGTGGTCCGCAGGCAGCTCTGCCTGCGAACCCCTCGGGGGCTGTGTTCTTGCAGATGGGGCAGCCAGAGGTGAGCGAGGACTGCCTCCGGATGTACTTCAAGGTGAAGGGGCCGGTCACCCAGTTTCTGGGCCGAGCGCACCTGTGCAGGGCCCAGCTGCGTGCCCCCAAGTCCACCGAAAACATGGTGAGAGCTGTCCCGGGCCCCGTCCCAGCATGCCCGCCAGCCCTGCGTGCCGGCTCCTCGCGCTTTTCTCTATTGTCCTTTTGAATCCTAAGCCTTGGGTGTACGACACGACCTCGAGCCTCCTGGCGGGGTGAAGCGCGGCTTTAGCTGGTTTGCCACCTGAAACAGCTCTGTTGGAGCTGGGTGACCAGTTTCGTCGTCAGTGAAGTGAGACGCCGCCTTTCCCATCAGTGCTTTTCCCTAAGCCCTGGGGTCTGGCCTGTGTCCTTTTGACCTCCGACCTCTGGGTCCCGGTGCTGTGGTCATGCCTGCAGGGCAGGTGGGGCGTGGGGGGGAGGGGGGTGCTCCCGAGAGCTTCTCATCGGCCTCCACTCCCCCTGTTCACACCCCGAGGGCCGGGCCTGTCTTCAGAGCTGCTCAACGTTCAGGGACGTGACCGTGACCAGTGGTTGACGTGCCTGTAGCACGTTTGATCTCGTGTGTTCTTTATGTCGTTTTAGGAGGATTTTGAAAACTGCATAACACAGTATATGAAGGCGATCAACTTTGCAAAAGGAGAACCAAGGTGGGCGTGAGAGGTCGGCCGCTTCTAATAGACTGTGTAAAGGGTTTAGAACCAGAATTTACCAGGTGGTTCTGTCTGTTTAGACGCTGGGTTTTTGTCCTGTTTTGTTTGTGTTTCACTGCATCTGTGGCTGTGGGCTCGTGTCCACTTGTACATGCGACCCCTTGACTGCACCTCTTCCCTGGATGAAGGTCTCTGTGACCTGCGATGACTTCGGTCTGCATTCTCCCTGGGAACCTTGCCTTTGACCAGCCCCCAGGCACCTCCCTTTCCGGTTCTCTCTAGGGGGTTGGCATCCAGGCTCCCTCCCTGCCTTGCGCCCACTGGCGGGGACACCCCCTGGCAGATTGCTTGGCCCAAGGCCTCGTGTCTGGAGGGGTGATTCCCCTGAAACTCCAGCATGGTTTTCTACTTAATTACTGCTTAAATATTATTGAAATTGTTAAGTTTGCATACAAACTGTTATCGATACAACCTATTTAGACAGGACACAACATTTAAAGCAGATTTAAGCATAAGCCTTCCGTTCATTTCTTCATCCTCCCAGCGTCTGGCCAGCCCCTGCTGTAGGTGCTGGGGATGCAGGGCCCAGCCCTGTGGACTCTTCCTCAGAAGGATGTCTGGATGGCGAGGCCTGACCTCGAACCAGAGGTTCTAAGGACAGTGGGTGTTTCAGGGGGACTGTGCCCTGGAGCCCTGAAACCCAAGCGGTGGGCACCTTTGGGGAGGGTCTTGGGGGGACATGCAGGTTGCCTGGGGGACCAGGAACCTCGGGGGCTGGTGCAGGAGGTGTCTGAGTGGACCCCGCGAAGGAGCGGGCAGCCTTGTCTTCCTGCCGGGCCTGGCCCTCCCTTGTCCAGGGCGCAGCGGGCAATGTCAGCACTCGTCCACCAGACAGCCAGCCCCGCCAGGTTCCTTGGTCCTGCAAGACTGAGGTGGCCCCCCCCAGAGAGGTCCCCGTGTTCCCTCACTTGGGCTCTTCTGGGGGCTCCTGCAGCGCTTAGGGAAAAGCCTGGCTTCTCGGGGTGCCCTGCTCCCTCCCCCACCGTCCTCCGCGACCACTTTGCACTTCCTCTGCAGGCACAGGGACCCCACCCTCGCCTCTCTCCCTGTACTGCTCTCCTGGCCCATTCCTCCGGGAAGCCTTCCTTGATTCCTCCGCACTTGCCCATTCTTGTCTATCCCTTGGATGCCAGAGGAGGCCTTGCTCATCGGATACTTTTATCGGGAGCTGCTCACTTCTGAGGGAGTGACAGGATCCCTGATCTGGACCCAGGAGCCTATGGCCGGGTCATCGTGGCGGGGACTGAACTGGAGCCACCAGCCCCTGCTGAGCAGGGCACGTGGCGGCCTCCGGGAGTGCACTGTGTCCACCCCACATGTGCATCTGGCAGCCAGGCCAGGGCAGCTCGGGCAGGGCTGCTGCACCTGCCCGAGACAGAGGTTCCTGAGTCCCTCGGAAAGGGGCTCAGGACGGGCTGGCTCAAGGTGAGCCTCACTTGCCCTCTCCCTGCGCCGCAGGTATTACTTCCTGGTGTATAACGCCTCGGTCCTCTACTGGCAAATGGTGAGGCCGTTTCTCAAGCCTGGATATCATCACCTCCTGATCCCCAGCCTCTCCCAAATTGTGAACGTGTTGAATCAGACTGAGGAGGAGGACAAGGACTGGCGGGCAGAGCTGATGCTGTGAGTTCTGGGCCACCCGGCAGACGCTGGCCTTCCCCATCCCCACTCTCCACAGATGTTTCTAAACTCTGTAGGTGGCATCACAGTGTCCTGGTCCGACGGGCGCTGCCACAGGGCAAGTGCCGCTACTCAAAACCCGGGAAGTGGGAACCTGTCATAGTCCTGGCTCGTGGTTTTGAAAAGAAATAAGTTGTGAATGTAGTAACATACAGCCCAGACAGAATGTGCGTGCGTCCAGGCAGCCCCACTTAGGGAAGCTTGGCCCGAGCGCATCGCCCCAGGGACAGAGGTCCTGTGTAGCCACAGGAAGAGATGTCAGCAGGCCAGCCGGGCAAAAACGTGCTCAGCAACACTTGCCTGTACGTGGTTGGCCCTGTGTGCAGCCCGTGACTGCGTGGACACCCCAGGAGGGCCCGGGGGTCAGCCCTGAATCTGGGGTCCAGAGTCTGCGGCGTTCCTCACCTGCTTTACAGCTGCTGGGGGAGGTTTTAACAGAAAATAAATGAAACGATGCTGTTTCTGTGAATGGCCGCTGTTTGAGCCCTTGGTAATCACAGCCGAACAGGCCCCTTTCCCTTCGCAGACAGTGGCCGAGCTCTCCCAGCCCGGTGAGTCCCAGACCGGGCGTGGGGTAAGGAGCTGGCCCATCCCTGTGTCTTTCTGAAGTGGGTAAAACGTAAAAATAATATAAGTATAATAACCTGGTTATTAGACATTTGCAGCAGAAAATGCCCTTGTCCAGGTTTAATATGCACTATCTTTGTATTATTCAGGGAACTTCTGGAGTGTTATCTACAAGCTGGAAAAAATGAGGAGGCTATGAAGTTTTGCGCCACCGCGGCACCGTTCATCAAGGCTCACGTGCCACAGAAATATCGGCAGATATTTGCTTCCATGGTAAACTGGAGCATTCAGAAGTGTTGAAAGGAGTCATTTTCTTAAGCCATTATTCATAAGATTGTGTATAGATACAGCCAAAACCATCCACTGAGAGACAGAAAAACGTACATACGTATGTACAAGCGTGAACAGAACAAAACCTTTTCCTTGTGACTATTTCCTTTTTAACAGCACTGAATTTTTTAAAACGTTAGCAGAAAATTTGTAAATTAATTACTGTAACCGTGTGTGTAAAGGGTGTTCATCACCTATTAATTTTATGTATAGAAATCAACATAAATTATATATGAAAAACTAAACATAAAGCATAATACATGAGACGATACTTGTCAATTACAAATGTTATTTTTAAAGGAGGGATAGTTGCAAAATAATAGCTAAACACAATATCTGGTCTCTTCCTAATTATTTAAATCTTAATTCATAGTCTGCTTCATCTTATAACAGGTCCGGCACGAATTAATGGACGAGCTCCAGTTAAAGGAAGAAAAGAGAAGTTCTGTTAGCCTGTCTGTCACTTTCCAGATTAATATGCTACAAGCGTACGTGCTTTGGGGAGGGGGACAGGCGCCCGGGAGTCTCTGTGCCCTGGTGGGGGGAGGGGTGGCGGCGGCGTGTGCAGCGGCAGGTGAGGCTGGAGGGTGGACGGGGCTTTGCCTCCCTTCATGGAGAGGCTCCGGGGAGGCTGCCAGAGCGAGTGCAGCGTCTCTGCGGTGAGGGAGGGTGGTTTTCAGGGAGATAGGGGCAGCAGCCATGTCAGATGCTTCTGAAGGCCCTGCCGAAGGGGGCGCTAGACTTCATGAGACGGAACAAAAGGAGAGTCGTGTGTAGGCAAAACCCTGATGGAACTAGGTGAGTGCATGGGGAAGACGGTGCCCAGGCAGAGACCTGCTGCAGGGGCAGGAGAGAAATAGGATGGTGGAGAACCTGTTGTGTGAGTGGGGAGATCCCGGTGTGTGTGAGTGGGGAGATCCTGGTGTGTGTGAGTGGGCAGATGCCAGTGTGTGTGAGTGGGGAGATCCCGTTGTGTGTGAGTGGGCAGATCCCGGTGTGTGTGAGTGGGCAGATCCCGTTGTGTGTGAGTGGGCAGATCCCGGTGTGTGTGAGTGGGCAGATCCCGGTGTGTGTGAGTGGGGAGATCCTGGTGTGTGTGAGTGGGGAGGACAGCTGCCCAGAGGGAGGCAGGAGCTGGTCTGGGCTGGATCCGGGTAGATGGGAAGGGTCCAGCCTCTCTTCGAGGTGGACTCTTGGTGTGGGACTGGTTCTGGGTGCAGGACTGGTGCACAGTTTCCTTGGGGTGGTTCTTAGTGATGGAGGAACAGAGCCTGGACTGGGAGTGAGGGTGGAGGAGGTGTGAGAAGTCATCAGGAGAAAGGAGGAGAGGAAGCAGCAGGCCTGTGTTCAGTGAGGACATACGTTCATAGACTTAGTGTTTTGTTTAGGATAATGTAAAGCAATCTGACAGGATCGTTTGTTATTTAATATTTGATTAAGTTAATCTACATTCTAGAAAATTGGATAAAAATGATTTACCTGAAGATGTCAACACAATTCTGAAGGATACCTATGAACATTTAAGTTCTTACAATCACCAGCACTTTTCTTCAGTCAGGGAGGAAAAGTAAGTGTTTATTTTTCTGGTTTCACATCTATGTACAGCATTTGGTATCTACAGGAAAATGTGGGGGAAAATACCCCAGAAACATAACCATAATTACCCAAGCAAGTGGGGGTTGTGCTGTATTTCTCTCTAGTCCTTATTTGCCCCGAGGTTTGTACCTTTGGCAGCACTTGGGATATGAAACTTCATATCGTACTTTTAAAAATCAAATATGACTTCGAATCGCAGGTGCATTTCAAGTTATTGCATTACCTTACACCTTCTGAATAGATGCCCATCGGTTCAGCAGCAGGAGAACGGACCTCTCCCTGAGCGATTCAGTTGTCAGCTCTCTGCTGCCGAGCCCTGGGAGCGCTGCTCAGAGTTCAGTTCTGGGCCAGAGTCCCGGAGCTGGGAGCTGAGCCAGAGGCGAAAGAAGGGTCTGGAATGTGCCCCCAGGTCAGCTCTCTCATCTCCAGCTGTTCTAGCTCAGAGCAGGTCCAGCTCGTCGCGTCTCTGGGCACAGCTTCCCTCAGCGGCCCTGGGGGTTCTGGAGGGGGGACTCTGGGGACAGAGGGGACCACACGCCTCCGGGACGCCTGGGGCTGTGCCGGCTCCACGGCAGGTCGGCTGCCTGCTGGCGAAGTGGAGCGTCTTTTCACGTATTTATGGACTTTTTTTCCCTTTTGTTAATTTTCCAATCATTTCTTTCGCCCAGTTTTTAAAAAGTAGGTTGTAAATCATTTTACTATGGACTTGCAAAAGCTTTTCATGTTTCAAAATGTGAGCCCTCCGGCCCCAGTATACTTATCAGTTGTGTCCGTTTGCTACCTTTTAGGTCTTTTAAAATAACTTTTGATATACAGGCGTGATTTATTTAAGACAAGAGTAACCTGAGCCGAGGTTCATCCCCCACCCGTCCTGGACCGGACGCATTTAGGCCCGTCAGGGAGACCCCGGGGTCCCGGCCCAGCGGCCCAGTTGGGCGGCGCCGTCCTGGGTCCCCCAGGAGCCCCGGCACGTGGCCCTCGCGGAGCCGGCCGCGGCCCCGCTCCTGACCCAGCGCACGCGCCCCGGGCCTCTGTGCCCGCCCGCCCACCCGCCCTCGTGCCTGTGGCTTCACTGTTGCCGGGTCACCGTGTGGTGGCCGAGAGGACGGCCGGGCGGCTTCTGACGCGGTTCCCCGTGTCTCAGCCCAGTCACTGCTCCCTGGGCCTGGAAGGGACGTGTCCCCTGCTGGCCGGGGGGACAGCTCAGCCCTCGGAGCTGCCCTCTGTGGGCCACAGGGCTCCAGCTGTCTGTGAGGCGCCCGCTGACCCCTCCCCACCTGGGCGCCTGTGTCCAGAATTCCGGGTGGAAGAAAAACGTTCTGTGAGTGTAAAACCAGAAAACCAGTGATGGATAGCTTTGCGGGTTCTCCCTTGCTCCCTGC
The DNA here is from genome assembly GCF_030028045.1 of Hippopotamus amphibius kiboko. Taxonomy (NCBI): domain Eukaryota; kingdom Metazoa; phylum Chordata; class Mammalia; order Artiodactyla; family Hippopotamidae; genus Hippopotamus; species Hippopotamus amphibius. The sequence goes on from NC_080190.1 coordinate 751,448, forward strand.
GCAGCAGGCCCGGGCGGCCGGAGCTCGGGGAGGCCAGCGCGGCTGTGGGTCCAGGGGCCCCGCCAGGGCCCCTGGGGGCTCGGGCTGTGCGGGTCGGGATGGAGGGCAGGGACCCCCGGCCTGCGGCGGCGCAGGGCCAGGGAGGGTGCCCGTTACCGCGGACCAGCTGCTTGCTTCCGGGGGAGTGTCGGGAGGCGGAGATGTTGGATAATATCCTCCGGGCTGAGAAGTGTCTTTGAGACCGAAGCGAGCAGCTCCGTGAAGTGCAGTCGGGAAGTTCACTGTGGGGCTGACGCACAGGCGGGAAGGGCCTGGGACGGCATCTGACTACCAAGTGGGACCGAGGGTGTTCCGCCCCCGGGGCCCCCGTGACCGCGAAGGGTCTGGGTCAGCAAAGCGCGCCCTGCAGTTTTCAGACCGGGGAAAGGCGAGGCTTCGCGTTGCTGGGGCTCCTCTGGCTCGGACGCGTTCGCCGTGAGGGGGCGGAGGCTGGGCCGCGGTTGGAAGCAGGGACGGCGGTGGGACAGCGGGCCTCAGAGGAGCTGACGCAGGGCAGTCCGTGTGGTCCGGCCGCAGTCGGACAGGGATGCCTGCCTCGGAAAGAGCAGGGAGGCGCTGGCTCATCCCCGAGGGACGATGGCATGTCCGGGGACGCTGCCGGTGGCCGCTGCGGGGGCTGCTGCTGGCCCGGGGGTGCTGCGGGACACCCCGCCGTGCCCAGGACGCGTCCCCCACCCCGCAGAGAACTGCTTCCTCCAGACGTGAGGGTGTCAGGCTGGGAGGTCTGGCTCGTCTCCCGCCGTGACTGTGCCTTGATTCCTCTAGTTTTATATTAAGTCTCAAAACCAGTTTACTTCTGCAACTTTGTACTCTTCCAGAGTTGCTTAGGCCATCCTAGGTCTTTGGCGTTTCCAAACACATTTCAGCACCAGCCTGTTGATTTCTACAAATACCCTGATTGCTCAGGTCACGGGGTAGGAAGAGCTGGCCTTTTGAAAATGCATGTTTGTCCCTCGTTGCCCCCCGCCCCGGGCTCAGATGTCGATGCCCAGAGCTCACAGCTCCTCACCAGGCTGCGCCCACACCTGCGCTGAGGCAGCGGCGGTCCCTCCACGCCCTGTGTCGGGGCCAGAGGGGGCTGGGCTTAGGGACCCTTGCTGCAGGATTTCTCTTCTCTTCCATTTCATTCCTTCCTCCCCTGAGTGACGGCTGAAGGCTTACTCTACCCGTGGCGGGTGGGTGTTTCTTGTTGCCTCCTATTGACCCAATGCTGGTTTTTTTCTGTTTCCAGAATTCTTTTGCTTTTTGAATTAGCTCACCTTTCTCTGATCTTGAAATGTGGGGAGATCGCCTCTGACTGCCTCTCAGACTTGAAGAAGATGGACAGCAAAGTAGGTGGCCACTGACTGGATGCACCGCCCCTGCTCAGTGTGATCCAGACATAAAAGGCAAAGAAACAAAAAAACAAAAAACAAAACAAAAAAATGGGAAAGGAATTCAAAAGCCCCTCACCAGGAGGGCCTAAATTGTTGTGTTGTTGGTAAATTTCCTTCCAGTCTTTTTTAAGTGCGTTTCACACAGTTGAGATGATGTGATTTTTGCAGTTTTGCATCAATAGTATCATTAATGATAAATGGTTTGAATTGTCAAGAGAATATAACAATTGTGTGTATGTGTATATATATATATATATATATATATATGCACCCAACATTGGAGCACCTCAATATATTAAGTAAATACTAACAAATCTGAAAGCAGAAATAGGCAACAATACAGCAATAGTAGGAAGCTTTAATACCCCACTTTCAACATGGATAGATCATCCAGACAGAAGACCAGTAAGTACAGACCGGGCTTGAGCTACATGTTAGATACAGTGAGCCTTAGTAGACATCTGAAGAACATTCCATTCAAGGGAAGAAAACACACATTCTTCTCAAGCACACATGGAACGTTCTCCAGGGTAGATCATATGTTAGGTCATAAAACAAGTCTCAGCAAACTTAAGGTGACCAAAATCATATTAACTATCTTTTGTGACTGCAGTGGTGTGAAACTAGAAATCAGCAATAGGAGGTAAGCTAGAATTTCATTTAAAATGTGGAAGTTAAACAACAAACTCCTGAACAACCAATGGGTCAAAGAAGAAATCAAAAGGGGAAAAAGAGATTTTGAAACAGAGGACAATGGAAACACAACATACCAAAACCTACGGGATGCAGCAAAAGCAGCGCCAGAGGGAATTTTATTGCAAAAAATACCTACAATAAGAAAAAAGAAAGAGGGACTTCCCTGGTGGTGCAGTGGTTAAGAATCCACCTGCCAATGCAGGGGACACAGGTGTGGTCCCTGGTCCGGGAAGATCCCACATGCCGCGGAGCAGCTAAGCCCGTGCGCCACAACTACTGAGCCTGTGCGCTTAGAGCCCGTGCTCCACAGCAAGAGAAGCCACTGCACTGAGAAGCCTGTGCACCACAGCGAGGAGTAGCTCCTGCTTGCCGCAACTGGAGAAAGCCCGCGCCCAGCAACAAAGATCCAGCAGTCAATAAATAAATAAATAAATAAATCTATTTTTTGTAAAAAGGGAAAAAAGGAAAAAGAAAGATGTCAAATAAATGACCTATATTTATACCTCAAGGAACTGGAGGGAAAAAAAACAAAAAAAACAGGACAAAGCCCAAAATGAGCAGAAGGAAGGAAATAACAGAGATCCGAGCGAAAACAAATGAACTAGAGACCAGAAAACCAACAGAGAATATCAATGAAACTAACAGCTGGTTTTTTGAAAATATAAATGAAGTTGACAAACCATTAGCTAGACTAGAATGAAAGAGAAGACTCAGAATCAGAAATGAAGGAGGAGACGCCACAACTGACAATACAAAGGATCATAGAGGACTGCTGTGAACAATTCTGTGCCAGGAAGACGGGTGAGCTGTAGGAAATGGGTAAACTCCTAGAACACACAACCCACCAAGGCTGAACCATGGAGAAATAGAAACTCTGAATAGACCAGTGTGCAAGGAGGTTGTATCAGTCATCAAAAAGTCTCCCAACAAGGACACGATGACTTCAGTGGTGAACTCCACCAAACATTTAAAGAAGAATTGATGCTGATCCTTCAAAAATTCTTCCCAAAAGTTGAAGAGAAAGGAGAGCTCCCCAATTCAGTTTACAAGGTGAGCATTATCCTGATACCAAACCAGACAAAGACACTGCAAGAAAATAAAATTACAGGCCGATATCCCCCGTGGACGCAGATGCAAAAATCCAGAACAAAATATTAGCAAACGGAATTTAGCACCACATTGATCAGTGGGATTTATCCTGAGGTTGAAAGGATGGTTTGACATAGGCAAATCAACAAATGTAATATATATCACGTTAACAGTTGAAGGAGAAATGTACGATCATCTCAAGATGCAGGAAAAGCTTTTGACAGAAGTCAGCATCCTGTCATGATAAAAACTCTCAATAAATTGGGTCGAGAAGAAATGTGCATCCACATAACAAAGACCACGTGTGACAAGCCCAAGCTAACGTTGTATTCAGTGGTGGAAGGCTAAGAGCTTTTGTTCTCATACCAAGGACAAGACAACGGTGCCCACTCCTGCCACTCCTGTTCAACATAGTACTGGAAGTTCCAGCCACAGCAGTCAGACAAGGAAAAGAAAGAAAAGTCATCCAAATCAGAAAGGAAGGAGTAAATCTGCTTCTGTTTGCATATGGCATAATCTGTTTATACAGAGAAAACGCTAAAGACGCCACCAAAAACGATTAGAACTAATGAGCAAATTCAGTACAGTCGCAGGATTCAGAATCGTCATCCAAAAGTCAGCTGTGTTTCTGTACACGAACAATGAACTATCTGAAAGAAAAATTAAGAAAACAATCCCGTTTACAATAGCATCAAAAACAATAAAATACTTACGAATAAATTTAACCAAAGAATTGAAAGACTTGTACACTGAAAACTAGAAGACATTGAAGAAAGAAACTGAAGAAGACACAAAGAATGGAAAGAGAGCCCATGTTCTTGGAGTGTAAGAATGAAAATTATTAAAATGTCTGTACTGCCCCAAATTGCCTACACATTCAATGCAGTCCTTATCACAGTTCTAATGGCATTTCTCAAGAAATAGAGAAAAAAAAAAAAAGCAATTTGTATGGAACCACAGAAGAGCCAAACCACTCTTGAGAAAGAAGAACAAAGCTGAAGGCGTCACACGTCCTTCATTCCAACGATGCCACAAAGCTATGGCAATCGAAACAACGTGGCGCAGGCGCGAAAGTAGGCACGTAACCCAGTGGAACGTAATTGAGAGCACAGAAATAAGGCCACACACATAATGTCGACTAACCTTTGACAAGGGCACCAAGAGAACACGTCTTCAGCAGACGGTGCTGGGGAAACTGAATGGCCACACGCAGATGAATGAAACGGAACCCCTACCTTACAGCACTCACAAAAACCAACTTGAGATGGATTACAGACTTTTAGGATCTGAAATCACAAAAATCCTATAAGAACACATAGGGAAAAAACGTACTGACCTTGTCTGGGCAATGATTTTTTGAATATGACAACAAAAGCAAAAGGAAACAAGTAAGAGCACGCCAAACCAAAAAGTGTCCACACAGCAAGAGAAACAACACAATGAAGAGGCAGCCTGGGACACAGGAGAAAAATACTTGCAAACCATGTATCTGACAAGGGTTTAACATCTAAGATGCGCAGGGAGCTCATGCCGCAGTAGGAAGGCACCATCGTCCCTGTCACCATCGTCCAGTGGGCAACAGTGGGCTGAGGGCCTGAATAGACGTTTTTCCAGAGAAGATATTCAAATGGTACATGCCAAGGTGCCCAACATCATCAGGGAGGTAAAATAAAAACCGCAGTGAGTATCACCCCGCACCTGTTAGAATGGTTATTATCAAAAAGACAAGAGATGGCAAGTGTTGGTGAGGGTGTGGAGAAAAGGGAACCCTTGTGCACTGTTGGTGGGAATGTAAATTGGTGCAGCTATTATAGAAAACAGGGAAGTTCTTTAAAAAATTAAAAATAGAACTACCATATAATCTATCAGTCCCACTTCTGTGTGTATATCCAAGGGAAATGAAATCAGAATCTTGAAGAGATATCTACGCCCCCATGTTCACTGCAGCATTACTCACAAAAGCCAAGACGTAGAAACAGCCTAAGTGTCTGTCTACGGATGAATGGATAAAGACGTGTGTGTGTGTGTGTGTGTGTGTGTGTGTGTGTGTGTAAAATGCAATATTATTCACCCTGTTAAAGGAGGACATCCTGCCATCTGCGACACCAGGGATGACTAGGGAGAGCGTGAGGCTCAGGGGAAGAAGCTTGAGAAACAGAATAGCTCTGTGGTTGCCAGGGCCTGGGTGGGGGGTGGGCAGGAAGTGGGGAGAGGCTGATGGAAGGGGGCAGACTTTAAAGATGGATGTTTTGAGGATCTCATGTGCAGTTTGGTGACTATGGCCCATAGTTCTGTGCGGTGCACTTGACATTGGGTGAGCGAGATCTTAGGCATCCTCACCAAAAAGAAAAAGCAAAGCAACAAGGTGAGGAGATGCGTGTATTATTTCCTTTGATTATGGGAATCATGTCACAATGTATACACTTTTACACTTTACAGTTTACTCTCTAAATATTTACAATTTTATTTGTCAATTATACCTAAATTAAAAATTTTCCTTAAAACTAAAGCAGTGTAGGCATTTCAGGAAAAAAAAAAGATTAGCAAACTTTTGAAGATAAATTAACGCAAACTCCCCAAAATGAAACAGAAAGGAACAAGAGTGGGAAGAATACAGGAGCATCCGCGAGCGCGGGACGACCTCGAGCAGACCAGCATGTGAGTAATCGGAGTCCCAGAGGCAGGGGAGAGAAAGGAGGGAGTAGAAAAAAAATATTTTAAGAAATAATGGCTCAAAATTCTAAATTTGACTAAAGAGGGGGGAATTATGTACTGAGGAACAGAGATAAGAATGACAGCAGAATTTTTGTAGGAAGCACAAAAGCCAAAAGACATAAGATCAATATCCGTAAAATACTAAAAAAAAAACCAAAAAAAAAAAAAAAAAACTGTCAACCTAAATGATACAAGGAAAAATCTGGATTCACACAAATAGTCACCAGCAAGGGGGACCACGTGAGGCATGTAGAGACTGAAAATATGTGAGTCTCTGGAAAAGAGGTTAAATAATTGGCTGTTTAAAGCAAAGATAATAACATGGGTGAAAAGGCTCGATATTGTTAAGATGTCAGGTTTCTCCAGGTTGAACAATAGATTCAATGCGATTCAAAGTACCAGAGGGAGTGTTTCAGAAATTGACAAACTGGATATGAAGTTTATATGGAAATGCAGAGGACCTGGAATAGCTAAAAGCAGCTTTGAAAAAGCAGAACAACGTCAGAAGATGTGCACGACCGAACGTGCAGACCTGATGTAAAGACACCGTGGTTAAGACGGCGGCCTTGACCGTCACAGCGACTGAGGGTCAGGTCAGGGTCCAGAAAGAGACCCACAAACACAAGACCTTGGGCTTGGACGAGGTGCAGAGGCTTCCGGTGGGTGACAGAGCATCTTGTCCGCAAACGGTACGGGACACGGTTAAGGACCACGTGCGAGAAAGAACATCAGCCCGCACTTCATACCGTGGACAGAAATTAACTCAACATGCATTTATAAACCAAAAATGTGAGACAAAGCAATAAAACTTCTGGAAAAACATTGAGGAAAAAATATAAGAGGAAGCTCTGTGCCCTGTCATCTCACAAGCACACACCTAATAGATGGCTAGGCTGGAGACCACCCCACACGGGCCAGGAGTGGGGAGGAAACGGCACCTCTCTGGAAAAGAGTTCAGCAGTTTTGTAAACGTGAAGTGCGCCCCACCCACCCACCCAGCAAATCCCAGGCCCCTGCTGCCCCACCGCTTCCAGCAGGACGCCCCATCCTCACCCAGCAGGGATGAAATGGAAGAAATCGTTGGCCAAATTTCATAACGGAGGGGTTGTCTGAAGTTGGGGTAGTTATTTAAAAGTTCTATATCCGGTGAAATTAACCATGAAAGGTAAAAAAAATTTTTTTCTAGCTTTCTCATTTAAATCTTTGCATCTTTTGGAAACATTTTAAGGTTTTCTTATATATAGTTGTAGTATCTGATTTTTATTCGTGACTTTCTACCTAGTACATGAGTTATATTTTAAAATGGCCTTTGAAGCTGATGGATGCGCACGATCGCTCACGTTAAAACTCCCCATCTAAGCGGCAACCGCTGTGCCCTGCAGGATCCTGGGAAGCTGATTGAAATCGAATGCCTGGAGTATGAACTGGAAGCTGTAAGACTTAAAAATAAAATTAAAATCTACGCCCGAGAGGCTGTGGAGGTAAGTCCTTGAGCAGGAGCCGTAGCAGACGCTGTGCTGTCGCCAGGGTTCCCCGGACCTTGTGAGTTGAGGGGTGCCAGGTTTGGGGAGGGGGACCTGACGGGCACTGGCCAGCCCCCGGTGCCCCGGTTTCCCGCCCGCGACCACGGCCTCCCTGGCAGGAACTCCAGGGGCCTGGATGGCCCTTCCCTGCCACGGCTGGCTGCCGTCCTGCTCCGTGGCACCGAGCCGGGTCCCCCGTGGCTCCCAGGGCCACTTTGGCCTGGCGGGCGTGTGGCTTCATGCCGCCCATTCGCTAGGCCCTGGGCTGGGGTAAGAGGGTCCTCCGGCCCAGCCCCCCTGCAGCCTGTGTGGGGCAGCCCCCCCCCAGCCCACGGATCACACTTGCCCTTGGCGAGGCTGAGCCCCCATGAGGGCTCTTCCATCCTGACTCAGGTCCAGGAAGGCAGACGTCGCCCCTGCCCTAGTGCTGGCTGTCGGCCTTGCCGGGCATGGGAACCTCAGGGACTCCGGGGGTGGGTGGAGAAGAGGGGGCCCAGGGATGGGTGGAGGGCAGATGCAGAGGACCCTGCGAGCGTTCCTCCCCTGGTGCCCCTTTGGAAACTGTAGACTTGTCTAGAGTACTCCATTGGCAGTTAGTGGGAGGCAGCTGCCTCTCTCACGCGTTGGCACCCAGCAGCCTGGCGAACCGGTGGCCCAGTGACAGACGGCGTGAGCTCAGCATCCTGCCTGTTTAATGCAGTCGGATCTGGCCCAGCAGCCACCTCCAGAAAAGGAACCCGGCGAATCGTTTATGTTCTTTAATAAGAATTATGCAGTTGAAACGTGGGAACCAAGATACATTGAAACAGAATGACGCCGGCTGGCGTTGCGTGGGGGCCCAGGCGGCCACTCCCTGGGTCAGCTCCCGGGACCCTCCCCGCAGTCCTGCAGCGGGGCTGCCCTGCCCCACGCCCCGCCGGCCCGGGAGGGGCCACGGCGTCTGTGCTGTGAGCTCTGCCAGGGACAAACCGCTGGGCGGGGCTCTGCGAGTTTGCGGCCGCCCCGGGGATGTGCACGTTCCCTGTGGACTTGCACGTCTGGCCGCCCGCGCTGGCTGGCATTGACCTTCTCAGAGGGAGGATGTGGGCTACCTGTTGACCGCGTGCTGGTGCTGGCGGGTGGTGGCGCTGGGACTGCAGCCTGGGTCCCTCTGCCTCTGCTGGCCGCAGACCTCGGGCCAGGGCTTCTGGGGGGCAGCGGTTCGTGAGGCTTTGATGGACACATGTTGGCAGCCAGGAGGCGTGGGGTCTGAACCCCAGGCCTGCGCTGGTCCCTGTGGCCCCGAGCAGCATGAGAGGAGGCCTCCAGGTGCCAGAAGCCAGGGCCCGTGGACGTGGCTGAACTTAGGACCGTGGGCAGCCCTGGTGGGTGCTGAGGGAGGCGTGGAGCTGGTGAGGCCCTGTGCACAGGCGGAGGCCGGGCGGCGCCTGTCTGCTGGGCGGGGTGCGTGGAGCACAGGCTGCAGGAGTGGTTCTGTGGGCAGCAGACGTAGCAAGGTGAACATACAGGCCCAGGAGACCAGCAGCCTCGCTCAGGTGGGCTCACGGAGGAGACACACCCCGAGGGTGCAGGGCCCGTTCTAAGGCAGGTCTCACACAGAGCCAGGCCCTTCTAGGAAAGGTCACAGGGGCCACTTCCACCAACAGACTCGGACCGTGTTCACTCCCAGCCTCACCCACGGGTCACTGTCCTTGTGCAGAGCCAGCTGAACATCGTACAGAGACTGGACGTGGCGCTCCAGAGAGCCGTGCGCCTGGGCGACCCGCGGGTCATCCACGTGGTGTGCGCCACGCAGTGGAACACGTGCCTCCCGCTGCTGCAGCACAACCTGCGCCGCCACCTGCGGAAGCCCCTGAGCAGCATCGCGGAGGCCCTGGAGAAGGCGGACAGGTGGAGGCCCTGGGCCGGCCCTCGGGGCGGGGGAGAGGGGCGGGCGGGAGAGGCTTGGGGTGTGGACGAGATCCAACTCATGTTCCCAAAAAGGGCGCAGGAAGGGCGGCAGGAGTCCGTGGCTCCTCCCACACGTGCAGGCTGGGAGGCCAACAGGACGCGGGGAGGTGCACCTGGAGTGCGGGGGCGGGGGGCGGAGCCGTGCAGGGGGGAGACGGGGGCCACCCAGGCAGTGAGCCTCTGTGGTCCAGAGGGCCGAGGAGACAGGGCTTTGTCAGGAGGGTCCTGGGCTGCGTGTGGGGTGACAGCGGTGGGCTCCGGGCCTGGGGGCGCGAGCGCAGGAGGGAAGGGATGGGGTGGGCGGTGAGCCGGCCAGGCCGTCCGAGGTGCTCGCATTTTCTCCGGGGCTGCGGCCCCAGCCTGTGGGGATGCTGCAGGGTGGTCCCTGGTGACAAGGGGGCCGGGAGACACCGGGGGCTGGGCGTGTGGACAGAGCAGAGGCGTGGAGGCTCACCGGGAGAGGGGTGCAGCCGCGGGGGGGGCCGTGGGGCACGCTGCCCCGCCCCGTCTGCTCCTGTGCTGGATGGAGGGCAGGCTTTGCCACCTGCAGGAGCCCGAGCCCTGGGGCAGGGGGCCAGGGGCCTGGCTGTCAGCCTGAGGGCGGGCCAGGGGGTGTCGGGGGCCTCAGTATGTTCCTGCCCTGCTGGGCACCTGGGGCTCTTGGCTGTCAAGAGTAGCATCTCTCTTCAAACCTGGGGTTTTTACCCAGTTTAAATATAGTTTCTCCTCCTGGAATCCCACGGGGGTGTCTGACGGGCTCCAAGCCCGGCCCCCGGCCGTCTGTCCTTCCCGGGGAGCTTTCCACACGCACAGGCCCACCCCCAGGTGTGACTCACACTGAATTCTGACATTTCCTCCCGCCCATTAGTTCGCTTTTATTTTACAAGTTTTCTAACTTTTCTTCCTCTCTTTAGCCTATATTTTAACGTTTTAATGACTTTCTCTTCCAAAATATCCTTTTAGTTTATTTTCATATTTGCCTGATTTTTTAACATAACGTCTGCTAGTCGCCCTCTTGTTCTGTGACAGTGCTTTTCCTGATTGACTTTACTGAGGTAGGACTGCATACAGTCGCACGCACTGTAAATGCCCCTTGTCTGTGTTGTTTCTGAATCACGGGTGTCGGATGCCGTCGAATGTTTCTTCTGCATCTGTTGAAAGGATCTGTGACTCTTGTCTCTTGTTCTCTGATGTGGTAAATCACGCTGGTTGGTGTCTGAGCAGTGGACCAAGCTTGCGTTCTGGGCACGGTGCTGACAGGCGCCCGAGCGTTGTAGAAGATCTTCACTGCGCGTGTGTTCCTGAGGACCCCGGCCTGTGCTTTTCTTCTTCTGTGTTGCCTTCGTCAGGTGTTGACGTCGAGGTCGTGCTGACTTTACTAAGTGAATTGGGCCGGCCGGAAGGATTCTTTCTCCTCTGCTTTCTGAAGGAGTGTGTGCGATATAGGTATTTTCTCCCTTGAGTGTTTGATGGAATCCAGTGAAAGTATCTGGGCCCGTCTGAGGCATTTCTTTTTCCACCCTTTCAGCTCTCACCCTCTGTGGACCTTTGGGTTTAAAGTGAAGAACACAGCGTGTAACGGCGTGTCTTGTCAACAGCACGCAGCTTGATCTTACCTTTCTTTAATTCAGTGTGACCGTCTCTGCCTTTTAATTGGAGTGTTTAGTCTTTGCGTTTCGTGGAACGTTGAGCCTGTCTGCGGTCCCACCGTGCGTTTCCAGCCGCCCCCTCCATCCTGCTGCGCCCTGCCTTCTCTGAGGTTAACTGGACCTTCTACCGTTGCATCTGTGTCCTCTGTTGGCTCGCGTGTCCGCTGTGCCCTCGGGCTGGCAGGGACTTGCTGCAGGCTGACAGCGCACCCCGTCCCCAGCTGAGTCGGTGTGAGGCGGTGCTTCCCGCCGGCTCGCCAACGCCTTCCAGCGCGTCCCTCGGTCCGCTTCACTCCGTGTGGCTGTTGTCGTGTCTTTACTTCTGTGTGTGTTCTAACCCTTCCCTTACTTACCGTGCTGTCGTTTTGCTTTTAGCAGCCGGTGGTTTTTTAAAGAAAATTACAGAGGAAACCAATAGTTTCTTGTATTTGCCCACTTTTTTGCCCATCCCACAGGCTCGCTCTTTCTTATCCTCAGATCCAAGTTTCTGTCTGCTGTTATTTCAGCCTGAGGAACTTCTTTTATTTTTCTCCTGTAATGCGTGACTGCTGGTGGTGAATTCTTTTGGCTTTTGTTGAACTAAAAATGACTTCACCTCATCCTCATCTTTGAAAACTGTTTTCACCGCTTGCTGGATTCTGGATTTACAGATGATTTCTTTAAACCCCTTGAAGACGTTGTGTTTTCTTCTGGCCTTCACGGTTTCTGGTAAAGAGCCGAGTTGTTTCAGGCATGGTTCCCTGCACGTAGTGCCGTCCCTCCCTTCCGCCTGCAGGTTCGTGTCTGTAGCTTTGCTTTCTGCATTTGGATTACGGTTTTCCTTAGAGCCGTTCAAAAAAAATCCTGCTTGGGATTTGCCGAGATACTCAGATAGTACGATGGGACACTCAGATGTAAGAGGATATTTGCATCAAAGTTGGGAAATTATTGGCTATTATTTCTTCAAATATAATTCCGCCTCATCCTCGTGGAATGGCGGTGGCGGGGACGTGAGTTAGAACATTGAACGTTGTCCTGTTGGTCTCTAAGGCTCTGTTCATTCTTTAAAAATCTTTTTCCATGTGCTCTTCTGACGGGATCATCTCTATGGGTCTGTTTTCAGGTTTGCTGACTCTCTTTTTCTGCCTTTTCCAATCTACTGTTAATCTCAACCAGGAATTTTTTCATTTCAGTTATTATAGTTTTGGCTCTAATATTTCCTTTTTTCTCTACTGAGAGTCCCTGTCTGTTCTCTCATTAGCAGTGTTTTCCTTCACTTTCTTGAACATATTTATTTTTATGTTGTAATACCTGCATTAGAAGATCTCCTCGCTAAACCCAGCATCGGGCCCGTCTTACGCCCTGACTCTGGGTTACCTTCTCCCGTTTCCTTGCGTGTCCGGTAGCTTTTTATTGTGTCCCAAGCGTCGTGGTTGGTGCCTGTAGAGTCTGGGTTCTGTGACCTTCTTCTGGAAGGTGCCGATTTCTGTTCTCTCGGGCACTTCAGTTACTGGCCGAGAGGTGGCTTCCCGTTTCGTGGGCCGTATCTCTGAAGGTCACGGCGGTTTCCAGCCTGTCTCCGCGGGGCTCAGCCTCCAGCCCTGTTGCACCGCCATCTCCTCGGGCTCCGAGAGCAGCTTCCCTTTGGGGGGTCGAGAGCGGACTCCGTGCAGCGGACGGCCCTCGCTCCCGGGGAGGCACCCCACGTGGGCTCGGCTGACGTCTGGGGTGTGAGCGGGCGATACCCAGCTCTCCCCTCTCTGGCGGGCAGGCCTGCACCAGCTGGTCTGGTGCCTGGTTCCACTGCTCCAGCCTGGCGCGGCCTCCCCCAGCTCCGAGCAGAGCCCGCCCCGCCGTCGCTGCCTCCGGAGCACGGCTGCCCCGGCTCAGTGGGGCCGGGGCTCTGCCCTCAGTGCCGCAGGACGCGGTGTCCGGGCGGGGTGGCAGCACGGGCTCCTGCCCGAGTTTCCTCCTCCAGGGACCCCAGGCCCGCGCTGCCGAGGCCCGATGCTGTGTTTGGTCCAGCTTTACAGTGCTTACTCATGGCAGAGGCTTGGTCGCAGCGGGAGGCAGAAGTCACTCTGAAAGTTACTCACTTTAAGTCCTTGCATCTGGTCCCATTCATCCCGTCTTGGCCGGGACGGCTCTCTCGCTCGAGTCTGCTCTGCTCGCTCACCGCCTCCGTGGCTTCCCGGAGCCAGTGCTTTGCCAGGCTGTGACTGATGCCGGGGCTGGGCTCCGCTGGGCAGACCTCTCTGTGGTGTTGGCTCGCCTCACCTGCCCCCGGGGGTCCAGCGCTGGATGAGTCTCCCACTGTGGATTCTGGGTCAGGCTGCCCGGAGCACGCCGTTCGGTGCTGGGCTGGCTCCCATGCTGTGGGTTTCCCACTGCCCTACCCCAGGCCGGAGGGAGGTGGCCCGTCGCTGGCTGCCGTGCGGACTTGCAGGCAGAGTCTGTGGAACCTGGTTCCCTGACGGGAGCGCAGACCTCACCCTTGGTGTCAACCATGTGCCTCTCCTGCCCGAGACGGGAGAGCGCCAGCCTCCAGGCGCCGCGGGCTCTGCCTCCTCGTCCCTGAGGTCACAGCCTGGCGTGTGACGCTTATGCCTTGTCTGGGCTGAAGGTCGGCTCGTGGGCCCCGTGCAACTTGAGTTCCACCAAGTTTGTTGGCTCTGCTGGTGCTCGTGTCCAGGGCGGAGGCCGTGGCCCGGGGCTCTGCGTGCTGTCGGTGAAAGGCTTTGAGGAGACTGTGTTTACCGTCTCAGACACGGGCTGTCTCCAGCCCCGTCAGCCCGGGCGGCCCCAGCAGAGGCGGCAGCAGGAGCAAACGCCAGGCAGGGTCCGTGGGCCACGGGACGCCGTGGCCATTCTGAGCAGCGGTGTGCACCTGGGCCCATGAGACGGAGAGAACCCAGAGCAGAGCAGAGGGCCCGCCCCCGAGGCGGAGCCTGGGCTTCGGGTTGTACTAAACTCTCTTGCTGGCAACGCCAAGAGCCTCCTGGGGGTGCTGGGCGAGATGCCGCGCCGGGCGCCTGTGCTCGCCGAGCCTGCCACCTGGCTTTCGTGCCACGGCCCGTCTCTCTAGCACAGACCCCCCTGGCCCACCCGCCGCTGCTCGGCCCTGGCACCAGCGGGCTCTGAGGACTCCTGTGGTCTGCAGGGACATCCTCTTTGTCCCCTGTGGGTCCTTGCGGCAAGGCAGGGCTGGGAAGCCAGGTGCCGGGAGGCCCCGCGGCAGCCCAGGCTGGCCCCCGTAACGCTGACCGCCCCCCCAGCCTCATGGTCCAGCTCCACTGCCAAGTGCACATGGAGGTGGCGCACATCGAGGAGGACGAGGACCGGCTGGAGCCCGCCATGCAGCACCTGAAGAAGGCCATGCTCCTGGACAGCCTGGGCCTCTACCAGGACAAGCTCAAGCTGGCCATCAACCGCCTGCACCTCTGCACCCTGCTGTACCAGGTCCCCGAGCGTGCCGAGGACAAGGCCACCCTGGCCATCGAGCAGGTGCCCCCCTGACCCAGGCCCCGAGGGCTCTGCGCCTGGGGAGGGCAGGGGTCCTGGGCGCTCAGGGGAGACGGACGGCGGTGCCGCTTTGGACGTCGCGCGCTCACCATGCCGTCTCCCCTGGCAGGCAAAGAAAGCGATGCCCAAGGACAGTGTGCGCGAGAATCGGGCGCTGCTGGTGAACGCCGGCCTGGCCCTGGCCCCCGACAGCTTTCAGATCGTGCTCGACAGCGAGAACGAGACCAAAGGTGCGCGGGCCCCCGGCCCCCCGCCCGCCCTGGACCTCCATCCACACGGGGTGCCGGCGGGCCTGCGCGGCCGCTTCCTCTGGGTCCCGTGGCCCCTTTGAAGGACACCACCGTCATGGACGGGGGCCACCCTCGTGACCTCGTTTTAACGTGATTTCCTCCTGGTGGGACCCATCTCCAAATAAGGTCACATTCTGCGGTTCTGGGGGTCAGGGCTTCCTCGCAGCTTTCAGGGGGCACACTGCCCCGTGCCACGGTCCCCCGCGAGGATGAGGGTCCTGGGCTTCTCCTCGTTACCCCGCGTATATCGGACCCTCTCGGGTGGCAGATCGACGCCCGTGCTCTCCTCGGGGTCCCGCCTGAGTCGCCTGGGGCCTCCCTCGCGTCACCCCTCCCCCCCGGGAGCCATCAGCCAGGTGACCCCAGCCGTCACGGGAGGGAGCCCGGGGTCGGCCGGGCTGCGGACCTGGGATGGGGGGCGGGGGGGTCACGCACCAAGTTGAGGGGGGGACTCTGGGACGGGACCCTTGGCCCCGGGGGGCTGGGGACCTCGTGCCGTCTCTGTGGCTGCTGTCTGTGACCAGGTCGCCTTGTCACCCTTGCCCAGGGCACGGCAGTGCCACCCCGTGTTTCCTTCCTTCTTGTCCTGCAGGTGTGAAGGGCACAGGCCCCGCGGGCGATCGCCCTGGACACACCTGGGCTTTCTTGATGTATTTCACGCAGCGACGGGCTGGGCAGAGAACCTGGCCCGGGGTTGGGGTGGGGCCTCAGCGGGGTCTCTGCCCGTCGGCTTCCGAGGGTGATGGGCCGTGGGCACGGGGGCCGCCCTCTGCCCAGGCACCCTGTCCCCAGAGCCGCTGCGCCGGGTGTGGGTGGCGGGTGTCGGGGGCTGGCCTGGTGGGTGCAGGTGGGGGTCCTTCTGCCCACCAGCGGCTCCTGGCGCCCGGCGCCCCCTCCCCCACAAAGGCACAGTTAGCGTGACCTCATTTTCACGGGAAGGTCCAAAAAGGCCCGGGGCGCCACGCCCTACCCCATCCAGAGTGCCTCACGCTGGGGTTGCGGGAATGTTCCCTGACCCCTGACCTGCTGCGAGAGCGCCCCGTCCTGCCGTCCACCCTCAGTGTCCACCGGGAAGAGCCGGGGCCGCTTCACCCACCTGTTCGCGAAGGCGCGGCACCACTGCCTCAGCGTGGACAAGGCGGCGGGGCACCTGCGGCGCCTCGGGGGCCAGAACGACCAGGAGAGGTGGGCGGCCGTGGGGGCTGCGGGGGCTCCTGGGTCGTCACGCGGGCGGGTGGGGGACCGCTGCCCGCCCTCTCGCCCCCCACGTCCGCGCAGGATATGGATCTGGGCGGAGCTGGCCAAGGTGGCCCGGAAGCAGGGCGTGTGGGACGTGTGCCGGACGGCCAGCCGCTTCTGCCTGCTGTACGACAACATCAAGGAGAAGAAGCCGGCGACGTTGAAGCGAGGTGGGCCCCTCTGGCCACGCCCAGGTGCCCACACCAGCGGGGTCTTCCCAGGCACCGTGGGGTCGCTGTGGGGTCCGTGGGGTGGGAGCCTGCGGGCGGCGTGGAGGCGCGGGTGGCTCCCCGCGGTCAGCGCGGGGTCTGGGACGCGTCTGGCGTGCGGGTCCCTGGAAGAGGTGGTCTCGTGGACACTGAGGACTAGGGACGTGCCAGGGGTCCCAGGAGGCCCGGGAGGCGGGTGTGGGGCGGGGTGAGGCTGGGCGGGGGGAGGACTTCTCGAGGGGAGAACAGCACAGGCAAAACCAAGAGCCGAGTGTTGGTGACTCGGCGGGAGATCAGCCGTGGCCAGGCTAGTCTGGGGACACCTCGCCGCCCCATGGGGGCCTGCGCTTGGGCGGTTTCCACCAGCCCCTCCTGGGCACGAGCCCCGCCTCCCAGAGACCCCGCCCCACCCCTGGGGCTGCGCCAGATTCCGCAAAGGCTTTTCGGGTTCTGAGCAGCCGCCGGCCGCTCTGCTGTTCCAGGGAAGAAGAAGAAGCGCGGGGACGGCACCGGGCGGGACTCCTGGGGCCAGTCGGACGTCACCCTGCGGAGGCAGGCGTCCCCCAGCCTGCTGCGCACGTTCGCGGAGGTGGGCTTCATCAACGCCGAGGTACGTCCCGCCCGCATCCCCGTAGCCCCGGGGCGCCCGCGTCTGCGCAGACAGGCCCTCACGCTCCAGCCCTGCTCCTGAAGGGGCCTGTCCTTTAGGGACGCTTTCCTGGGTTCTTGGAGATTTTCTGGGTTCTTGGAGATTTTCTGGGAGAAAAATATGAGTCAGAACATATCGTGCGGCGTGTTGGTGTTAATTTTCCTTAGAAGTAACGTCTGCGTCGTGAATCCTCAGTGACGTAGGTCCTGTGGGCTGATCGTTCCTGGATTTGGGGGTGTCCTCTGCACGGGAGTAGCTCTGTAAGAGAGAAGCCTGTGTTGTGATCTCACCCCACAGGGGCTGCTGGGGGCTCCTGGGGACCCGCCCCCCAGGGCCTTGACCTGGCTGGGCTCATTACCGCCTCCCTCAGTGATCGTGGAGAGACCCCAGGTCCAGCTGCGTGGCTGAACCAGGCGCACGCCGGCACTGGGACCTCTGCACCTGCATGCAGTGGTGGCTTGAGGACATTTTGTAACTTCGGGATTCTTGGGGCCACTTGAGGTTGTTTCTCTTGGGGGTCGACAGGGTCACCCAGCCAGAACACTCCCCGGCTCGTTCCGTAAGGGTCAGGCCAGGCCGTGCCTCGAGCTGGGGGCAGGTGGCCACGGAGCCGGGATGGAGCTGGCGTCCCCCTGGGGAGGCAGGCAAGGCCACCCGCCCCATCCTCAGTCCCGTCGGCCCTGCCCAATGGCCGCGGCAGCCTGCAGGGCTTCAGCGCACGGCCGTGGTGGGACGGGAGCCGGGGTGCGGTGGTGTCTGCCGTGTGGAGGGGGGACATTTGGTCCTGGGGGCTCCCGCTGCACTCTTGAAAGGAGCCCGTCTCCCTCTGAGACACAGCGAGCGGGGGACGCGCCGGTGTAGGGGAGGGAGGTGCCCGCAGGCAGGGAGGCCCCGGGGGCAGGAGGGCCCTGGGGCGTCACGCGGGGCCTGCTCCCGGGACCTCGCCCCCGCTCCGCTCGCTTCCTCTGCAGGCCACCGTCCAGCTGCTGTGGTCGGAGGGCGTGCAGCTACACGACCGCCCCACGCCCCCCGAGGACCTGAGCCAGCACCCGGCGGGCTGCTTTCCCGAGTCCCCGGAGGACAACGCCGAGTGGATCGTGTACCGGTAGGGGCGCCACGGGCACCGGTCCCCTGCAGCCTGGGCCGCGCGTGCCTGGCGGGGGGCGCGAGGCCAGCGCGGGGGCTGCGCCCAGACGAGCCAGGGAAGCGGCTGCTGTCCGGCGTGTCTCGCCAGCTCGCCCTTTGCTGCGGGTGCTCTTCCTCGGGGTCCGTGGAGATGAGACGTGAGGGAGGTGGTGTCCACGTGGGAAGTGGCGTTTGGCTCCGGTATGGGAAGCTGTCCTGGAAAGCACGTCAGTGGGAAGAGGGTGTGCAGGGAACCCCCAGGAGACTTGCCCGTGTGAGATGCCAGGTGCAATCCAATTGTGAAATCGAGGTGCTGTGGTAACAATGACAGTTTTTAGCCATTTTTTAATCTAAAATTAAACATTTGAAACGTGAACGTGGCAGTGAGTGAACGTCCGCGTTGCCGTGTCACGGGAGCCGAGAGCTATGGGCGTCTCCGCCTGGAATGCGGAGAGGAGCCTGCTTTGCTGTTTGTTCCACCCCGTGGGCAGGCCCTAATACCGGCCTGCCTGCCACGTGGCGTGGGGCGGGGCGGGGGGGGGGGCGCCGGCTGGGCTCCCTCTGCCCGTGGGACCAAGGGGGAGGAGCACCCTGCTTTTGTGCAGGTGCTGTTGGTGTTTTAAAGTCACCTCCAGAGCCCGTGCAGGGCACAGCCCAGGGCCCTCCTCGGGGCCGCTGCCACCGCTGTCTGGAGGAGGGCCCAGGCCACATCGGACCCACGGCTTTTGTGCAGCCAACAAGCTAACAGTGCTTTTGACATTTCTTAAGTTTGTGAAATTAAATAGTGAAAAACACACAACAGAGATTCCATGTCGCTGTCAAAGCCCAGGGTACTTGCTGTCTGGCCCTTTGCCAGGCAGGTTTGCCAAGCCCCGGTCTGAGACAGGCAGGTCCCATGCGTCCGCGCGGATGGAAGAGGGGTCTGTCTGAGGGCGGGGCAGAGTGAGGGGCGCCCTGCAGGGAGACAGGAGAGCCGGGCCGACGGGGCGGAGGTGGGAGGAGCCGGGCAGGCCCAGGTCCTTCAGCAGGAAAGGCGGGCAGCCCCCGGCAGCGCACCTCCGTGACCCCTGGGCTCCAGGGGTGGCTGCACGCTGACGTCTTGGTGCCGGCTGGGAAGGGTCCTGCGCCGGGGAGAGGCTGACGCGCGCCTTCCGCAGGACCTGGATAGAGGGCCTGTCGCAGCTCGCCATGCACAGCTGGCTGCGCTCGGCGGACATCGGGCGGGAGATACAGGAGGCCTGGATCGTGCAGAACGCCGTGGCCTACGTCCTGAACCACAACCAGCATCTCATCACGGCCGGGCGGCAGAGGGAGATCGTGGACGCTTTGCACCACCTCCTGGACAGCGTCAAGGCCACGGGCCACGGCGGGTGGGTGAGGCTGGCGTGCAGCCTGCTTCCCAGGCAGGCCCACCCTGCCCCTGCCGGAGACCCTGCGTTCGGGCCAGGAGCTGTGGGCCAGACACGTGTCCCCTCGGGGAGGCACGTGCAGGGCCCTCGCCAGCCAGGGGCCGGAGGGGCAGGGCCTGTTTACCGGCTGTGTGAGCGGGTCTCGCCCTCCCGGGGCTGCGGGCACCCTCAGGCCCGCGCGAGTCCCAGCCTGCCACGCTCCGTTCCAGACAGAGCGATTCTGAGGAAGGTGGCTGAGGCCCGAGTCTCGTGGGAACGGGGTGGAAACCGACCGCGGTCTGGTTTGGGGAGGGTTGAAAACAGTGTCCGTGCGTTTTCTCATCCAGGCGGTGTGAACTCGTGAGAGACCAGTGTCTTCACGACCGAAAGTTAGACGTGTGAGAGCATCTAGTCAGGTCAAAGCTTTTCCTAGTGAGGATGGGTTCTGAAGCCCTCTTTGTGTTCTTTTTTGGGCTGCTTCTAGTCTAAACACTCAGATTTAAAATTTCCGCCAGGTCCCGAAGTAGAAAGGCTCGAGCAGGGGCGCACAGCCGGTAGGATGCAGCGGCCGCGGAGGGCCGGCCTGCCCAGCGCCCTCGCCTCTCCTCTGGGCGTGAGCCCTGGGGGGCAGCGTCCCCGGGACCGTGGGGGGTGCCGGGGGCACCTCTCCCTCTCAGGGGGTGTCCGCGTCTCTGTCATAGACACAGATCAGACCGCGTTGGATGGTTCTATATGTTTTAGTGCTGGGACGTTTCAGGGAAAAGCAGGGAGGTTCTGGTCCAAACCCCCGCGCTCTGGCGCCCAGTGGAGGGCCTGCTGGGCAGGACTCCCTGAGGAGCCCAGCCGCGTGGCACGGGGGTCGCCGGGCGGGGAAAGCCGCCCGGCAGAGGCAGCCCCGTCCCACGGCCCCTCCCTGGGACGGCCTGCCTGGACACGCTCGTCTTCCAGGGACGCGGTGCTGCTCTCCAGCCTCTGCACCGCCCTGGCGCGAGGCCTCATCATCCGCTGGATCCCGGCCCCGTCGCCGGAGAAGTCCCGGAGGCAGGCGCGCGCCAACCCACCTCACACGCCGCTGGACCCCGAGGCCGCCTCTGACGTCAGGACCGCGGTGGAGGTGCCCCGCGCACGCGTGGGGTCGGGCGGGGGGGGGCCGTTGAGGACGCGAAGCCGCGGGGTCCTCAGCGGCCCAGCGTGGGGCGCAGGGCGGGGGCGGGAGGCAGGCTTTCTCTGAAAAAGAGGAAGCGGGACGGGGACACCTGGGTGGCAGGTGGGGACAGTCCCGCACGGCTCAGCGCACAGGAAGCTACGGGTGGAAGGCCGGGGAGACAGGGCCAGCGCAGGGCAGCAAAGCTGCAGCACCCAACGAAAGGTCCACAGACCAGGGATCCGCATGTCCCGTGGGGACCGACGGGGGTCGTTTGTCCCCCGATTTCAGGAGGAGGGATGTTGGTGGGTGTTGGCAGGCATCTGATGACCCACCACCCACTCCTGGTGAACGTGAGGGACCGCGAGTTCCGCGGGAAGTTTGAGGGGACGTGCGGAGCCTGCGGCCGCCCTGAGTATGACCGAGAAAGGCCGCCGGTGCCCGCTACAGCAGGACGCCGGCCATGACGCCAGGGACGGACTGAAAGGGCATCGGAGCTGCTGTCCTGGGCCCTGGGCACGCCGGCGGGCAGGGAGGCACGGCGGTGGCAGAGCCCGGGTGGAGCGGCCCCGGGCACGGGTGGAGGGCAGGCTCCCTCCAGGCTCTGCGGGTCCCACGCGGACAAGGAAGGGCGCGCCTGAGCTGTGCGCGCTGGTGCCCACGCGCCGGCTCCCAGACAGCCCAGGGGAGCAGGGCGTGAGCCACGACGGGCCTGTGGCCGGGTGTCCAGCAGGAAGGGCCAGGGCCGTGTGCCCACACACGGCCGGCGACCGTGCCCTCGGCCGCGGGGCCTGGTGAGGAGGGGTCTGCCCAGGCTAACCTAGGAGTGGGGGTCCTGGGGGAACTGGACCAGGCTGTGCAGAAGGACGGGACGGGGTGCGGTCAGCCCCGTGGTTTCCGTGCTGCCGAGTCCTGATCGTTTCGCGGAGGACAGGTGCTGGTGTCACGCTTTAGGGGAAAAACAAAAGCACAGGACAGGGAGGGAGGTGGAGCCCGTGGTTCGCGCCCGCCGTGGTCGTTCCAGGGGCCGCACGTGCGACAGGTGACGGGGTTCCAGCCGCACTCAAAGGTGGGCAGCCTCGTCCTTGTCCCCGGCAGGCGGGGCCGGGAGCCGGCGTCCTCGCCAACACCAGCCAGTGTCGGGGCCCACGGGGGCTGCCGGGGCCGCGGGGGCGGTCTCGAGGGGCTGCGGCCACAGCCCCAGGACGGTGCCCGTTGGGACCGCTTTCCGTTGGGACCAGGCGCCAGGTCCACTTGTGTCTGCAGCGTCGGGTCTTGGCTCGGGGTCCCTGTCCGGATGCAGGTGTCGTGAACACGGGCACGTCCGTTTCAGGTCTGCGCGTTCGCCCTGAACCTGACCCGTGGGACGGCGCCCGAGGGGGTGCCCCTGAGCGCCCGGCAGCAGCTCCTCGCCACGTGGGTGAAGGCCAAGCAGCTGCTGCAGGAGCAGGTCGGACCACGGCTGGGCACGGACGAGCAGGTGCGGCCCGGGTGGGACGCCACGCGGACCCTCCCCCACGGGCGGGGCCGCATGAGGACAGGCCGCGGGGCTGTGGGAGTGGTGCCTCCCCGCAGGGGGGTCTGTCCTCGCAAGGCCGCGCCCCCGAGAGATGGGGCACGAGGCCTCCTCTTCCTGCCCGGCCGCAGTGCCCCTCCCTCCTCTAGCCAATCGGCCGCGGCTCTAAGTGTCCACCCTCGGTGACATCTCAGTGGCTTCATCTGGAGGCACATCCAGGCCGGGGGGGGCACCTCCTTGGCAGGGGCCCATGGGCCCCCAAGCCATGAGCACAGGGCCGTGGGGGTGAGGGGGCGGGGGAGCATCCAGGGACCCAGCGGGGAGGGGACAGGGCCAGCCCCGCGGCTTCTGCTCCTGCAGACGTGGGCCGTGGACGGAGGCCGGTGGGAGGCTCCACAGGCCCCGCTGGAGCCGGGAAGTGCGGTTCGGGTGGGAAGTGAGGCTGGGGAGGTGGGGGCCGTCGGGGCGGGGCACCTGAGCCCGCCAGGAGTGAGCACTGGCTGGGAGCAGGACCAAGGGAGGGGCCGACAGGCAGAGGGCCACCTGTGCCTGGCCACCTGCCCTCCACCCCCGACCGGGTCAGCCGGCCGCCAGACTACCCCAGGGGCTGCCCTGTTCCTCTTTATTACGTGAAAAGGTAGCTTGGAGACAGACGTTTACGCAGATAGCTCCGATTGTCTCCGAAGAGCTGATGTTTCCCAGGGTTCACGTCCGAGTATTCCAGGTTCCCCGGCCCCCAGGGCTGACGGGCCCGCTGCGCTTCCTTCCCGCCAGAGCGCCAGCGAGGACGTCAGCCCGGTGACCAGAGTCCTCGTCGCTCTGGAGATGTACTCCTGCAACGGGCTGGGCCTCATGGACTTCACCGTGCCCCCCTTGGCCCAGGTGGGTGTCACCGGCGCCTGCTGGGCTGTGCCCCGACAGGAGCCCCGGGCCGCGTCCTCAGCACGGCGCTCGCCTGCCTCCCCGCAGAGCCGTGCAGCCCCCTTAGGGCCCCTGAGTCTGGTTTCCTGGGGGCTTGGTCTGCGCTCGTCCACACTCGGGGCGGGGCAGGGCCGCCCACGCGGCAGGAGGGCAGCACGGACGTCGGGACGTTTGTCCTGACCCGACAGCCCCACCCAGGCTTGGCTGCGGTGGGCAGCTGGAGCTTCAGCCTCGCGGGTGACCCCGCCTAGGCCAGGTGACCACGAGACCCGCGGGAGGTCCGCCGCGAGCTGGCAGCAGAGACCCCCCCGCTCACGAACACCCCCTCCCCCGCCGCCGGCAGCTGGTGAAGATGGCCTCGGCGTGCAGCTGGTCCGACCCCCTGGTGGAGCTGCAGACGCTGACGCGGCTGACGCACGTCACCCACGTGGCCCGGGACCACGAGGCCACCATGGCCTGCGCGCAGAAGGCCGTCCAGATGGGCATCAGGCACCTGCGGGCCTGCCGTCCGTGAGTCCCCCGGCGCCGACCTGTGTCCCTGCGGTGCGTGGCCTCCTCCGGGCCCCCCCACCGGCCCCGTGTCCGCCAGGGACACGCCTCGGCCTCGGGTGTGACGCGTCCCAGGCCGGGAAGACGCCCGTCGTGGCCACACGGCCAGGCTGGGCGTGGGAGGCTGGCTCCGAAGACGCCGGCCCCCTCCGCACCGCATGGCGGGAGTGGGGGCCCGCGCCTCTCGCGTCGGGGTCCCGGGGCCCGTGTGGGACGCCCCCCGTGGGCATCTGGGGGCCGACACGCGGACCTGACCGGAGCGGTGGACCCCGCCCTGCACGCAGCCGGGCCAGGCTGCTCAGAGCTCTCGTGGGGGCTCCGCCCGGCAGCTGGTCGGTCCCCGCGGCGGCACCGGGGCGGCTGCTGCGGAGCCCGCACGGCGGGGGGGAGACCGAGGCCGCGCCGGAGGCCGCCCCACGGGGGAGGTGCCGCCGGGACCGGAGCCTCGGCGTCTGGCTGCCTGTCCGGAAGGTTCCCTGTGAACACCGAGGCCGCTGACGCAGAGCGGCTCACGGCGCCCCGAGGGCTTTCCCTGGTGACGGCCCTCCCTCCAAAGCAGAGGTGGCTTTTGCTCGACAGTCCCTGTCACGGAAAGGACTTTGCTTCCGAAAGGCTCTCGGACGTCCTGCCCAGCCGCCCTGTGCGGCAAGAGGGGCCGAGGGCTCCGTGGTGGCCGGGGGGCACGGGCGCCAGTGTCCAGCATGCAGAGATGGGGAAGGCGCGGCGGTCGCGCACAGAACGCCCGGCCGCCCGGCGGGACATCTGACACCAGGCAGGGACGCAGGGGTCTTCCTGGAAGCCTCTGGTCTTTGGCACGGGGTCCCCGCCAGACACTGGTCTCCACCAACCACTGTGCAGCTGTGCCCGTCAGCAGATGAGCCACACCGAGGTCCCCACCAGCATCTTAGCCGCACGCTTCAGTGTGAACCGAGATTCCTCAGGCTTTTGAGACGCCCTCAGCTTTTAAAGAGAGGACCGAGGTGGAGAAATAGGGAAAATTACTCAGGATGAAACTGTCAACTTGGATAATAAAACGGCCAGTTATCGCACCAGGAAAGGCAGGTTCATTCAGGAATAGCAGAGGCATCGCAGTTAGGGAACTGCAAGCTCTGGTGGACACAGGAAATCGGGGAAAGCAGGAGGGGGAGCTTGCTGTCATAGGGAAAGGGGGAGCCGGGAGGGGCGGGGGCAGCCGGAGTCCCCTGGAGGAGCTGGGGCTTCCCCTTGGCCGGCTGTGACGGCCTCTGATTGGCCGGGCTGTCGGGGCCGAGGGAAGGTTTCTTCCTCCCTGTGTGGGGTGTTTGAGGTGCATGGCAGGCGGGGGACCTCCCCCTCAGGCCTGGCACGACTCCACCCGTAGCTGAGGTTCCGTAATTCATCCCACAGAACAGGTTACACGATGATCAGAGGAAGATTAAAAAAATAAATAACCTCCAAGATATCAGAGAAGATGCGGCATTTAAAAGTTACAATGTGTCGTGGAAAAGGAATGAGGACCAAAAGGAACGGGACCAAAGATCTCTTGAAAGTTAAAAAGGTACTTTCCGAAGTTGAAAATGAAGTCGGTGAAGAAGGGTGAGGAAATCTCTCAGAAAACACATGAAGAAGGACAGATAGAGAATGTGGCGGAAAAGCCAGAAGATGTACAGGAACCATACTGGAGGGCCAGCCCCCAGCTGCTGCGATTCCAGAAAGAGGGAAGAAAGAGTTGTCCAGAAAGGAATTCAGAAAGGAGAGATGCAGGAGAGCCCCCTGAGCGGGACGGGGCCTCGCCTCATGACAGAGCCTCCCGCCAGAGGCCCAGCGAGAAGCACGAAGAGGTACTCACATCCAGGCATGTCGTAGGGTCAGGAGGTCACCGCAGATAAGGAGACTATCCTACAGCTTTTAGAAGAAACGAAGAACAAGAAGGAGATAGAAACGCAACCGTCTTCTCAGAAAACATCACTAGAAGCTGAAAGGAAGTGGAACATTCTAAGTGGGAGTAGTTTTCAACAACTAATTCTAACTCACCCAAACTTTCAAGGATCTGGGTAAAGAAAGCTATTTTAAGCAGATGAGGACCCAGAAAATGTATTTGTCACACACCTGTTTTGAAAACGTTACTTGAGGATCGCTTTTTCATTTTACTCCCAGAAAAACAAGGGAGTAAAATGAAAAAGAGAAAGACGTTGGATGCTGGAAATAAGAGATTCAATCCGGAAAAGTTGCCAGCTGTGCTGCGTGCTGCGAGAGCCACCCTGGCGAGGATGTAGGGGAGTGTCCCAGGGGTGCAGGCAGGGCCAGAGGAGGACCTCGTGTTGTGGAGCGTTTGCAGGCATGTGGTAAAGGCAGGGAGAAAAGCCAGTTGGACACACCAGGAAACACAAAAGTAACATGCAGCTTGACTCTTCAGTGAAAAATATTGACATTATCATGGTGTTTATTGATATTCCAGTGTTAGGGTGGTTACCTAATAAAATAAAGTGTTATCAACTGTGACCGTGCAAAAGTAAAGGAAAAGCGTAGCTCACATACTTCAGCAGCTGGAAGGGGGAAGAGCACAGGTGGTGCGAGACCCTCACCTGGGACGCTGAGTCGTCAGGTGTCACTTGTCGAGGGTCCACAAGATGGTCTGAGGTAGAAAGGACCAGCTGTCTTCGCAAGCTGGGGAAAGCGTGAGAGGACGGTCTGAGTTACACTCCCATTTATGACGGCACGGCTTCTACAGGGAGTGTTTAACACTCGGGAACTGGAAACCAAGACAGAAGCCGGTGCTCTGGAGGGAAGCGCATCCCTGCTGGAGGGCCGAGCTGAAGACCCGGAGTCGTTCCCTCCGGGGATCAGGGCTGGGAGCTGGGGGGGGCGCTTCCCCGCGGAGCAGGCACCCCCACGATAAAGATCCCAAAGTTAATTTTAAAAGAAAGAAAACGCTCCCTCCGCAAGGGGGGAGTCGGTGCGTGAGGGCCGCTGCGCCGGCGCCCTGCAGCCGCGCCCAAGCGGAGCCCACGGCAGGGCCAGTCGGGTCGGCGGGCCGTGGAGGCCGGCTGCCCGCGCCTCTCCGTTCTGTCAGCGCTGATTCTTAAGTTGAGTTTTGTTTTAAAACAGCAGCTCTTACGAGAAAATCGGCTCAAGACACACGTTTACATGTGATAACGGGAAGGGGAGGTCCGGCAGGACGGGCTGGAAGCCAGGTTCTCACCCTGAGGCCGAGCGCGTGTGCGGGCCGTCGCCGCCCTCTGGTGGTGAAAATAGTTTTCAGATCTTCGTGGAAAATAATGCAGTTACGAACCAATTAGTATTCTCACCTCTGAGTGTGTAATCACCAGAGTCAGTTTCATATTTATACTACAAATATAGAGGAATACATGTTAATAAAAAAATTCATGTAAATCCCTGAAACAAGCCAACATAGATTACCTTTCTAATTTGCTTAGCATTTTTATTAAACATAATCATCACTGTTGGGGTTTTATATGAATTTAAAACTCACTTTTTCTACCAGTTCTGGCCATGACACACAATGGATCTCATACTCTTGGGCTATTAAAAAAAAAACTGTAAAACTTGACAAAATTCATGAAACAAGTGTTTCCAGACATTGGCCCACAGATGCCCGAGGCCGCGCTTCTTGCAAGAAGGACCATGAGAAGTGAGCCCCACATGCACCCTTGCTCTCTGCCCGGCGGGGGTGGGTGGGGGTGCAGCAGGATGCTCGGGGAGACAGACACCAAAGCTGGGGCTGCTGGGTAGCCGGACTCCACGGGATGCAAGAGGAGAGAGGAGGCTCCTGGACAGAGACGGTCGATGCACCGCGCCAGATCCCGCAGGCCTGGCAGGAAGCAGGTGGCGAGAGACGCCGGAGGTCCTGTGCCACCCAGGAGTGTTGGGGGGCCCTCGCTGAGCTGCCGGGCATTCAGGAAGACCAGGCCTCGGGGCAGGGCTGTAAGGGCTGCACAAGACTTGCCCTAAGAAGCCTAATCCAAGCCTCAGTAGGATAAGGATGAGCCACAAGGGAACTCACTGCCTGCCAGAGTGAAACCCAACCTTCCTCTAAAGGAAGACAACATCATCCATGCTCTCAGCAGTACAGCCACCCGCACCCTCCCCGCAACCAGCGAAACCACGAGGCACGCGGAAAAGCGAGAAAATGTGGCCCGTACCGGAGGAAAAGCAGTCAACAGACTGAGACGTGACACGGATGTTGGAATTAGCAGATGATGGATTGAAAACCGTTATTATAAATACAAGGAAGGAAAGAAAGGATTTTAATGGACAAGTTAGTGTACAGGTGGGGAATTTCAACAAAGAAATGGAAACTATAATAAAAGAACCAAGTGGAAATTTGAGAAATGACAAGTGCCATCTCTGACGTGGAAATATCGCTGGGAGGGCTTGGAACACCGGAGAAGCACTAAGTAACCCTGAATGCAGGTCCACGGACTCTGGAAACTGAAGCACAGGGAGAAAGGCCCGGAAAGCGGGGGAGCAGCGCCTGGGTGACCTCTGGGCCAGCGCACGTGTGGGTGGGGTCTCAGAGGGACAGAGGAAGAGGCGGGAATACATATATTTGGGAATGTAATAGCTGAAATTGTTTCAAATTGAATTAAAAATAACAACCTGGAGAGCCAAGATTTTCAGTGAACTCCAAGCAGGGTGAATACGAAGGAAACCACAGCTGTTTTTGTTGTCGTCAAGTCACCGGAGACCAAGGTGGCAAGAAAGCCCTGGAAGGAAGGCGCAGGGGAAGGATGCCTCACACACGGGAACAGGGATGAGGGGCAAGTTCTCAGCAGGAGCAAAGTACACCACCTCAAATGGTAAAAAGGAAAAACTCCATTGATCCGGAATTCTATATACACCAAAGATAGCCTTCAAAAATGAAGGCAAAAATCCATACATTTTAGATGAATTAAAACTAAGAGGATCCATTCCCAGAAGCCCCACAGGACAAGAAATGCTAAAGGACGTTCTTCAGCCTGAAGGACGATGGCGGCAGATGGAAACTCAGCTCGGGAAGCCGTGAAGAACGCCGCGAATGGTGACCGTGGGGCCAAACGTCAGAGGTTTCTTCCCCTTCAGTTCTTAAATTCTTTAAAAGGCGTATGCCCGTTTAAAACAAAGATACATCGTGTTGTGGGATGATTAATGGACGTGGAAGTAACGCACATGGCCGTGATAACGGGAAGGGCAGGAATGAGGGAGAGGAGTGTGTCTAGGGTTCCCACATCGCCTGTGAAGTGATGAAACAGCCACCCACTGCAGGCTGCGACTAGTTAGGGGTGTGTGTTGTAATCTCTAGAGCAAGTACTACAAAAACTATAACTAAAAATCCAATAGAGCAGATAAAAATGGACCCTATGAAGTATTCAGTTAATCCAGAAGAGGGGAGGAAAGAAACGAAGAACACGGGACAGAAGGAAAGCAAAGAGCAAACCGGAAGATGTAGCAGTCGCAGTGCGGGGTTTATCCCGCTGGGCGCGGAAAGCAAGACCCAACTCAGAGCCGTTTTCAAGAGACCCTCTTCAGCTACAAAGACTCGGGTGAAAAGTAGGAGCCGGGGAGGATGGACTCTGCAGGCACCAGTCGTCAAACTCCCAGCATCCGTGATCAGAGAGGGTGATGAAACGTCCCGTCAGCAAGAAAACATAAAAATCCTACACTTAATAGCAGAGCTTCAAAATTCACGAAGCAGAAAGTTAGATACGGCCATAGCAGCTGAGGTTTCAGCCTTCCCGTCTCCGTGGCTGCGGGAACAAGGCTGCAGGAAGCACACAGGTGCTCACGGCCAGCGGATCACCGGGCGGTGGGCGACACACTCTCCCGAAGGGCCTCGTCCCGGAGACCCAGGGCTCTCCTCCACTTCCCCCTGGGTTGGCATGCTCCTCCTGGGGGGGCCCCTGATTCACCCCCAAAGCGTGCACTTGACAGTGCCCTGCATGTCCTTGCAGGCGGAGGGACAGCCTCTTTCTCCCCTTCGCACCTCATGGGCGCAGTGGCTGCTCCTGCCGGCGGGTCCGTGGCTTCCGGGCATCCAGGGCGGTGGGGAGGGGGTCTACCCAGAAACCAGAGCTTCTCTCCTCGAGTAAGTCTGGTGTCCCCGAGCTGAGCTGCGGGGACGTGCATGTGGGTGTGTGCGCGAAAGCCTTGGCCCGGCTGAGAGACGAGAGCTCTTGGCACCTGCAATGCTGCGGAGTCTGAGTCGTGTGTTCCGAGCTCTCAGCACAGAGCCGAGGGCCCCAGAATGAGACGTGCTCTGGGGCGCAGGGAGCAGGGCCCCACCACTCCCGCAGGCCCAGCCGCGCTTGGGGCCGGGCCTCCTTCTGTTCACGTCCCCGCCCGAGACACCCTTCAAGTTAGTCATTCCAACAGCAGCTTAGATCCTGTCTCGTGGTTCTGCAGGTTGACTGGACTCAGCCGGTTAGTTCTGGTTTGGGGACTTTCACGAGGTTACTCTGCACGCCCCCAGGGCTCTCCCAGAGGGATGGTGCCCAGGGCTCTGCACCGTGGGGGTGGGGGTGGGGCGGCAGTCCCCATGGCTCTGCGCAGGGGTGGTGCCCAGGGCAGTCTCCAAGGGGGGGTTCCCTAGGGCTGTTTCCATGGGGAATGGTCCCCAGGGCTCTCTGCATGCGGGGTGGTCCCCAGGGCTCTCACACAGGGGGTGGTCCCCAGGGCTCTCTGCACGGTGTGGGGGGGTGGTCCCCAGAGCTGTCTCCACGGGGGGGGGGGGTCCCCAGGGCTCTCTCCACGGGGGGGGTCCCCAGGGCACTCCCCTTTCTGCAGCACTTCCCTCCTGGAGGAGCCTCCTGGGAGCTGAGATGCTCGTCTGTCTCCAGGGCGGAGACTGAGCTGGTGGCGGAGATGCTGAGCTCGGCAGCCTGCATCCAGGGCAGGAGCATCATGGAGAACCTCCAGGGGCGGAAGCAGCTGCGCCTGGCGGCCTCCAAGGCCTTCGTAGAGAGTGCGAGGTACGCCGTGGCCCTTGGTGGCCAGAGTCGGTGCCGTGTCGTGCGTCTGGGGCGCGTGTCGTGGGTGGGACGACGGCGACTGTGGCGCGTGGCGCTCAGTGGGACTGCCCCGAGGCCGGCCCCCGCCCCGGTGGCCCTGTGACCAGGGTCGTGTCCTGCCTCCTGCGGCGACACCCAGCCCGCCCCGGGGTTCCGGGCAGCCCCGCGCGGCTGAGCCGGGCTGAGCCCGGGGCGCGGGCGCCGCGGTGGAGAGCCGTCGCGGCGGGGCTGCCGGCGGAGGCCGCGGGGTCCTGCAGAGCCTCCCCCGGCAGGTTTGGCGGCATCGCGGGGAGCAGCGCGCTGGTGATGCGGGCGGCGCGGCACTTCTGGAACGCCTGGCTCCCGCGGCTCTGCTCCGCGGCCGGCAGGAGGACGTGCAGGGACGCCACCCAGAGGCTGCTCCGCCTCATCCGCAAGACGGAGGCCAGAGGGCAGGTGCGCGTCTCTCTCCCCAGGCCGCGGCGGGCGGGGTGCCCCGGGGGGGACGGAACGCGGAGGCCGCCTGGGGGCGGGGCCGGGGGCGGGGCCGGGGCCGGGGCCGGGCCGTGACACCCCCGAGACCCCAGCGGGGCAGGCTCTGGGCTCAGCTCTGTCCCCCCTGCCCCCCAGCCTCGAGGAAACCCAGAGAGCTCCGGCCGCAGAGGGGACGGGGGAGCGGGTGGGGGGCACAGAGCCAGGCTTGGGGCCCAGGGAGGTCTCCGCGGCGGTGGGAGGGCGCCTGGGGGCCTCGGGGAGCGGCCTCCCCGCTCCCTCGGCCGTCGCCCGGCCCAGGGGACGCCTCTTGATCTGGGGAGAGCGCCTCCGTCTTTCACCTTGAGTGTCGTGTGAGCTGTGAGGTTTTCATAGCTTTATTATGTCGAGGCGTTTCCCCCCCACTCCTGGTTTTCTGAGAGATGTTGCGATGAAAGGTTTTCGGATTTTGTCACACGCCTTTTCTCCATCACTTGAGACGACCGGGTGGTGGTCTCCTTTATCCTACTGATGTCATGTGTTACATTGACTGATCTCCTTGTGTTCCTGGGATAAATCTCACTTGGTCACGGTGAGTAAGGGTTTTACTGTGCTGTTGGATTCGATCTGTAATTCAACAGCGTACTCTGTGGAGAGTTTTTGTGTCTATATTCATGAAGGATATTCATCTGTAATTTTCTTTTCTTTTGATGTCTTTATCTGGAGCCCCTATCAAAGTAATGCTGGTCTCATAGAATGAGTTAGGAAATGTTCCTTCCTCTTCAGTTTTTTGAAGAGTTGAGAAAGATCAGTGTTATTCTTTTTTTTTCTTTTTTCTTTTTTTTTTAATGTTTGGTAGAATTCACCTGTGAACCATCTGGTCCAGAAATGTTCTTTATTGGGCGGTTTCTCATTACTGATTCAGTCTTTACTGTTAGAAGTTTGTTGAAACTGTTTGTTTCTCCTTGACTCAGCTTAGGCAGTTTGAGTGTTCCAAGGGATTTTTCCGTTTCCTCTAGGCCGTCTAATTTGTTGGTGTACAGTTGCTAATAGGAGTCTGTTATAGTTCTTTTTATCATTGTAGGGTTGATAGCAAGGTTTCCACTTTCATTTTTGATTTTAGTTACTTGTGTCTTTTTTTCTTTGTCAATCCAGCTAAAGGTTTGTCTATTTTGTTGATCTTTGAAAAGAACCAACTTTTGGTTTCATTGATTTCTTCCTATTATTTTTCTGTGCTCTAATCTTTAATATTCCCCTCCTTCTGCTAACTTTGAATTTAGTTTGTTCTTTTTTCAAGTTCCTTAAGGTGTAAAGTTAGGTTGTTGGTTTGAGATCTTTCTTCTTTTTCAATGTCAGCACTTGCAGCTATAAACTTTCCTCTGAACCCTGCTTTTGCCATGTCCCTAAGTTTTCCTAATGTGCTTTTGATCACATTGATTCAAAGCTATAAAACTGACTTGCATGCCCTGAGTTATGAACAGCCACAGACTGTGTTACAGGGCTAGTCTGTGCGTGCGTGCGTGCATGCATGTATGCGTGCGTGCGTGTGTTCTAAGGTAGTGAACCTTGAACTGGAGCGCCTTCTCTTACAGATGAAATGTGATTCTACTTTCTGTGAGTTACTATTTCAGAAATTTAGCTGTAATTTCAGTAGTGAGCCAAGTGAAAAACAAACTGGTGGAAGAATAAAATGCAACTTTCAAACGTCTGTATTGTTGATTTGTTTTTGCTTTAGGAAAAAGGGAAAACACTGCTTCTACACCAGTGGCCCACAGCCGACTTCCAAAGCGGAGGAACGACAGAAGGGAGTTTTCTCTCAGGTTTGTAGATGCAGGACAGATGGAACCCCAGGAACGAGGCCAGGAAGGGCCCGGTGCTTTTAGATCCCAGGGGCTTGTGTAGAGCCGGTGAAGTCATGGCAGTGACCACAGGTAATGCCTGCTCGGCACTGAACTCGGGCAGGCACAGCGAGGGCTCCCCGTGGACAACCAGGAACCCCCACTGTGAGCACAGGGAAGCCCAAAGCTCAATGGCCCCCCCAATCCAGGGCCGCCCTGCGCCCTCCCAGGCAGCCCTGAAATTGAGCCCCTGGGTTATCCTGACCAGTAAATCACACTCTTCTATTTCCATAAAAAGGTGGAGATAAACTTCTGTGAACAAAAAATAGTGACATTCATACAATAAAAACATATCTTAGAATTTATTTCTAAAATATAAGAGATGATTACCTGTTGAAAAGTAACCATCTGCGCTGGCGTGAGGGCCGGGCTGTGTGCACGGGAGGGTTAGAGCAGCAGCCCTGCCCTTGGGCACCTCAGCGTCTACGAGAGAGAGACGCGATTTAAAACGGTGACCTAAAACGTGGCCGTAGGTGATTAAACATTAAGTTGAACTCCAGGCCCCAGCAGTTGAGATTGGTTGCTGGTGCTGCCGTGGGAGATGCAGACGGTGGCCCAGACCCCCAGGACCGCACGGCCCATGAGGAGCAGGCTGCCTGGGGACCCGGCCTGGAGCGTGTGGAGCCCCGTCTGCACGTCACGCCAGGTGCTGAAATTTACATCAAATAGCTAAATGGGTTTCAAATTATAGGGAAAAAGGGACAAAGTAGAATCGAGCAAAGCAATGTTTTGAGGAAAGATTACTTCCTAAAGTTTAGCGTGATCAAAGAGGCAACTTTCAAATACATGAAAATTTAAATAATGAGAATGATGAGAAATGCGGAAAATTAAAAAGTAAACACGGGAAAGTAGTTGCATCCAATTTGGCAGCTAAACGACTCGCCTCTGTAACATGCAAGCAGTTGCATTAGTCAGTTTAGGAGATGCTGCGCTGCCGTAACAAATGGCCCAACAGCTCTACCGCTGAGCTCACGCAGCTGGAATATCTGGCAAGCAGGGCCTCTGCTGCGTCAGGGAGCACGTGCCCCCGGTGCCAGCCAGGGAGTGCAGGGCCCTGACCGTAAGAAGCCCCGGCCGCCCCGGCGTGTGGTTTCAAGCTGTGCCGGCTGCGACGTGAGGAGGAAAGCACACGACGGCACGCGTGCGGTTCCCAGGTGCCAGACATTGACCAGCCTGTCTGGTGACGGGCCCAAACCCTGGGCACCTGTGTGCTCCGTCCCAGTGCTGCGGGGGGCGGGGAGCCCTCAGGCCCAGGCGCCGTGGGCTGGTGCTGTCCTCTTTGCCGGCTGCCGACACGCTGCCCGGCAGGATCCATGGGAGTGTTCACCCCTTTGCTGAACGATTCAAAAACGGGAGAGACCCTCACAGTCAGTGACCTAAAACAGGCCAACTGCGGTGTCTGGTACCAGCGGCGCAGCCTCTGTTGAGGGATGGCGGTGCCGTGGCGTGTGTGGTGGCCAGTCCGTGAGACAGCACCGTTCCCGCCTCAGCACCTGGCCCTGCAGCAGCCGAGGGGCCCCCTCCAGCAGCCTGGGCAAGGGTGCTGCTTCTTTCCTGATGCTCACGGTGTCTATTTTTAAAATGACAGAGGAGTAATGGGAGTTTCCAAACGAGAAAGGGCTTGGAGAACTGCAGGGCCTGAGAAAGCCTGGTGGGGGTGGGGGGCAGCCGGCGGCACCTGGCAGAGGTGCGGCAGGTGGGGAGGGAAGACTGCGGGGCAGGGGACGCCCACGGGGAGCCCCTGAGCCGTCAGTCTGGAAAGGACCGATGTGTTTCCCACGGCCAGGAGTCGTTCCCGCCGCTCGCAGCCTGGCCCCAGAAGGGCAGCCCTGCGCGTGTCTGGGACGCAGACGATGAGGTCGTGGAGGCTGGATCTACACGCAGTCCCACCCCCTCCGCGGGCGGGCTCTGCGGCAGGAGGCCCCGGGCATCCCAGACATGGCTGCCGCGTCCCAAGTGCTACCTGGGGGACTCCCGGTCCTGCGGGCCTCGGGGGGACCTCGAGCTGCCAGCTTCCCCACTCCCAGGCCCCTCCTCACCGCCCTGAGCCCCCCCTCCCACCACAGGGGCTGAGGACGACCTGACGCTGCGGGCCGCGCTCTACGGGCTGCTCTTCCACAGCCACGCTGACCAGGACGACTGGGAGGGCGGCCTCAAGGTGCTGGACGAGGCCGTGCAGGTGCTGCCGCGGACGGCCCACCGCCTGTGAGTGCCTGTACCGCCGGGACCCCTGCTGCAGGCCCCGGAGTGCCTCCCCCACATCCTCCCCGGGGTGCCTCCCCGCTGCAGGCCCCGGAGTGCCTTCTCCCCCATCCTCCCCAGCGTGCCTCCCCCCTGCACCCCCCCAGTCTCCCCTTTCCCCTGGTGACTTTATTTCCCTACTAAGAGCTCACACAAGAAGGGAGGGGATTTAAACCCGACACACATAAATGATAAAGTAACAAAACCAAACAGCACAACACAGACCCCCAAACACTCAGGTTTCACTTTGTTTTCTCTTTGTAAGTAGAAACGTGGACAAATACGTTAGTTTGGGTGCATTCTGTATATTTATGATTTTTATCATTCAATTCGCGCATTAATTTCTCTCTTTTGCTTTTCTTCAGCTTGATTTTCAAACACATGGTCATCGTGAAGGCCAGGCTTGGCCAGAACTTCACGATGGAGATTCAGAAATTCAGAGACCAGAGTGAGAGCTACTTGGCGCACATGTGGCGGCGCCTGGCCCACAACTCCAAGAGCGTCCACGGGGAGCTGACCTGCTACCACAACGCCATCCAGGCCCTGCAGGTCTGGCTCCGACCGACCGCGCGTCTGAGGCTGGCGTCCCCGGGGCCGGGGGGCCGGGGGGTGGACGCGAAGCCCCTCGGGAGGCCTGGGAGGAAGAGGTGGGCAGCGGGACAGGAGCCACGGCAGCAGACGGACCACATCCTCCCCAGCGAGGCTGCCCGAGGCGGGGGGCGGGCCGGGGGGGCCGCAGGGCTCGTGTCCCCATCCCCGAGACGCCGAGACACATGTTCCTCTCGCGACGCTCAGAGGTTTGGGGGAGGGCGGGCCACTGGATGTGATGCAGAGCTTGTGGGACTTCCCTTGGGGCAGAGGAGCCCCCTTGACTGCAGGATTAAAGCCCTCCCAGCCCCCGAGACGTGCCCAGCAGCAGGTGCCTGACAGGGCTTTTCTGTTGAGCAGAATGTTTCTCCCTTGTGGAGCGGATCCCACTGAAGTGTTAGGGGTGCCCCAGGGTCAGGGTGTCCCCCAGGAAGGGCTCCGAACACAGGCTTCCTGGTTGGCCGTGTGGTCATCCCCAGCGGTCAAGCGGAAGCTGTGGGTACGCCTGCACCTCGCTCCCGGAGCCCAGGCCAGGGCTCCCGCGACGGAGCAGTGGTGCTGGGGGAGCAGGTGATGCTGTGGACAGGCGGCTGCTGGCGGAGCTGAGCTGCCGGAACCCTCTGCACAGACTCCTTGCAAGGGTTCTCTGTCCCTTCCTTCCTTTGTTTCTTTTTTCTTAGGGGTACACGATGCATTTTAGTAAATTCGCGTGGCTATGCAGCCATCATCACAAGCAATTTTAGAACATCTCACCCCCTACACACAAAAACCCAGGTTGGAATAAATAAAATTAAAAAAAACAACGACAAAACCCAGGTTGGTGGGCACCAGCCCCAGGGGGCCAGCATCACACGGTCCCGGGGGGGGAACCAGACGAGGCCGGTCCTCTGGGTCCGGCGGCCCTCACCGGGCGTCGTCTCCAGGCTCCGTCTGCGTCGGGGGCGAATAATCTTCGTCGTGTGGACAGACGTCGTGCCGCTGGACCTCTGTGTTGCTGCCGTCTGTTAGCCCTCGTGAGCGGGCTGCTGTAGACATCCGTGTGCAGGTGTTTACACCGACACGTTTACAGTTGTTCTCTCGGGCACACACCTGGGAGTGAAGGGCTGGGTCACGTCCTGACTCTGCTTAACTGTTTGAATTGTGGTTTGACTTGCATTTCCCCAGTAACTAATGATGAGCATCTCCTCATGTGCTTATTGGCCACTTGTACGTCTTCTTTGGAGAAATGTCTATTCAGATCCTTTGCCCGTTTTTTAATTTGGTTGTTTATTATTGAGTTATAGGAATTCTTTATGTATTTTGGATACAAGTCCCTTATCAGATACATGATTTGTAAACGTTCTCTCTCATTCTGTGGCTTGTCTTTTCAACTACTTTCTTGTTTTCTTGATGATGTCATTGAAGCATGAAAGTTTGTAACCTTGGCGTTTACGTCATCAAGATATGTCTGCTGCTGCTGCTGCGTGTGGCCGTGTTGCCGAGAAAGCAGCGTGTGATCCGAGGTCATGAAGATTTCCATGTTTTCTTCTAGGACTTTCACAGTTGTAGCTCTTGCACTTAAGTCTTTGATCCATCTTGAGTTCAGTCTCGTGTTTGGTGTGAGGTAGGGGTCCTGCTCTATTCCTCAGCTGCCCAGTTTTCCCAGCACCGTGGTTGAAATGGTGACCACTCTCTCTCCCACCCCCCCCATCACCCCTCTTGCACAGCTCTTGTCAAAGCCACCGGTGACCACCACCGTCATGGTCATTCTGAGGCCACATCTGACCCCCCTCCGCACCAATGATCATCTGTCACCTGGCTTCCAGGCCGCTACCTCTCAGGGCTACTCCTCCTTCCCTTCTGCCAATCTGCTAATGGGGGGGGGGGGGGATCCTGCTCGGACCTGGGATGCCCTGTCTGCCCCTCCCTCCCTGGTGACGTCGAGCAGTGTCGTGGGCTGATTCCACCCTGACCCTGTGTGTCCCACCGCTGCCCGCCCCCTCCCTCACCTCCTGCACCCCCAGCCACACATCCTCCTCCTCCCGGCATGTGAGGTGTGGGGTGACGTGTGGGGTGTGGGGCCTGGGGCCCGGCAAGTGGGAGGTCCCCGGCTCCACTGGGGGGTGGCAGCTTCCTCCAGTCGTGGAGCGATGATCGATCACTGATACTGGTCTGTGCCTGGGCCAGGCCCTGGGCTGGACTCGGCCGCACACGGCACAGAATCCTCCCTGCCCTCCGAGCCTTGGGAGCCACAGAACTGTCCACACCTCCGTGAGCTGGAGGAGACCCGGGGCTGAGGATGGAGTGCTGCAGGGGGCCCCTCGGCCCGGCGTTGCCCTGGAGGCAGGAGAGACACGGGCCTGCCAGGGGTCTGGTGGGTGGGTGGCAGGGCAGCCAGCGGGAGCAGAGGCCGGGGCACTCGCCCGGCTTCGGTCTCGCTCGCCCGTGGCACATGGGAGGTCTTGCCGAGCCTGGTGGTCTTGTGACGGTAGAGACGGTGCCCCTCCGCTTCCAGAAAGCGGAGGAGCACGCCCCCCGCAGCGTGGTCCTTGGGCTGCCGAGTGGTAGGTGTGTGGCTTTACCGTCCTCCCCTGTTTGATCCCAAAGAAGCCAGAGAGCGAGTGGCAGAAGGTTGACTACATCATCGAATTCAGCGAGTGGCTGTACCACAGACAGTTTCCTCTCGAAGACGTCACCTTCCACCTCAAGTGGGCCATCAGCATCCTGCTGAAGATGCGGCCGGACAGGGGCTCCCCTGAGCCGGCGGGCGCGGGGGCCGCAGGTGAGGGCCGTGGTGGCTGGGAGCGGGGCCGCCCGCCACAGGGGCTCCTGGGCGCCACTGTCCCCGTGGCACCCCCGCTGGGCAAGTTCCTTGTGGACGTGGCGAGATCAGGGCCCCACCCCCGTGGGTGCCCGCCGTCCCCCCCACTCAGAACACATCCAGCAGGAAGGCCCAGCCCAGCGGTGATGGGGGGTGGGGGTGGTGGGAGGGGCGGCCGCCGCCCAGCGGCTCCTCGAGGTCCCCTCTCTGGGGCCAGCGCGAGAGCTGTCACCGGAAGGTGGGGCAAAGCCCCGGGAGGGGGGGGTGCTCTGGGCAGCAGAGGTCCTCGGGACGGCTGGCCGCCTTCCCCAGCGCCGAGGCGGCCTCCTCCCGGGCCTGCAGAACCCAGGGGCCCGGGAGAGGGGCCGCCTCCTGCCTGGACGTGCCGGGGGCTCAAGCCCACGTCTGCTCGACGTCCAGCCTTCTGTGGGGGTGTCCAGACGCCCAGCTCAGACCAGTCAGGGGGAACCACAGGGGGAGGAGGCTCCAGGCAGACCCCAGAAGCCCGGCCCCCACCTCGGCTTGGGACGGCACGTCCTCGCAGTCCCGACGGTGGCCGCGGCGTCCCTGCAGGTGGGCCTGCTGTCTCGGCTCAGGGAGCCCTGCGAGGCCCGTCGCTGAGGCCGGCCTTGGCCTCTGCGAGGGCGGTGCCCCTCTGGAAGAGGCTCAGCCCCAGGTCGGGTGATGGGGGAGGACACCAGCAGCACCCTGCCTTCCAGGAGAGCAGGCGTCCGCTCCAGCAGCCCCAGGGGGCCCGGGGGCTGAGGACGTGGGTCCCCCCTCCCTGGAGACGCTGCGGAACGTGCGGCAGCTGGAGACGCTGGCCCGCGCCTACACGCAGCTGGCCCTGGTGGTGACCCCGAGCGCTGCCTGCCACCAGGACTGCTGCCTCATGGCCTACAGCTTCCTCCACCGCATCTGGCAGGTGAGGCCCCGGAGCCCCGGGCTGCGCTGCCGCAGGTGCTGTGTCCTCCTGGGGCAGTGTCCCCTCCCCTCCCCCCCGGCACCACCCTCCCCACCCCGGGGACCAGCGCTGCTGCCCGGCCACCCCCAGAACCCTGTCTTCCCATCGCACGGTCGCTGGGCTTCCAGAACCTTCTCTGTGCCCCTCCGCACGGCCGGCGTGGGGCCCTCCTCCCCACCACCTCTTTACGGGGCAGCCGGGGCAGCTCCTGCTGGCCTCTTGTTCTCAGGGAACTCCTGCAGGCAGTGCCCCCACCGCCGCACCCCGCAGCAGGACAGGCCTTTCTTCTGGGCCCAGTCTGCCCCCTGCCCCGGCCGTGTGCTGGGGACAACAGGGCCATCGCCCTTTGGCCGTGGGAAGGACTGGGAAGGCCATCCTGGGTCTTGAGGGTGGCCCAGGCCACCACCCCTACCACCCACCACGCAGCGATTCTTCGTGATTCTTTGAGAACTGCTGACAGTCGCTCGAGGGAGTTCTTCATTGGAGACACTCATTCATTTTCAGGGGCTGACGAGCCCTTCTCACGGGGCAGCTGTGCCTCCCCATGGGCCCAGCGTCCTGGAGGGAACCCCCGAGCGCAGAGGAGGGCGGCCGCGCGTCTGCCCGCCCAGGGACGCTGCTGCCACCTCGGCGCCGGGCGGCTCCCAGCCGTAGGGTCCCCAACCCGCCCTCAGGTGTGAGCAGGGGAGGAGGGGGCCAGCCTCTTATCACGGTTGCAAATTTGGATTTTCTTTTCCCAGGTTTCTTTATTAACAGCAGCAAAATCAATTTCAGAAAGTAGAATTCCAGCAGCAGCAAGTTCACATTTGTTGTTGCCTAAAAAGGAGAAGGAGAAAAACAGAGAGAAAGACAAGGACAAGGACAAGGACAGAGAGAAGGACAAGGACAGAGACAGGGACAAGGGCAGGGACCCGAAGCAGGTGACCACGCCCTCCCAGGTGGGCAGGCTGCGCCCCGACCGCCCTCGAGGGTCCTTGTCCCAGAGGCTGGGCCGCGGAAGGCCGTGGGGGGGGTGGAACTGTCCCGGCGGCTCCGTCTGGTTTACCCCTTGGGAAGTGGAGGCAGTGGTTCCCGTTCCCCCGCCCCGGGCGTTAGGATGGTGACCCGGGGAGGGTCTGGCTTCTCCGGGGTGGTTGGTCGTCTGCATTCCCAGAGCTGGTCCCTCTGCCCAGGTGCATCTGGGCCCTGGCCGTGCGGGGCGGGACGGCACCTCCTCTCCATCCTCTGGGGGCCTGTCTGCCCGTCACCCCCAC
This sequence comes from Hippopotamus amphibius kiboko, assembly GCF_030028045.1. Classification (NCBI taxonomy): domain Eukaryota; kingdom Metazoa; phylum Chordata; class Mammalia; order Artiodactyla; family Hippopotamidae; genus Hippopotamus; species Hippopotamus amphibius. The sequence goes on from NC_080190.1 coordinate 792,217, forward strand.
CCGGAGGGATGGCCCAACCTCGGGGCTGTGCTCGCGGCGGCCCCCCTCCTGGCTGTCCCACCTCACTGTCCCCCCGGGACGCCCCTGCCTCCCTCCCACAGCACCGCAGAGCTGGGATGTACACGCGGGTGGCCGGGGCAGAAGACCTCAGTGTGCCCTCTAGGGAGTGGTGTCAGCGTGTGTTGCACACGGAGTCGCGTGTGGCTCCGCGTGGCACGCCATCGGGCTAGCATCCCAGGGAGGGCGGCACGTGCCCTGCGCCCCCGGGGAGGCCACAGGTGGGCGCCACGCCTGTCCCCAGAGGCGCTGCCTCGTCGGGGCTCACGACCCGCGGGGCCACCGGGGTGTCCGCTTCCCGCCCCACCTCCTAAAGCAGAGCCTGCCTGCCCACGTTGCAGTTTCAAACCCCCGCTCCTGGCAAACGCCTTGAAGACTTACCAGCAAGCCTAGAAGAGTGGGCTTCCTACGCTTGCCCCGAAGAAGCCATATCTGTGTTTACACAGGATCAGAGCAACTTTGCTGTCAACCCATCAACTATCCAGAAGCCGGTGAGTGGACGGCAGACGCCGCCCCAGGCCTGCGTCCCCCGTGTCCTGTCTCCTGGGCTGTAGCCACGGCCCGCGACCCCCCCACAGGCCCCTGAAAGGGAGACTCAGCCGTGCCTCAGTGTGCCCTGAGGCCGCCGCAACAGGCTGCCGCAAACTGGGTGCTTAAATGTTTTCCCTCACAGTTCTGGAGGCCACAGGTTCAAAACTGGTATCGCTGGGCCAAAGGCAAGGTGCCGGCGGGGCCGTGCAGCCTCTGAGGCTCCAGGGGAGGGTCCTTCCTGCCTCTTCTGGTTCCCGGGGCTCCAGCGCTCCTGGGCCTGTGGCCTTGTTGCCCCCACCTCTGCCTCCATCGTCTCGTGGCTCCTCCCCTGTGTCTGTGTCTCACCTCCCACGTATGGGGCCTGAATAGTGCCACGTGGGGCCTGAATAGTGCCACGTAGGGCCTGCCCGGGTCATCCAGGGTGACCTCCCCATCTCGGCATCCTTTCCTCGATCACACCTGCACACAGGGTCCAAGGGTCGCACCTGGTGACTTTGGGGACCGCTATTCGGCCCTGCACCTGCCTGGTCTCTGTGCTCTGTGGAAGTGGAGGCTCTCGGCGTCTACCTGCGCACGTCTGGACTTTCCCCGGAGTGCGGCGTTTGCGGGGGCGCTCCACTGCTACGTGTGTCTGGATAGTGTTCACGTCCATTGCTGTCGAGTATTCCGTCCGGTGACGCGACCACAGCCTGTCTTTCCTTCAGCCGCAGAAGGCACTGGGGCTGTGTGCAGCATGGCCATTAGATGTCTTGGGGCCCACGTACCCACGTGTCTGGAGGGCATGCCCGGCAGCGGGGTTTCTGCATCATGGACCACATGTGTGTCCAACTACAGCACGTTGACAAACTGCCTCTGGAAGTGGCTGTGCCCATGAGGCCCTGGGGGTGGGAGCCCCATCGCCTGTGTCCCCGCCGGCCCGGCCTGGCTCACCTCCTCACCCAGGCTGTCCTGGGCGCTCAGCCGGACACCCCCCGACCACAGCGAGGCCGGACGCCTCTAAGTGCCTTTTGGCCACTTGGATGTCCTCTTTTGCGACCTGCATGTGTGATCCATCACCCATGTTTTATTAAGGCTTCTGTCCTTTCCTTGTTGACTTGGAGGAGTTCTTGTCTGTCCCGGAGAAAACACTTTGACAGTTTCTGACAGCAGGTCACCCTGCACTCCGCACCCCACCTGTCTTGAGGTCTCCTCGTGAGTACGGATTCCAGGCTTCAATGTGATGCAAAGTGTTAACCTTCCCCTTTACGACCAGTGCTTTGTTGTGTCCCATTTAAAAAAAAGTTTCCTTTCCAAAGACCATGAAATTGTTCTCATAATATTTTCCCAAAAGCTTTATAGTTTTACATGTCAGATTTAGATCCACTTGAAATTGGTTTGTGTGTGTGGTGTGAGGTGAGGGATCTGGTTTCGAGGCTTTGGATCTGGGTATCTGACTGTTCTCACAGTGTTTACTGAAAGATCGTTTGCCTGGCTTCTTTGCTACCCTTGCCACAAATCAGGTGTCCACACCTGCACCAACACCTCACTGTCTGAGCTCCTGGGCTTTGCAAACTTGACTGCTTGGGAGAGAACATTTCCTGACCTTTTTCTGCAGGAAGGTCTTGGATGCCTTTTCCATTGGCCGTGTGTTTCCGTGTGTATTTTAGAACCAGTTGTCAGCTTCCGCTGGAAACCCTGGTGGAGTTCTGGCTGTGATTGCCTTGAATCTTGAGCTCAGTTTCAGGTTTGGGGGAGAACTGAGGTCTGTGCCACATGGAGTGTTCCAGGCAATGGGCGTGTTCTTGTTCTCTGCTGACTTGGGTCTTCTGTAGCTTCTCTCAATGATGGATTTGAGTTTTCTGCATGGAGCTTACACACATTAGATTGATTTCTATGTATTTGATATTTGTGATGCTGTTATAAATATACCTTTTTTGTTTCACTTTTTAAACTCCAGATGAAATCTAGAAATGTAATTTTTTTCATCTTGACCTTGCATCCATCAATTTAGTTAACCTCTTAAAAATTTTGGTAATTTATCTGTAGACTCTTGAGTTTATGTGTATACACAAAATCTGCATTTTGTCTGCAGACTTTGTTCCTCATTTCCGATCATTGCACGTGTTGTTTCCCTGCCCTGCCTGCCTCCAGCACAACGCTGAATAGAAGTGGGCATGCCGCCTGTCTTGCTTCCTATCTCAGCAAGCGGGTTTCAGCGTTTCACCAAGTGTAATCAGTGTTTGCTGTAGGTGTTTATAGATAAACTTTATTGAATAAGGAAGTTCCGTTATTTCTGTTTGCTGAGTTTTAATCACAAATGCCTATAGATTTTTATCAAATATTGTTCTCCATCTGTCCAGATGAAGGTTTTTTTCTCTTTGTTTCCTTAATGATGTTGCTTTTCCCCTGATGATCATGAGAATGATGTCAGCTTGGTTGAGATGTGTTATTCTTTCACTCACCGTCAGATCTGACTGCTTAATATTTTGTTTGGGGTGTTTGCCTCTATGTTCATGAGGAAACCTGGAGTTCAATTTTCCTTTCATGCTACACGCTTGTCAGGATGTGGTAAAAAATTACACTGACTCTGAACTGTTTCCCGCTTCCAGCCCTTCTGAGCCCAGACGTGTGGGTGTCTGCACGGGCAGCTCTCAGGTCCCCGTGGACTCCAGCTGGGAGACCGCCCACTCAACTCAGTCCTGGCACTGCCTGCCAGGGTCCGTGCAGGCCCCACAGGGCCCGGGCTGTGCCCCTCGAGGCTGCCCCCACCGGGCGCCGGTCACAGGGGTCGGGTCCCCAGGCCGCCGCACTTCCGTCCCATGTGGCCCCAGATCGGGTTCCCACGCCCCCCTCCTCAGGGTCGCTGTTTGCCGCGCCGGCTCCCGGGCTCAGGAAGCACCTTGCTCACTAGGTCGCTGGTCTGTCACAGCGGGCGCCGGGGAGGACCCCGGTGAGCAGCCCGGCGAGGAGGTCCCTGGGGCAGGTCTGGAAGGTCCCGGGCCCACAGAGCGTCTGTCCCCGTGGAGCTGGGGGGACGTCGGGCCCCACCCTCCCGGCGGGTGGACCCGTCCACCAGCCAAGAAGCTCTCCAGGCCCCTTCCCGCAGGGTTTTCACGCGGGTCCCAGGACGGGGCACGACCGGTCGGCTCACGGGCCCTTGGTCGTTAACTCAGCGCCAGGTATCAGGACGGGGCTGGGGTCTCGCTCCCGGCGTGTGGCTCATTCCTCTGGCCGCCAGCCCCATCCTGAAGCTCCGTGCGGATGGCCAGGAGTCGCCTCGTGAGCGTGGACTCGGGTGTGGGTGAAAGGGGCTTGCGGACCACAGAGTCCCAGGGGTGTTAGGAGCTCCGTGCCGGCGTCCGGGAACAAGGACCAGCCGCACGTGTCTTGTATTTCTCGGTATCACACTGACCTTTTAGTCAATTAGAAAATGTTTTCTTTTTTCACTCTTCTTGGGAAGAACTTGTATATAGGATTAGCTGTTATTTCTTCCTTAAATGTTTGAAAGAATTCCCTGGTGAAGACTTCTGGGCCTAGGCCTATTTGGGAAGATTTTAAACTATGGCACCAACTTATTTCATACAGAGCCCTTCACATGTTACATTTCTTTTCGTAATAACTCTGGTGGGTGTATTTCTCTAGGGTGCTTCCAGTCAACACGCAACCTTAAATGTACTGCCATAATTCGTTTCTCACGTCCTCTCATTGTCTCCGAGCGCCTGTAGCGCCTAGGAACCTTTCTGTGTCTCCCCCCGCTCTTTCCGAGCAGCCTCACCAGGAATTATCACTTATTAGTCTCTCAAAAAACTACACGCTTTCCAGGCCACCCAGACACCACTGGGCTCAGAGGTAACCACTAACAGGGCTGCTTCGCCTCGTTGCCTGTCGGCCTCAGGTGCAGACCTTGGGGACCCGGTCAGAGTCGTAGCCTGCAGTGGGCCCTCGACTCCCCCTGCAAAGGAGACGTCGGAGGTGCTGTTCAGGCCCTCAGCTGCCTCTGCAGTCAGCAGACACCCCAGGACACGTGTACCCGATAGGCCAGGTTCGCATCTCTCAGAGGCCATCTTCTTCTGTATCTCGGCCCAGTCATCTTCCCTGCGTTGTTCACTCTTCAGTGCTTTTAAACAGATTTTTTAAACAGTTCATCCAACTTTTCTAATTTTCCACTGAAGAATAATTGTTTTATCAAACCTAGTCAGACGTTATAAGAAGTATTATTTTGCCTCTGTCTATATTAAATTGGAAAGTGACTGTATGCGTACGGAAAGAAATGAAACAGACATTAATTTGAATGAAGGCAGATGGATTTTCTTGTGAGGATCTCTCACCGTACTTGGGTGCTGAAGATTCTAGGAAATTGCACGTACCGGGGTGAAGGCGGGGAGGCAGAGAGCAGCTCCCCGCTTCCCTCACCGCAGACACTGGCTCGGCACCCCCGCGCGTGTGGCTCTGTGGGGGCGGAGCTCCTGGGAGGAAGACCCTGGGAGCTGGGGGCCTGACCGCCCCACGTCGGCCTCACACGCTTGCTGTGTGTTGTTTAGACGTACAGTTTATATTACCTGGACCACCTGGTCAAGGCCCTGCAGAAGATGTTCCTTCACGAGCTCACAGTCCCGGTCCTGCAGCTGGGGGCCCTCATTGCAGCCTCCGTGGTCGGAAGCAAGAGCCTCAAAGACCTCTACCACCTGCGGTCGGTACCCCCGCTTTATTTCCAGGGGAGCTGGGACACGTGCGGGTGGCTAAAGTGAACATTTACCCAAAGCAATACAGAACAGATAGGACTTTAGAGTGTTCATCTGTGGTTCACCATTTATGTAAATAATAAAGTCCCTAAGATTTGTAAAACCAAACAAAGCAAAATACTGAAACGTTAAAAATAGTATTTCTAATTTTAAAATTTCTACCTGGTCCTTAAGAGAGTATCATTGTTCCAAGGAAATACACCCTGAAGCAGCACCGGTGGACGAAAGGAGCACTGTGTCTTCAGCTCACTCTCAGATATTTTAGGAAAAAATTTGCATGTGTATTTTTTATATAAAATTTTTATACATAAATAATTTTATATATAATTTTTATATTTTTATATAAAATTTTTATAAATTTTCTCTATATAGGTGTATGTGTATATATATATAAAGGGCTATAGAAAGGGCTGCCTTTCTATATATATATAGAGAGAGAGAACCTGGCTGGTGAAGGATGTACAGTAACGCTTTGTAGTGTTTGCGTAACTTCTGGAAGCTTGAAATCATTTCAAGAATCGACGCAGGGCTTGTTGCCCGAAGCTGTAAGGGGGTCAGAGCCCCACCCGCTGTGCCGTGTCTTTGCCCCTGAAGGTGACTCTGAGACTGTGAACACGGAGGGAGTAAAACACACGGATGAGGGGCACACGCTCTGCCTGCCATGTGATGGCAGCATCTGTTATGCTCCCTAGGAATCTGGCTTAGCTTTAAAAATTATTGAAAATATCCTCAAAGTATCCACTCCTTTTCGCATTTGCCACTTTGTACCAAGCTGGCTGAGCCCGGGGGGCAGCCCAGCTCCGGGCTGATGCTCCTCTTGTGCCCCCCGCCCGCCCCCAGGCTTGCCCTGGTGTGTTCTGATTTGAAGTTGAGGGAAGCAGCCACTTACCACGAGGAGGCAGCCGGGCAGGCCTACATCTGCGAAGCGGAGCAGGCGAGGTGAGCCAGCGGGGGGCCGCGGGCGGGGCTGCATCCCCTCCGGGCCGGGAGGGGTGGGGGGCACCCTGGGCCGGGGGACAGGTCATTCCTCACGCGCCCTCCCATCTGTGGGCGTCTCCCGGGCTGGGGCTGCGCGAGGGAGGGGCGCAGAGCACCGAGGTGTGCGGGGGTCCAGGCGGAGGGCAGAGGTGAGGGAGGTGGCAGGCCGAGGGCGCACGGGGAGGGCGGGTCCCGCAGGAAGCAGGAGCGGCAAGGGCCTCCGTTCCGTGCAGAGCGGGAAGGAGGGCCTCCTTCCTAGATGGGGTGGAGTTCTGGCCTGGAAAGAAGTTTGAGGTTCGAGTTGAGCACCAGGTGGGAGGTCAAAGGAGTGGCTAGACGCACGAGCCTGGAGTCTGGAGGAGAGAACGGGCTGGAAGTGGGGAGTCACAGACGCGGCTAAACCGAGGGAGCTGTAAAAACCTCGAGTGAACAGGGGTTCCCGTGGCCACTTCCATTTGCATTTCTCTGATGACTACTGAAATTGAACATTTTCAGGTGTCTCTGGCATTGTATTTCTTCTTTGGCATGATGTCTGTTTACTTATATTAGCTGCAGAAAAGAAATTGCCTTGAAAAAGGAGAAAAATAAGGAACCTCTATTAGAAGAAAGTCTGCCAACACTGAACGAGTCCCCCACACCAGCCCAGCAAGCAGAGATGAAGCCCCTCGTAGCAAAGGACAAGGTAGCCTCGCTCTGCCGAGGCGCCCTGGTTCCTAGCCCGGTGGGGGCAGCGACAGGCCCCGCTCCAGCCAGCATGCTTGGGCTCCTAACGGCCTGCTGCCTCCAAACCTCGTGCCGAGTTTCTTGGGAAATCCGGGGACTGATGGGACGTGTTCCCACCCTGCGGGCCCTGGAAGCCCCCAGGGAAGACGAGACTGCCGGGCCTGAGCTGCGATTCGGAGAGGACAGGCTGCGGGCGGCCGGTGGGGGAGCTACCTCTCCGGCCGGGAGCGGGGGAGGGCGAGGCCCGGCAGCCAGAGCGGCCAGGAGGCCCGGGCGCCCCCCGGCCGCCCCCCACGCAGTGGGCTCGCCTCCCACAGGCGTGCCCCCCGTGAAGGAAACACCCGCCCCGCCGGGCTCCACCGGCACTCGTCACCGCGGGAGTGCCACCCCGCCACTGCTCGGCGGCCCGGCGGGGGAGGGGAGGCAGGCGTCCCAGGAGGCCGCCGGGCCGCGGGGGAGCCAGGGAGCGGGGCAGCAGGGGGCTGGGCTCGGCGGGCGCGGGCCCTGGGGAACCCCACCCGGCAGTGCAGGCCCCGCACCCGCGCAGCACCCGCGCGTCTTACAGATTTTGAAGATAAACGGGGAGACCGGCCGGGGCCTGGAGGGAACGTCCTTCCCGCAGCTGTGGCTCCTCAAGGCCCAAGTCCTGCTGGAGATGGACCAGCACCAGCCTGCACGGCTGCTCCTGTCGGAAGCGTGCCAGGCCTTCCAGGTGAGGCCACACCTGCCCGGCCCACGGCACCCGTGGGGCCGCTTCCCCCCAGGAGCAGCCCCCCAGCCCGCAGCCCCGCCCTGAGGGCTCCTCTCCAGGAAGCAAGGGCCTGCCTGTGCTGAAGCCTGTCCTAGGGCATCTGTCTGGCTCCTGTGTGCAGACCCAACTCAGCGGAGGTCTGTCCTTCGTGGCCTTTGTCTGTCTGCTCCTCTAGTGTCTTCAACCCATTCATCAGAGTGCTTTAGAGCCCTGTTCCCGGAATTGCTGCGGGTCTGTTCTGCGGCCTCTTTTTCCTCCTGGGCTGGGGAGGCCCCTCCTGCTTCTGAGCCGGTGTCTTGATGTGCGTGTGGACGAGAGACCCTGGAGAGGCCAAAGGCTTCCGTTTTGTTCTAAGAGGCAGATGGTGCCCCGGGGCCCCGACCCGCTCGGGAGGTTTGTTCCTGTTCCTCGGTGTGGGCCTTGCGGGTGTCTGTGGCCTCTCTGGGGTCTCACCAGAAGCCTGCGGTTCGCCAGGCCCCTTCAGAAAGGCTTGCCTTCGGCCTGGACGCTCAGCTCTCCGCTCAGCCCCTCAGGCCCCTGCGACTACTGTCTGCTGGGTTTCTTGAACCTGCTGGGCCCCCGAGCGCAGGTCTTTGGGGCCCTCTCCCCACACCCCCCTGCGGCCCCTTCTATTGCCAACTCCTGGCAGCCCCAGGCTCCTGCCTCCGCTCCCAGTGGGGCTGTGGCTTTCTTCCTGGGCTCTGTCCCCCATGAGGATGGACGCCCTTGGGAAAAACCCAGGACAGAGTGGAGCCGCCCAAGGGTGCACCCCACCCCGCACTGCAGTGGCACTGGCTCCTGGGGCCTCAGGCGGGTGGCTCTGTCTCCATGCGGCGTTGGGAATTGTCCCCTGGGAGGGGGAGGCAAAGTCACGGAACCAGACAGGGTGGCACTTGTTTTGGAAAAGAACTCCAGAGAGAGAAGCAGCCAGAAAAACATTATAAAAATTCAAAGCCTTGGGAGGTTCAGCTCTCTGTCTCAGGCAGGGGGACCGGGTGTGTGTCTCAGGCAGGGGGACAGGGGTGTGTGTCTCAGGCAGGGGGACAGGGGTGTGTGCCTCAGGCAGGGGGACAGGGGTGTGCAGACCAGACTCAAGAGGGAGGCCTGGGAAGGGACCGAGAAGGCGGTGTGTCTGGGGAAGGGAAGTGGCTAGGGTGGGCCTCGGGGGATGCAGAGAAGCCCAGGCACGGAAGGGCTCCTGGGGGCCAGGAATTGGGACCCAGAGGGTGGACAGGAGGCCGAAGGAGGTGGGGGGCTGTGAGCCGACACCCACGTGCCACGGGCGCTGCAGTCCCATCTCCTAGCCTGTGCCCGTGCATCTGTGACCCTCCCCGTCAGCCTCCCCGTGATCCACAAAAGTGTCGTCCACGCGCGGACCTCACCTCCATCTGGCTGCCACCCGACCCTCATGCTGCTGGGAGGGGGGTTTCCAGGGCTGCCAGGGCTTTCCAGAGTCTGGGGGTAGGCTTTAACACACTCACGGGCATCCAGCCCAGCCCCTGTGCCCTTGTGCTGCGGGCACGTCGCCAGACGAGCTCGGGGGATGTGTGCAGAGGCCTGGTGCCGCAGCTGCCGTCTCTCTGCCTCCGTCTCCCTGTCTCTCTGTCTCTGTCTCTCTCACTTGCTCTCCCCCACCCCCACTCCCCGTCCTGTCTCCACATGCACCTCTGTTTCAGGAGCTCGACGATCCTTGTGCAGAGTCGAAATGCCTGCACCTGTTGGCTCAGCTGGCAAACAAAGAAAGGAAGTACGGGCAAGCTAGGAAGATGCTGGAGAGGGCCCAGCGCCTGGGAGGGGACGAGGAGTTCTGGTACAGCTCTACCCTGACCCTGGCCGACACGCTCCTGTCCACCGAGAACACGAGGAGAGAGGTGCTGGTCGAGGGGCCGGCTGCGTGCCCGGCGGGGCAGCCTGCGTGGTGGGGGCGGGGGGGATGCTGGGGCTATGGTGACCCCGCCGGGCCTGCCTCAGGTCTGCCAGCTGTTCCAGAAGCTCATCGACACCTTCGACGTCCTCAAGAGAGAGAGACCGAACCGAATGGCCGTGCTGGAATTCATGACCACAGACCTAGAAGCCAGGTACTTTTGGGAAGAGAAAAATGTTAATCTACATGAACGTCATGGTTTACTTTTTTCCATCTGTTAATTTTTAAGCCAAATTTCAAGCCTACGAAGCTCAGAGAATCACAGGACGAGGCCCCGTGCCCACAGCCCCTGCCACGGCCCTTCCTGGCAGTGAGCCTTTCTCTCAGGACGAGGCAGTGGCCTCGTTTGTCCCTGGGCAGGTGCTCAGCTGCCCCGAGGTGGCTCGGTCCCTGGGAAGCCTCTGAGGCCTCTGCTCTCCCCACAGCCAGTGAGGGACGTCGCCCGGTGGTCAGACATCCTCCTGGGGTCTGTCGGTCTGTCTGCTCCTCTGCGCGCTGGTTTTCCGGGCCGTGTGTCCGGCCCACGGAGACGGCATCGGGGTTTCTGCAGCTGCCTGGGAGGCGGGAGGCCACAGGGACAGACTCCAAGTAGGATCAGCAGCTTTCCTTTGAGCTGTCCTCCTGGTCCCTTGTCTTCTCCTAGAAAGTGGCTTCCTCGTGGTTTCAGCACAGACATTCACAGGCACCTTTCCCGTAACTGTGCCAAGTCTTGCCGTCTGTCTTCTAAGTCGGATTTGCAGATTTCACTGAATCCGCCTTCGCAGAGCAGCTTCTGCTTTACTGAGCAAAGCATTGCGGATTTTGCCTGATTTTGGTTTTCTTTATTCTCTCTTCATCTTTGCTGAGTTTTCTGTGTGCTAGGAGAGGGCTCCTCGTGGCTGTTGTGTCCCACCTCTAGGGTGGCTCCCTTGGTCCCCAGGCTGTCTCCCCGCCCCTAGAAGATGCACCTCTGACCCCTCCGCCACCAGCATCCTGTACACTTGACCTGTGAACAAATTTCATTTCCATGTGGGTTTTCTTTCCTGCTCCTGAGTCCTTTATGAAAGGGGTTCGAATTTCCAAACACATATAAAGTGCCTGGGGTGGGAAGTTGTTACTTTCTAATTTCATGGCCTTGTGACCAAAGAACGTGGCCTACAAGACTTCGGGTGTTGGGAAATGCTGGCGAAGGTGCTCTCCCTGCGAAGGGGTGGAAGATGGAGGTGGGCGGGGGCCGTGACCATCCGTCTCAGGGAAGCCCCCCCCCCCACCAGGTGTGTGAGCCTCCAGATCAAAGCGGTCCAGGCGCCTGTGGGCTCCGTGCCCCTCGAGAACGCGTTTCTGCGGATGGAGCTGGAGGATCGCTTGTTGGAAATTGAGGAGAAGTTTACCAGCATTGGCCACAAGGAGAAGCGTGTGGACGTCATTCTGGAGCGGGCCGAGATGAAGAGGTAGGTGATCCCTGCCACGGCGCACCTCTTCCCGGGCCAGCCCCCCGCGGCCACCAGCAGGGCCTCCAGGCGGCTTGGCCGCAGGGCCAGCGATCCCCCCCCCAAGGGACGTGCGCACTGGGGTCTGCAGCCACTGGGGGCGTCCGCCCACGTCGGCGTCGCAGCTGCTTGGTCTGTGGAAACGCGCAGACGCCCCCCGCCCCACACCACTCCCCTCTCGGCCCAGCCCTGGGCACACGCCCATTCCACGTCCCACAGGGGCGCAGACACGCGTGTTCACACGCGGCCACACGCACAACACCTCGGGAGGCCCGGCTGCTGCCCCTACCCCAGCGGGGCCGGCACCCTTCCCCACGTGACCGCTCCCCTCGCCCCACCGGCCCCCGCGCCCCGCCCCGCACCCCCTCCCCACGCTCCGGGTCCACGCAAGCGTTCAAGACACAGCAGGCAAACCGAGGGCTAGGTCTTACAAACAGCCTTTATGAAGGGAGAAGCAACCTGGACACCTGTGAAATCTAAACTAACACATTATTATCATAGAAACAGTGTATGGTCACTGTAGCACTTTTAAAAACGCAAAAAACACAAACAGGAAAAGTAGGTGATTAAACCAGCACAGCTAATATTGTGACATTGTTTCACCTGGTGTGTGGAGCACAGATTCGATTATTTATAAAGACAGTGTTACAGTGCGCTTGCCGCACTGCTCCAGATCTCTCGCTCTCTTTTTTTTCTTTGAGATATATTGAGACTATCTTTCCAGGTAATACATCTAATTATAAATTTTTTTAAAAGATTTATTATTTATTTATTATTTATTTTTGGCTGCGTTGGGTCTGTTGCTGCGCGAGGACTTTCTCTAGTGGCGAGCAGGGGCTACTCTTCGTTGCAGTGCGCGGGCTTCTCATTGTGGTGGCTTCTCTTGTTGTGGAGCACGGGCTCTAGGCGCACAGGTTTCAGTAGTTGTGACACATGGGCTTCGTTGCTCCGCGGCATGTGGGATCTTCCTGGACCAGGGATCGAACCCGTGTCCCCTGCATTGGCAGGTGGATTCTTAACCACGGCACCATCAGGGAAACCCTATAAAATTTAAAGTATTAATAAAATATACATCATAATTACATGAAAATTACATGCTGCACAGTGTGTTAGTACTGACGATGTAATGCTTTTCTATTTTTGTTCTAAATTCCACTCTTCCATCTGATAAAGACTATCCGCCCAAAACGAGAGAGATGGAGAGCAGAAAACTGCGTGTTACTTGGCAGCGTACGAGCTGGTCCAGAGAGCTGTGGCTGAAGAGGAGGAGCTCTTTCACAGTATCCAGGGCTTACTGTCCCTTCAGGAGGTAAGTCTGTTATGTGATTTTTACTTCAGTTTAAAAAAACCCAGAAAGCTATGGGGGGACGTGCCCAAATATTTGGAAAGTAAATGGCATACATCAAAGTGACTGGGCCAGAGAAGAAATCAAAAGGGAGATTATTCTGAACTGCAGTGGGGCGGGAAGTGCATATCAGAATGTTTAAGGCCTCTCTGATGCGATACTTAGGGGGTATTTTGTAGCACAAAACACCTGCAGGAGAAGAGAGAAAGACCCCACATCCCTGATCGCATCCTAGCAGAAAAAGAGCACATCAAACTCAAAATAGGTAGAAGGAAGGAAATTAAAGATCACAGTGCAAATCAGTGAGATAGAAAACAGAAAAATTAAAAAGAAAATAAGTAAAACCAAAGCTGTTTCTTTAAGATCAAGAAAGGGATAAACTTCTAGCCAGGCTGATCAAAAACAAAAAACAAACAAACAAAAGGGCGAGAGGGAAAGAGAGAGGACATAAATAACCGGTATCAGAAATAAGAGCTGTGATATCACCATAGACTCTGCACGTGTTAGAAAGATAATAAGGGAGTATCCGGGACAGCTCTGTGCCAATATATATGACAACTTAGATGAAAAAGAAAAATTCCTTGGAAAACGCCAACTACCAAAGCTCACTCACAAAGAAGTAGATAACCGAACAGCCCTGTATCTATTAAATAAACTGGATTTTTAAAAGTTTTTCCACAAAGAAAATGTCCGACCCATATGGCTTTACTGGTGAATCTCACCAAACATTTAAGGAAAAAATAATACCAATTCTGCACAAACTCTTTCAGAAAATTGAAAAGGAGGAAATATATCCCAACTCTTCTATGAGGCTGGTGTCACTGTGATACCAAAACAAGATGAAGATATTTTAAAAAAACCCTACAGACCATTATTCTTCGTGAATATAGATGAAAAAATTCTAAGCAAAATTTAGAAAATTAAGTCTAACAATGTATAAAAAGGATTATATACCAAGTTGAGGTTATCCCAGGATTTGTTTAACATTCAAAAATCAATTTGGTTCATCATATATTTTTTAAAAAACTTTTATTGAGATACAGTTAACAGACAATAAACTGCATATATTTAGACTGTACAATTTGGAAAAGCATTTGACAAGATCCAACATCCATTTCTGATTAAAAACAAACTCTTAGCAAACTATTGATAGACGGGATCTTCCTCAGTCTGATAAAGGGCGTCGGTGAGAAAGTCTAGAGCTCACATCACAAGTAGCGCTTGCATGCTCTCCTCTCAGATGAGGAGTAAGACAGTGTTGCATCTTCCACCACTCGGATTCAGAATTAATTTATTAGAGTTCTAGCCAATTCAATAAGGCAAGGAAAAGAAATTAAAAGCATCCAGCCTGGAAGGGAAGAAGTAAAACCATCTTTGTTTACAGATAACATGGTCTTCTGTGTAGAAAATCCTGTACGATATGCAAAGTAATAAAGCTACCAGAAGTAAGGCATGAGCTTAGTGAGGTTGCAGGATATAAGAATAATATACAAATATTGTGTATATTTCCATATACTAGGAATAATCAATTGGATATTTACAACAGCAGAAATATGAAATTTGACAAAAAAGTGAAAACTCATACCCTGAGAGCTATAAAACATTGCTGAGAAAAATTGAACAATACCTAAATAACTGGAAAGCTATATGGAGTGCATGGCTCAGAAGACTTGACATTATTAAGATGTCAGTTACCTCTTAAATTATCTACAATCTGATCAAGATACTGCAGGGGATTTTTTGTTGTTGTTTCTGTTCTTTTAGACATTGACAAAGTGTTTTTAAGTTTATATGGAATTTCAAAAAACCTAACATAGGCAACACAACCTTGAAAAAGAAGAACAAGGTTGGAGGACTAACACTGCCTGATTTTAAGGCTTACTGTGAAGCCACAAGAATTGAGACAGTGTGGTTTTAGTGTAAAAACACACAAACATCAGTGGAACGTAACGGAGACACACTGTTAGAAATAGACATACGCACTTAGACAAAAAACTGACTTTCAACAAAGCGCCAAAGAGAGTTCAGTGAAGAAAGTCCCTTCTTTAAAACAGTGGTGCCAGACGTCCATATCTGAAAAATAAACGTCCGTTCTTACACCACATGTAAACATTAACTCAAAAGGAATCATAGGTCTAAATGTAAGAGCTAAAACTATCAAACGTCTAGAAGAAAACGTAGGAAAATACCTTTCCAGCCTTAAGTTTAGCAACGATTTCTTACATGTGACACCAAAAGCATGACCCATCAAGGAGTACATTTATAAACTGGACTCTGCTCTTCCTAAGTCACTATTCAGAGAATGAAAAGACAAGTTGCTACCGGGAGAAGATGCTTGCAAATCACTCATCTGACAAAGGTCTTGTGTATAAAAGAACTCTCAAAACTTAATAAGACCTGAGCAACTCAATAAAAACAGGCCAAACATTGGAATAGACATTTCTCCAAAGCAAATGTGTGGGTGGTAAATAATCCCATGAAAGGACGGCCAACTTTATTAGCGAGGCAGGGAAACTCAAATCGTGAAGAACCACCACACACCTATTAACATGTTACACCTTGAAGGACCACACACATGGAATATGAGCAAGGGCGTGAGGAACAGGGACCCTCCTGGGCTGCCCGTGGGGACACGACATGTGCAACCATCCTTGGAAAACAGTTGGCAGTTTCCTAAAGAGTTAGGTGCAGGCCGGCATTGGCCCAGCCATCTGCTCCTAGGTGTTTACCCAGGAGAGGTGAGAGCACGTGTTCACACGCGGACGTGTGCCCAGTGCTCACAGCAGGGGTGCTTGTGATGGTTGGTTAGCAAACTGGCGCAGCTACACCGCAGAACACTGCTCAGCTGTAGGAAGGAATTAACATACAGGCAGCAACGTGGATGGACCCCAAGACGACCGCCTGGGTGAAGCGCGCAGGGCAGGGAGGACCTGCGGTGCGACTCCGTTTCTGTAGCATCCCAGCAAGCACCAGCTACCTTACAGACCCAGAGGGTCGCTGCACGTGTGCCTAGGAAGGAGGCCGTCGCGGAGTGGGTGGCAGGGTGGTTTGGGGGTGAGGGTGCAGCGGTTGTCCTCGTGGGCGTCCACAGGCCAGAACGCGCGCCTCGCGGGGGCGGACTGAGCGGGGGCTGTGCCTTGGCGTGACCGCCCGTGACCGCCCGCGCGTCTCAGTTGCAGAACGTCAGCAGCCCCCTGATGCGGAGGCTGGCGCGTCTCAAGCTCGGCCTCGCGGAGGTGTGTGTGGACGCGCTGCAGCTCATGTGGGAGGAGACCCTGGAGCGGCAGTGGGAGCAGGGCTCCGTGGACAGGCTGCTGGCCGAGTACCTGCAGAGCCCCGGTGACTACACTTCTGTCGGCCTGGTAACCGTCCGGGGACACTCGCTGGGCCCCCGGGGCCCCCACCCGCAGGGGGCTGTCATGCTGTGACGGGGTGTCCACTCCCGCCTGCCTGGCCTGCAGGCCAGCCAGCGGGAATCCAGGAGCCGGGTTTCACACGCGTCCCCCCGAGGTCTCTGACCGGAGTGGGTTCCCAGCTGCTCCCAGCAGCTCCCGGCAGCTCGGTGGGCCTCAGAAAGGCCCCGTCTAATTGGCTAATGAAATCGGGGTCGTATGGGTGGGACGCTTCCCTTCCCGAGGCACGAGTTTGCTCAGACGGTTGTGTCACCGTCGTAAGGGGGCCGTAAAGGTGAACTGCGGTCTGTTAAAAAAGTACGTTACATTTGTAAAATATTTATTTTGAAGGAAACGTGTCCTGCCGTTTTAGACGGTGTCTTAGATTTCATGAAGTGAGTCAAATTACAGTGACGTGACTCTAAAATGGGACCTCGATACAAACTCATGTCCTTGTCAACCAGTCCCAAAGTAAGGTCCTGTCAGCAGACTTCAGGCCCTCCCCACAATGAGGGGGTGTTAGAGCGTGGGTGCCAGGGTGGGGGGCTGTCGCGTCTCGGGGGCGGGGACGGGGTAACTGAGGCGGTTTGTGTCCCCGCAGACGTGGTTCTCCCTGAAGCGGACCCTGGCGCACGATGTGCTGGCCCAGCTGGGGAGCCTGCAGCCGCTGTGTGCCGGCTGCGTGGAGCTGCGCGCCCGGCACCTGGGCCTCGCCGGGAGGGCCCTGCACCTGCTGGCCGTGCACGCGGACCCCCTGCGCCCCTCCTGCTACTGGGAGGAGAGCCTCTCGGTAGGTGCGCCTGCCCTGGCTGTTCACAGACCTACCACCTGCCCTTAAAAACCACAAAATATGTAGAGCTCACCTGCTCTCAGTAAGAACTGGGATAGAAAACACACCTCTAACCGTTCCCAGTCAAGAAGGTGGTGTGGGCCGTGGAAGGGAGAAGAGGCAGGCAGCAGCCCTGCCCAGGGCCCACGGGGAAGGACGGAGACACGGGCTCGGGGGACAGACCCGTGGAGGGACGGTTGCCCCTTTGCAAAGAATGGGTAGGAGAGGAGGGGCAGGCGCAAGGCTGGTCCCAGGCGGGACGGGGCCTGTCCTAAGTGGGGCATTCCACCCCCCCAAACGTGGGTGCCCCTGGCATCTCCCCCGCCCTAGCAGCTCTGCTTCAGGGGGTCTGTGCTGGGCCTCAGCACGGGACCCCCATCCTACCGGGAGCGGGTAGGCCCCGCCCGCCCTCACTCCCCTCCCCCGCCCACACTGTCCCGTGACGCCCTGCCCCCAGTGGCCAGGTCAGCGCGTGCGGGCCCCACCCTTCTCTCCAGCACCGGCCCCTCCCCTGCAAGGCTGCACAGCAGGCCTGGTCCCCTGGGGAAGCCCCTGCCCCTCTGAAGGAACTCTGGTGACAGCCGCTGCCGCCGCCACCCGTGGAAGCTGTCCTCAGCGCCTCTGCAGATGCCGCCTCCTCCAGCCGGAAGGCGCCTGCCCGCCAGCGCAGCCCGCTCGTCCCCACAGGTCCTGCTCTTTCAGGAAGACCCCCCAGGCCGAGCAGCCAGGCGCCACACCCCTGCGTGATGTGGGGCTGGTGCCCCCGCTTCCCGGACCCCACTGGGCACGCAGGCCTTGGGGTCGTCCCGTGGCCGTCTCTCCGGGTCTCCAGGCCCCAGGACGTGACTCACGTCTGGGTGAATTGATGGTGTTTCGGCCCCTCGTTCAACCAGAGTTCATTGAGCCCCTGAGCAGGTGGCTGTGAGCCAGGCAGACGTGGACCAGATGCGCGGCTGCTCTCTGAGCGGGCATCCCGTCTATGCAGCGGCCCTCACCACACCCCCGCTAGCTCGGAGAGGCTCGGAGGGGCCGCCAGGGGAACGCGCCACCCAGACCGGGCTTCCTGTTGTGTCCCCACACACCCAGGGCTCTCCCTCAACCCGAGTCCCCTGGGCCTGCTGTCACTCAGGCAGATCCCTTTGGCATCCCGAGGACCCTGTCAGAGTGGCTTGTCCTGCAGACAGGAGGGGCCTTGTTTGTGCCTTTGTCCCCCGGGGTCCCTGGGGCAGACGGGCAGCTGGTTCCCTCGGTCCTGGCGGCTTGATGCCGGGGGAGGTGATTTTACAGGCCCAAAGGGGAGTGAGCACAGAAGGCCATCGACCTGAGCCTGCCGAGGCCCAACCCTGGCCGCCCCTGACAAACACTGGGCTCTCGGGCCAGGGCCCCACGGCTCACCCACGTCAGCGAGAGGCCAGGCCGTGGCCTACAGCACCCCTCCCCCGGGATCCTGCAGAGACACCCGGCCGCGACGGGCACGCCCGCCATACTGACGCAGGCCGACTGGAGGCGTGTGTTCCGTAGGGGGGCGCTGAGCTGAGCAGCCACAAGTGTCCGGAGAGCACGCAGGAGGACGAGGACCGCGAGGGGCCCTACAGCGACCTGCCGGCCTTCAGGGCCGCCCCCGAGGAGCACGGCAGGAGAGGCTGGGATCTGAAGGTACACCCGACGCCACCCCCGCCCCTGGGCGTGCCCTGCCCGCGGAGCCAGCCTGAGCCCGAGCCTCGCCCCGCAGAGGAGGATGGCGCTGGCCCAGCGGTACCTGGCTCAGGCGTCCGAGGTGTTGCTGCAGTGCCTGCAGGTGGCCCTGGGCAGCCGCCTCCTGGATGTCGCCGCGGCCGCCAGCTTGGAGATGGTGGAGTGCATCGGCACCCTGGACCCCGCGGCCACCTGCCAGTTCCTGGCGCTGTCTCAGGTGTGCTCTGCGCTGGGTGCCCTCTGCAAGGTCCCTCTTGGCCACTGGGGAGAGGGAGGTCCCCAAGACCCCGAGGTTCCCACTTCTGGTGGCCCCCCCAGTGAGGCTGCAATTGGGCTCTGCCTTAAGGATGGCGCTCACTGGAGGAGGCCCCCCGGCCCCCCGAGGTTGCCTGGAGCTCCCCATTGCGGTCCTGCGGTGTGCAAGCAGCAGAGGGAGGGCCTCCAAGCTCGTGTCCCTGAGGCTCAGGGCAAGAGTGTCGTGTTCTCCTCGCTGTGACCCGAGCTGGCAGGTCTGCGGGCGCAGCAGTAAAGGTCCTACCTGGCCCTACCTGGTGGCTGTGCTGGCTGCCGGGAGAAGCACCTGGGCTCCCTCCCGCCCTGGACAGCGCCCGGGCCCCTCGGCAGCCTCTGCGGTCTGTTTCAGAGCTGCTCGGCCTCAGAGGGGATGCGGGATGTCCTGCTCGCGGCCACGG
This sequence comes from Hippopotamus amphibius kiboko, assembly GCF_030028045.1. NCBI lineage: Eukaryota > Metazoa > Chordata > Mammalia > Artiodactyla > Hippopotamidae > Hippopotamus > Hippopotamus amphibius. Next base: position 811,324 of record NC_080190.1, read on the forward strand.
CCAACACCAGCAGCTCACAGCTGGCCGCACTGCTGCAGCTCCAGCACAGCCTGCGGCGCCAGGGGAGGATGTCCACCAACCTGTTTGCCAGCGTGGAGCAGAGACTGGCCGCTATATCCAAGGTAAGCAGGCTGGGGACGCCCTTGGCCCTGCCCCTGGCCCCAGGGCTCTGCAGGTGCACTCGGACCGAGTCCGAATCCTGGCCCTGCTTCCTGCTTGCTGTGTGGTTCTGGGAGGGTCCTCGTGGGCCCGGCAGGGAGAGCAGCCCGCAGCCTGGGGGACGGCGAGAGCGCGCGTGCTCTCAGGTCCACACACCCGGGGCCTGCAGCTGGCCGCGGAGGGGATGCTGCCCCAGGGGCTCTGCACTCAGCCCTTGCTGTGTTTGAGAAAACGTTTTATACTTGGTCAAGTCCTAGAGTTTAATTTGGAAAGAAATTTGCAGAGCGTGGTAGCTAATAACACTTCTTCTTTTATTTGGACTAGCAGACATGAATTAGAGATTTAAAGAAATTAAACTTGATGAAATTTAACAGAGAAAACAGGCCAGGACGCTCTGGTGAAGCCCACCCTCCTCCTTCACGGGGCCTCCACAGTCACTCGTGTGGACCAACCTCATATCCCAGGCTACTTTTCTCCTTTTTTTTTTTTTTTTTTATAAACTTATTTATTTATTTGTTTATTTTTGGCTGCATTGGGTCTTCGTTACTGTGAAGGATCTACTCCCCGTTGCTGCACACGGGCTTTCTCTAGTTGTGGCGAGCGGGGGATCCTGTCTGTTGTGGTGCACGGGCCTCTCACTGTGGTGGCTTCTCTTGTTGCAGAGCACGGGGCTCTAGGCACGCGGGCTTCAGCAGTTGTGGGGCACGGGCTTAGTCGCTCCGCGGCCTGTGGGAATCTTCCTCAACCAGGGATCGAACCCATGTCCCCTGCATTGGCAAGCGGGGTCTTAACCACTGCGCCACCAGGGAAGCCCTGCTTTTCTCCTTCTGACTCCGGGCACAGGCTGCCTCTGCTGTGGGGCCGTCCTGTGCGCCGTGGGTGTTTAGCAGCAGGCTGGCCTCCAGCGCCTCCCCAGATGCGACAACCAAACATGTCTCCAGGCCGAGAGCCAGTGCCATGACCCCGGGATGGGAATCCTCCCACTGCAGGGCGGAGGCAGGACAGGGTGCAGGCTGTTCCGGGCCAGGCCAGCCTGGAGGAGGTAGGAAACAATGTATAAACCATGAAAACACTCATCAGGTGAAAACCAGTCGCGGTTCTGCTAAGCTGCGTTACTGGAGGGAAACAGCCCAGGGGTCAGTCAAGAGCGACCACCGTCCCGACCCCGTGCGCACCGGTGACACGACCTCGAATGCCTGAAGCAGACCTGCCGGGGATGGAGGAGCCACAGGCGGCCCCCGGTTCCGTGGGGAGGCTGTAACCGCCCTCTCAGTTTCGGGTAGAATGAAATGATGAACGAGCCGTGGCCTGCAGAGGCGTGTGGGAACGTGCATGAGCGCAGGACGTCTGGACAGACGCGGCCTGGAGCATGCGGCCAGCAATGAGTGGACGCACCTTCTCTCCAGGCGTGTGCGGAACTCTCACCAGAACTGACCGGCACTGGGCCGCAAGACGCCTCGACCAACTCCAAAGCACTGAAGCCATTCAGAGTTTATTTTCTAACCACAGGACATTAAAATGGAGATGAATAACTAAAAGATACCTGTAAAAAGCACAATCGCCTTGAAATTAAACAGTATGTATATCATCATCACATGGTCCAAGAAGATATCACAATGGAATTTAGAAAATATTTTAAATTGACTAGAGAATGAAAATACTAAACATCAAAACCTAGGAGACTTGTCTAAAACAGGGCTTAGAGGAAAAATGCAGCTTTGAATACAAGAAGAAAGTCTTAGAAACAGTGATTTAAGCTTTGATTTCAAGAAGCTAGAGTAAAAACACCTAAGAAATAATGGAAAACAGATGAGACATAGAACCGCAGAAACCGCGGAGTGAAAACTCACGTGTGGAGAGAAAATCTGCAGTGGTACGAGCTGGTCCCAGAGACACGGGCAGCAAAGCCGCGAACACCCGGCCAGACCTGGTGAAGCGAAGAGCGCGCGCGCAGATCTCAGCATCCGCCGCAAAAGGACTCCGCGGGGCCCTTCAGACATCAGGATGCTAATGAGAGACTATTTTTATAACCTTTCTCTAGTAAATTTGACAATTTGGATGAAATGGACAAATTCCTCAAAAAATATAACATACCAAGCAGACAGAATAGAATATCTGAATAATGTATATCTCTTCAAGAAATGGAACCTTTTATTAAAAACATCCCCACAAAGGAAACCCCAGGCCCAATTGGCTTCATCAATAAATTCTTCCAAACATCGAAGGAACAAATAACCCTTTAAAACACGTCCAGAGAACAGGAATAAAAGGATACTCCCAGCTCCCTTTAAAGCGGCTCAGTGAGCCTGGGCACTTGAGACCCAGCAAGGACGTCACACTCTCCTCATCGTGGACGCAGAGTGTTAGCCAGTAAAATCCAGCGATGATAAGAGGACCAAATAGCTGTGTTCCATGCAGTTTAATATCTTTAAATCATTCGCTATAATTCACTGTGTTTACAGGAGGAAAAGGAGAAAATCGTAAGATCACCTTGATAGATGCAGAAAAACCATTTGTCAAAATTCACCATCAATGTGTGACTTCAAAAAATCAAGATAGAAGATAATTTTCTTAATCTGATAAAGAACATCTTTAAAACCCCACAGCAAACATCATACTATATAGTAAAATTTTGAAAAATTTTTTTCTGGAGTCGAAATGACACAAGAACGCCATCACCATTTCTATTCAATGGAACGATTAGACTCACAAAAGAAATAAAAGGCAGAAGTGCTGAGACGGAAGAATGAAAGCTGATTATTCACAGCCAGCATGACTGTGGGCCTTGAGAACCACAGCCTCTGGGTTGCTGAGGATCAACACGCAGACCTGCCAGGTCTCTGCTGAGCTGTAAGCGTGACGTGCGTCTCTACATACCAGTGACAGGCAGGCAGTGGCCGTGTCTGCATAATGCCGTTTTCAGCAACATCACAAACCGTCAAATACCTGAGGAACGTCTAACAAGAGGTACACATGACCTGCACCCTGAAAACCACGAACCTCCCTAAGGAAAATGCAAGAAGAACCACGTACGCGGAGAGGCAACCGTGTTTGTGGGGAGGGGGGCTCCACCTTCCGACGGCGGCGTGAGGAAATGCCGTTGACTAAACGAGACACCAAGACCTACGTAAAGCTACGGAAGACAAGACAGCGAGGTACTGGCACACGGATAGAGAAAACGACCCCCGGGACAGACGCAAACTCCCAGAAACAGACCCACCACACACACCTGACGCAGGGCCAGCTGCCACGTGCGCCAGCCTGGAGGGGCCGCCGGATGCCCGGGCGCAGCCGCAGGAGCTGCGGGAGGTCTGCCAGCTCCTCCCTGGCGCGAGGCCGTGGCCCCTGTGCACAGCCCCCCGCTTCCCAGGCGTGGCTCGCAGGGCTTCCCTCTGTCTGCTCCTCTGTCTGCTGGGACAAGCTTCCCGCAGCCCTCCCCTCCCCACCCGCCGTGGACGCGCGTGTGGACACGGGTCCGCTTCGGCAAACCGGAAGCTCATTTCATCAGAAAGCAGGGGATGGGCTTCTGAGCAGCCGTGTGGCCCCTGCTGGGGACCCTCCCCCACGGGAAGGGGGGCCCGGGTCAGGGCGGGCCGAGCCCCCGGCGGCCGGCGGGCCCGGGAGGCGTGATTCCTGCAGGTGGCCTGCCTGTGTCCGCGTGGGCGGTGGCGCCGGAGACCGCGGGGAGGAGGGGGCGGCGGCTGAGCTGGAGGAGGGGCCGGGACTTTTCCATGCGGCTTTGGGTTCGGTGCTTTTGCCCGTGCGTCAGCAGGTCAGGTTCCGGACCCGTGTCAAGGGCGGCAGTGACGTCGGCCTGCGTCTGCTGCCCTCTCGTGGGGGCTGTGGGTCCTGCGGGCTCCTGGCCCTACGACCGCTGCCCTGCCCTGACTCCTGAGTGTCCCCGCAGGCTTGGCAAAACCTCCGGGTCACCGAGCAGCACTTTAACCTCTTGAGCGAAATTCCTCCCAGTTTTCGGATCCTGTTTCTGCACCACTCACGGGACAGGTGAGGCCTTCTCCCCCATCCCCAGGTTTCTGCGTGCTGAGAAGGTCCTTGTGGACACGGCACGGGCGCTGCCCGCTGGGATGCGGTGGGTGGGCTGTCCTTCTGCCACGATGGCCAGGCGGGCCGGCATGACCGGTGGGGGAGCGTGGCGCCACCTCCCTCCAGCCCGCGGCCCTGGTCCGAAGGTCCCCGTGAAAGCGGAGCAGAGCCCGCTTGTCCGGAGAGAAGCTGGTCTCCCAGCCCCCGGCAGCACCCCCGGCGGGTCGCCGGGTGGGCCCGTCTTACTCCCGTGTCCTGACTTGGCTGAGGCTCCGTGGTGGTGGTGGGGGGGGAGGCTCACGTCGGGGGGAGTGTGTGGTGCAGACTCGGCCTCTTCGGGGCTCCTCTGGGACCCCTGGAGCTGGGCTTTGACCCCACCCTACGTCCCGTCAACAGAACCCATCTGTACGGCGCGGCCTGCGAGAAACCCAAGGTCATCCCTGCAGCCAAAGGCAAAGTGCTCCAGGTGGGGGGTGAGTTCTCCCTGAGCACCACCCTCCGTGTGTGTGTGGGGGGTGCACACCAGTGACCGAGACACACAGCTCCTCCGCTCCGGGTGGGGGCCCGGTGGAGCCTGGACCCTCCCCCCGACCTGGGGGCCTGGTGACCACACATGTCCATCCAGGCGTCTCTCCCGGGGGGGGGGGGGGCGGGGGCGGAGGTCAGGCTGCAGCAGCAAAGCCTGGCCGTGCGTCCCAGAGTCGGTGGGAGCCCAGCTGCCCTCAGACGCCCCCACCCCCCAGCCTTTCCCCTCCCGTGGAGGCCCGTCTGCTGTGTCCTCGGGACCCTCTGGCTGTTCCCACGCACCCCGAGGACGAGCCCCCACTTCTGAGCCGTTGAGAGTGACCACCGGCCAGCTGTGTCCTCTGCCCGGGACCCGACCCCGGTCCCCAGGTGGCCCCCCTGCAGAGTCCGCAGAGCAGCCTTGGCACGTTTTAAACACCACGTCTCTGGTTTCCCTTTCTTCCCAACCGTTCTGGGGCCCCACCTCTCCAGCCACCTGCCGATGGGGTCGTGGCAGGGCTCACATCTTGCCGACTCCTTCTGGGAAGCGGGCGCAGGGGCACCACAGGAAGCAGAGCTTTGCCCGCTCTTCACCCACCCGCGTCGAGTCCCAGCGTGCGTGTACCCCCCCCCCCGCGGTCCTCCTCGCCCCGCGCGGGGCGGTCTGCGAGGCCACGTGGGGGGACGGTGGCGTCTGTCTCCGCAGGCTCCTGCAAGGTGGCTCGGGTGGCCGTGAGCCCGGCCGCCTTCTCCTGCCTGTTGGCCAGCGCCCAGCAGTTCCGGGAGCAGGCTCAGGCCAAGGCGTACGGGGAGGACATGGCCCTGAGCCCAGGCCTGGTGAGGCCCCGCCGGGCAGGGTGGGCAGGGCTGGGCGAGGACCACCGCCCCAGGCACTGCGGGACCCCCAGGTCAGCCTCCCCCCCCAGCACGGGGCCAATCCTGCTTTGAATCCTGAAGCACGTCTGATACAAACGCCCCCATGATGCGCGCAGAGGGTGCGGGGCCGGGGGGGGGCCCTGGCTTGAGCGCGGCCTGTCCTGGGGGGTCGCCTGCCGGGCCTCGCCCCCCTTCCCCTTTGACACCCCCGCCCGCGGCCGTCACCCGGGCTGAGCAGGAGTCCGCGGGCGCGCCCCTGAGGAAGGAGGAGCCTCGGCAGAGCGGCGCGGAGGTCGTGAAGCCCTTGGAGGACTACCTGCGGCCGCTGCTCCCGCTGCTCAGCTGCGCCCCCGAGGCCAGGTACCCGCCGAGGGCCGGCGCCCGGGGTGCTCTGCGGCCGGGGGTGCCGAGAGCCCTCGGGGTGAAGGAGTGCGTCCCCGCTCTGTCTGCGCACAGGTGCAGGGAGGGGTGGGGGGACTGGGCCTCGGCGTGAGAGCCAGCTCTGAGCCCCGCACCCCCCGGGTCCCCAGGCCGGCTGAGCGATGGCTGTGGCCACGTGAAAGTCAGAGCTGTTTCCTTTGTGGAAACGTGCGTCTCTGAGGCCACAGCGTCACAGGCTTAGCGGGCTTCTCTGTGCAGAATGGGACCGTTCCACCGCATGGGAAACGTGCACAGGCCCTTCAAGCACAGACGGCAGGGCTCTGCCTGCCTGCCGTCGGGAGGAGGTCTGGCCCTGCTCCGGACCTGTTCTGGGGGGCGTCCTACGGCGCAGGCCCCTGCCGCCCTCTGCGCCGCTGCTCCGGGTGTGGGTGGGAGGGGCGCGCCCAGCCAGCGGGCTGTGTTTGGCAGGAAGGAGGGAGAGGGGTCGGGCACGGGCACGTCCCCAGCTGGCCAGCAGGTCAGAGCGTCCCGAATCCTGTCTGCTCACGTCCGTGCGCGCTGTCCCTGCCCCCATCTCAGGAGACTGGTCCCGGCAGTGACCTTTGGCCTTCTGGTGGGAAGAGCCCGTGGAGATGCTGTCCCTGTTCTCGGTGGTTTTCATGGATGTTTTAAAACCTGAATCTCTGCCTTTGCCTTTTAGTGCACCCATTCCCACAGTTGCTGTGGATTCGGGAAAATCCAAAGGCAAAGACAAGCAGAGGAAAGCGTCCCTGCCGCAGGGTGAGTGGGGCCACGGGTCCGCACCTGTGGGACTGGAGGCCGGCAGGACATGCTCTCTGCGGCCGCAGCGGGGCCGGCAGGGGCAGTCCCCCGAGACGGTTCGTGCCCGGCCTGGGCGGGCCGTGTGCAACCCTACCAGTGCCCACCAAACCGCAGACGCCCTGCCCTGCTGGGTGTCCCGGGCCGAAACCATGGTGACGTCACTGTCACCCTCCTGAGCGTGTCAGGTGACAGGAGGGTGGCTGGGCCTCGCGGGTCAGCGGTCTGCTGGCTTCCTAAGCGGAAGATGAAATGTTCCTGTTTTGCTCCCCGCACCCCTGCCCCAGTGCTGAGCTGCCCCGAGCCCGAGGTCCCAGCGCCGCGCTAAGTGTGTGCAGCTGTCAGGAAACCAATGACCACTTTTGTGACCTTAGATTCCACCCTAAAAATTCTTAGATGAAAACCCTCCTGGATTTTAAATAACTTGACTTTGCAAACACATCAGTTCCTCTGACGTGTCTGGTGGCCTCAGCCTTTTCACCAGTTTCCCTGTCACCAGGCAGGGCTTTCCCAGTCAGCGGGGCCCCTGCCCTTCCTCTAACAGAGCTGCCCCCAGAGGCCCCGGCCCCTGTCTGCACAGTCCTCGGGGAGGGGGTCAGTGCACATGTTGGGCCCTTGCAGGGGCTCCCTGGTCCGTGGAGCGGTGGCTCCATCATCTGCCTTGGGTTGGCCCCAAAGCCTGGGCGGCCCCAGAGCCACAGAGGACCCAATGTCCCCGTGACCTGGGCTCTGTCCAGGTCCTGGCTGTGACCCGGCTGTACCAGTGTATACCCCCGGACGGTGCTGGCATGTCTGCGAGCTGGGCCCAGTTCAGACTCCTTCCCGTGCCTCCCGGTGGTGGTAGGGGGTGTCTGCACGGCCGGCAGACGGCCTCAGTGGACAGGGGCTGAGCTTGGCCGCCGGGCGTCTCCCGCTGCTGCAGTTGCCACTGGCGTTCCCCCCCGCAGAGCAGCCCGAGGTCGCAGACAACATCATCCTGGTCGCGGACAGGCATCTTCTGGAGCTGCCGCTGGAGGGCCTGTCTGTGTTCCGTGAAGGGTCGGTCTCCTCCGTGTCCCGGGAGTTCTCTCTGCAGCTGCTGTGGAACCGCCTCCAGGGAGAGGAGACAGGTGAGAGCCGTGCTGCCGCCTGAGTCCACGATGGGGGCAGTCACCTGCCTCTCAGGATAAGAGAGTGTGGCGCTTTCACAAAATAGTTATCAGATGTTTGCACACTTTTTGAGGCCCCAGTCCGTGCACAGGCGTTTATGGAACACCTACTACACGCTAGTGCTCTGTTAGGTGCCGAATGTGCCCAGAAGAGAAAACTTAACTTCGTTCTTGGCCTCACAAACTTCTGTTTCAGAGGAGGGGACAGGTGGTCATCAACCAGCTACACAGTTTACCACCGATTGGAGGGTGAGAGACAGTGAAGGAGAGGACCAGGGGCCTGGCTTGGCCTGGGGGCAGCTGGGGACTCAGGCACGACCATGCTCTGTGATGTGGATGTGCCGGGGTGTGAAAATTCTCCAGGCTGTACACCGTGCTGTGTGAAGCTTCCTGCATGTGTGCTGCACTGATATAAATATCCAATTATGTTAAAAAGAAATAGATTGGACTTTTGTTTTCATCCAAGATGAGGTAACAGGGACTGAATTCGCCCTTGCAGCTGAAACAACAAAAACTCAAACAGAAATATATGAAACAGCAGTTTTCAGATATGGGAGACCAGGCAGTGGGAGACAGTGATCCCCGAGAGAGCGAAGTGAGCAGGTGAGCCCCAGCTTTCCGCCTGGAGAGAGTCTGCGGGTGGCAGCACTTGAGGGGGTGCAGGCAGAGCCCAGTGGTCTGCCCGAGGTGAGGAGATGGGGGCTGGGGACCCGAGGCAGTCCTGGGAGGAGAGACCTGCAGAGGGTCCCCCTCAGTCTTCAGCTGAGAGCCCGTCGGTGCAGGTGTGTGGAGACCACAGCCAGGATGGAACATCTTATAGTTCACAGGTACCAGGTACAGGGACCAGAGTGTGTTGCCTCCCTGAACTAGGGAGACTGGCTTTAGTCCCACTAACAGAATTTAAAAGAAGCCTCAAGGGATCAAAGTATTTCCAGGTAACTTAACTGCATCTCAAAATAAAACTCAAGATGTATAGAAACTTTTAAAAAATCCAGGACCCAACAAGGTAAAATTCAAAACGTCTTGACATCCAATCACAAATCGTCTGGCATGCAAAGACCCATAGTGAAGAGAAAAGCCAGCCCAGAAATGACACAGGTGATCGTCCCTGTAACTGTAACCCGCGTGCTCCAGGAGGTGGCGGGAGGTGGAGCACGGCAGAGACAGGGAGGATGTAAAGCAACCCGATCCGAGCTTCTGCTGAGGAGAGACACCCTGGGCAGCACTAACGCAACTCAACACGGCAGGAGAGAAGAACAGTGAGCTTGAAGAAGTAACAGCAGGAAAAAACCGAGAAAAAAAAGAGCAGAGCACCAGAGTGCTGGTGGACGACGTGAAGCAGTGGAGTCTGCTCGTGACTGGAGTCTTCACGGGGGAGCATCTGAGTTAATAATGGATGAAAACTGCATCCCGCAGACCCAGGAGCTTCAGCGAATCCCAAACACAAGGAACAAAGGCGGCCACGCCGGGACCACTGCAGTCAGAGTGACTGAAACCAGCAGTAAGAGCATTTTACAAGCAGCCAAAGAAGAGAGACACACTGTGCATCCAGAAACAAGCACAGGAGAGACGGCCGACTCTCGGCCGAAATGGTGCACACAGTGAGCAGCGTCTTCAAATTATTCACGTTTCTATTAATATAGACATTTTTGAAAATAACTTTCAAAAACAACGGTGAAAGACTTTTTCAGAAACAGGTGAGCTGAAAGAATTCTTCCCCAGCCGGCCCGCTTGCCCCGTAAAACATGCTGCAGGATGTTCTTCAGGCAGGACAGAAGGCGTGGGGGGTCTGCATGCACACCAGAACCTAGAGCTGCTTCCTGAACTTAAAACCTCTTAAAAAAAATAATAGCAATAAGGCTATAATAATAATCATCACTATATATATAATATAATATATATAGTAATATAATAATGTTGTGGGCGTTTACAACATTATATGAATGCAACACGTGAGGCAGCAAAGGCTGAGATGGGGTGGATGAAGGCTCAGGGCGCTCGACCAGCACAGCCACTGAAAACAGAAACAAAGAGGTACAACTGGTACACAATGAAGAAGGTGAAACGGAATCATAAGAAAAAAGCACACGATTAATCAGAAAAAGGCAGAAGAAGAGGGGACATGGAGCAAAGAACAGACAGGAGAAATAGAAAACAAACAGCAAGATGGTGTGTTTCCACCTAAGCCCATCAACAGTCACAGTCTCCGTAGAAGGTCAGAGCACCCCAGTTAAAAGGACTGGAGTCAGTGTAAATAAAAGGACCTGAATAGGCCAGAAGTGCAGGGTGGGAGCGAACAGGCCCCGTGCCTGCAGGAGGCCGTGGTGCCGGGCCCTCCAGGAGCTGCCAGCGGGCAGGTCCCCAGGCACAAGCCCCGCCGACCTGCGCCCCCTGCTGCCCCCCGCTTTCACTGTTAGGGGCCACGTGATGTCCTTGCTTGCAAGAACCTGGTCTAGTCTTTTGCCAGGTTTCCTGTTGAGTTATCTGAGGTTTGTTCTTTAGGTTCGTATCCATTTTCTCATCACTTTATGGACTACAGAGCTCCTCCCCCTCTGCAGCTGGTCTTTTCACTCCTTTACATGGTGCCTCTTGGTGAACAAAACATTTGAAAACGGCCCAGTGTATCCATCTTCTCTGAACATGATGGTCTATGATCTCTTTTAAATACATGTCCTTTTTTTCCCTTTCATGTTTTTATCTACCCTCCATCTGAAACTGGTTAGTGTGAGGTGGGGAGAGGTTTCTTTCTCCAGGCGAGCCCTCACTGCCAGCCTTGTCTGGAAGAGGCCATCCTCCGGTGGGGTCGGCAGCATGACGGCCCCAACGATGCCCACGTCCTGATCCCTGGACCCTGAGAGGCTGTGACCCGACATGACAAAAGGGCCTCTGCAGATGTGATTCAGTGAAGGGTCCTGAGGTGGGGGGTGGGGGTTGTCCTGATTGTCTGGGTGGCCCAGTGTCATCACCAGAGCCCTGAAAAGAGGGAGGCAGGAGTGGAGGGAGGGATCAGAGTGAGCTTGGGGCGCCTCTGGGGGCTGGAAAAGGTGAGGGAGCCATTTCCCCCTGGAGCCTCCAGAGGGCCCAGCCCCGCTCACACCTGGACTTTAATCTGGTGTTTCAACTTCTGGCCCCCAGAACTGTAAGGTCATAGACTCGTGTTGCTTTAGACTCCTACATTTGTGGTAATTTGTTACAGCAGCAACTCGACACTAATACGAACTCTCACCATAAAGTAACAAAAATACTGCATAAATGTGAGTGAAGCCTTTTTAATGCATTATGGAGTGGGGATGAAGAGGAGGATTCTACAGGTCCCAGAGTGAAGTGTTCTCAGAGCCTGGAACCCTTCGGGTTGGAGGAAGGCCTTTTGAGTGTTAAATATTCACAGCAAACCTTTAAGGATGCCCACGAAAGAACACAACTGGTATATAAATTCCAAACCAATAAAGAGGGGAAAATGAATAAGAAAGAAAAGTGAACCCACACCTCAGTCAGGTTACAAAGAGCCAATGATGGAGACACACCCATGGAACAGTGAGGATGGAGAACCCACAGGCCAGGTGCTGGGCACACCCATTAGATGAGGAACCAGACAAGTGAGTGGGCAGACCTGCCGGATGAAGACAGAGTAAACAAGAGGCTGTCGATCGGATGCTGTCCATGAGAGACTCTCCTGAACAAGAAGGAGGCCCAAAAGCCAGAAAGCAGAAGAATGGAAAGAGGTGCCAGGCGGGCAAGACACCAAAAGGGCCACCATCTCACTGTCCGTTGGAGCAGACTTTACAGCCATGATGTGTGTAGGGCACAATCATCACACAGGGATAACAGAGGGTCAGAGAGCCCCAAATGTGGGAAGCAGCACATGACAAACCCCGGGGTCGGGGAGCAGCATGTGACAAGTCTGGGGCGGGGGGTGGGGGAGAGGGCTGGGGCCATGCCCACGGTGGGCGATTCCAGCACAGCTGCACGACTGAAAGGGCAGACAAGCAGAAAGAGCACAAACAGAGAGAACTGGGGCAACACAGTTAGCAAACCTGGCTTAATGGGCACATGGACCTTGTGTCTAAAATCAGAGACGCGTGTTCTGTTCAAGTTCATGTGGGACAATCACAGAAACCAGCTGAGGCCATGGGTGATGAGGTTAGAAACCAATTCCCAAAAGATGGATTTGGAAATTTTAAAACACTGACTTCTAAATAGCTCACGGGAATCAAAACTGGCAAGAAGGCAGAGTAGGAGGACCTGCACTCACTCCCTCTTGCAAGAGCAACAGAATTACAACTGACTGCTGAACAACCATCCACAGAAAGACACTGGAACTCACCAAAAAAGACAGCCCACATCCAGAGACAAAGAAGAAGCCACAATGAGATGGTAGGAGGGGCGCAATCGCGTTAAAATCAAATCCCTTAAATGCTGGGTGGGTGACTCACAAACTGGAGAACAGTTATACCTCAGAAGTCCACCCACTAAAGTGAGAGTTCTGAGCCCCACGTCAGGCTTCCCAACCTGGGCGTTCAGCAATGGGAAGAGAAATCCCCAGAGAATCAGCCTTTGAAAGCCAGGAGGATTTGATTGCAGGATCTCCACAGGACTGGGGGAAACAGAGACCCCCACTCTTGGAGGGCACACAAAAAAGTGTGCTCACCAGGACCCAGGGGGAAGGAGCAGTGACCCCATAGGAGACTGAACCAGACCTACCTGCTGGTGTCGGAGGGTTGCCTATAGAGGTGGGGGGCAGCTGTGGCTCACCACAGGGACAGGGACACTGGCGGTGGGGGCTCTGGGAAGTGCGTGAGCCCTTCCTGAGTCCAGAGTCCATCTGCCATTAGCCCCACCAAAGAGCCTGTAAGCTCCAGTGCTGGGTAGCCTCAAGGCAAACAGCCAACAGGGTGGGAACACAGCCCCACCCATTGGCAGACAAGCAGATTAAAGTGTCACTGAGCTCTGCCCACCAAATCAGATTAAAGCTTTACTGAGCTCCACCCACCCAGCCCTACCCACCATCAGTCCCTCCCATCAGGAAGCAACCAGGAGCCTCCTAGATAGCTTCCTCCACAAGATGGCAGACAGCAGTATCAAGCAGTATCAGCAGTATTTCATTCTGTGGAGCTGAAAACCACAGCCACAGAAAGGTAGAGAAAATGAAAAGGCAGAAGACTTTGTACCAGATGAAGGGACAAGATAAAACCCCAGAAAAACAACTAAATGAAGAGGAGATAGGCACCCTTCCAGAAAAAGAACTCAGAATAATGATGGTAAAGATGATCCAGGACTTTGAAAAAAGACTGGATGCAAAGATCGAAAAGATGCAAGAAAAGTTTACCAAAGACCTAGAAGAATTAAAGAACAAACAAACAGATATAAGCAACATAATAGCTGAAATGAAAAACACACTAGAAGGAACCAATAGCAGATTAACTGAGGCAGAAGGGCGAATAAGTGACCTGGAAGACAGGATGGTGAAAATCACTGATGTGGAAAAGAATAAAGAAAAAAGAATGAGAAGAACTGAAGACAGCCTAAGAGACCTCTGTGACAATGTTAAACGCACCAACATTCGCATCATAGGGGTCCCAGAAGGAGAAGAGAGAGGGAAAGGACCTGAGAAGATATTGGAAGAGATTATAGTCAAAAATTTCCCTACCGTGTGAAAGGAAATAGCCACCCAAGTCCAGGAAGTGCGGAGAGTCCGAGGCAGGATAAACCCAAAGAGAAACACACCAAGACACATAGTAGTCAAAATGACAAAAATTAAAGACAGAGAAAAATTATTAAAAGCAACAAGGGAAAAATGACAAATAACATACAAGGGAACTCCCATAAGGATAACAGCTGATTTCTCAGCAGAAACTCTGCAAGCCAGAAGGGAGTGGCACGATATAGTTAAAGTGATGAAAGGGAAGAACCTACAACCAAGAATACTCCACCCAGCCAGGATCTCATTCAGATTCGATGGAGAAATAAAAAGCTTTACAGACAAGCAACAGCTAAGAGAATTCAGCACCACCAAACCAGCCCTACAACAAATGCTAAAGGAACTTCTCTGAGCGGGAAACATAAGAGAAGAAAAGGACCTACAAAAACAAAAACAAAACAATTAAGAAAATGGTAATGGGAACATACATATCAATAATTACCTTGAATGTAAATGGACTAAATGCCCCAACCAAAAGACACAGACTGGCTGAATGGATACAAAAACAAGACCTATATATATGCTGTCTATTAGAGACCCACTTCAGACCTAGGGACACATACAGACAGAAAGTGAGGGGATGGAAAAAGATATTCCATGCAAATGAAAATCAGAAGAAAGCTGGAGTAGCGACACATATCAGATAAAATAGACTTTAAAATAAATGTTACAAGAGACGAGAAAGGACACTACATAAAGATCAAGGGATCAATCCAAGAAGAGGAGATAACAATTATAAATATATATGCACCCAATATAGGAGCACCTCAATACATAAGGCAAATGCTAACAACTATGAAAGAGGAAATCGACAGTAACACAATCATAGTGGGGGACTTTAACACCCCACTTACACCAATGGACAGATCATCCACACAGAAAATTAATAAGGAAACACAAGCTTTAAATGACACAATAAACCAACTAGACTTAATAGATATGTATAGGACATTCCATCCAAAAACAGAAGATTACACATTCTTCTCAAGCGCACACAGAACATTCTCCAGGATAGATCACATTTGGGGTCATAAATCAAGCCTTGGTAAATTTAAGAAAATTGAAATCGTATCATGCATCTTTTCTGACCACAATGCTATAAGATTAGAAATCAATTTTAGGGAAAAAAAACTGTAAAAAAACACATGGGGGCTAAACAAGACACTACTAAGTAACCAAGAGATCACTGGAGAAATCAAAGAGGAAATCAAAAAATACCTAGAGACAAATGACAATGAAAACACAATGATCCAAAACCTATGGGATGCAGCAAAAGCAGTTCTAAGAGGGAAGTTTATAGCAATGCAATCCTACCTCAAGAACAAGAAAAATAGCAAATAAACCATCTAACCTTACACCTAAAGAAACTAGAGAAAGAAGAGCAAACAAAGCCTAAAGTTAGTAGACGGAGAGAAATCATAAAGATCAGAGCAGAAATAAATGAAATAGAAACAAAGAAAACAACAGCAAAAATCAATAAAACTAAAAACTGGTTCTTTGAGAAGATAAACAGAATTGATAAACCTCTAGCAAGACTCATCAAGAAAAAGAGGGAGAGGACTCAAATCAATTAAAATTAGAAGTGAAACAGAAGTTACAATGGACACCGCAGAAATAAAAAGCACCATAAGAGACTACCACAAGCAACTATATGCCAATAAAATGGACAATCTGGATGAAATGGACAGATTCTTAGAAAGGTACAACCTTCCAAGACTGAATCAGGAAGAAACAGAAAATATGAACAGACCACTCACAAGTAATGAAATTGAAACTGTGATTAAAAATCTTCCAACAAACAAAAGTCCAGGACCAGATGGATTCACAGGTGAATTTTATCAAACATTTAGAGAAGAACTAACACCCATCCTTCTCAAACTCTTCCAAAAAATGTCAGAGGAGGGAGCACTCCCAAACTCATTCTATGAAGCCACCATCACCCTGATACCAAAACCAGACAAAGATACTACAAAAAAAGAAAACTACAGACCAATGTCACTGATGAATTTAGATGCAAAAATCCTCAACAAAATACTAGCCAACACAGTCCAACAACACATTAAAAGGATCATCCACCACGATCAAGTGGGGTTTATCCCTGGAATGCAAGGATTCTTCAATATACGCAAATCAATCAATGTGATACACCACATTAACAAACTGAAGGATAAAAACCACATGATCATCTCAATAGATGCAGAAAAAGCTTTTGACAAAATTCAACACCCATTTATGATAAAAACTCTCCAGAAGGTGGGCATAGAGGGAAACTTCCTCAACATAATAAAGGCCATATATATGACAAACCCACAGCAAACATCATTCTCAGTGGTGAAACACTGGAAGCATTCCCTCTAAGATCAGGAAGAAGACAAGGATGTCCACTCTCACCACTACTATTCAACATAGCTTTGGAAGTCCTTGCCACAGCAATCAGAGAAGAAAGAGAAATAAAAGGAATCCAAATTGGAAAAGAAGGAGAACTGTCAGTGTTTGCAGATGACATGATACTATACATAGAAAATCCTAAAGATGCCACCAGAAAATTACTTGAGCTAATCAATGAATTTGGTAAAGTTGCAGGATACAAAATTAACACACAGAAATCTCTTCCATTTCTATACACTAACAATGAAGGATCAGAAAGAGAAATTAAGGAAACAATCCCATTCACCACTGCAACAAAAAGAATAAAATACCTAGAAATAAACCTAACTAAGGAGGTAAAAGACCTGTACTCAGAAAACTATGACACTAATGAAAGAAATCAAAGACGACACAAACAGATGGAGGGACATACCATGTTCTTGGATTGGAAGAATCAACATTGTGAAAATGACTATATTACCCAAAGCAATTTACAGATTCAGTGCAATCCCTATCAAATCACCAATGGCATTTTTCACAGAACTAGAGCAAGAAATTCTAAAATTTGTATGGAGACACAAAAGACCCCAAATAGCCAAAGCAATCTTGAGGGTGAAAAACGGAGTTGGAGGAATCAGACTCCCTGACTTCAGGCTATACTACAAAGCTACAGTAATCAAGACAGTATGGTACTGGCACAAAAACAGAAATACAGATCAATGGAATAGGATAGAAAGCCCACAGATAAACTATGGCCAACTAATTCATGACAAAGGAGGCAAGGATATACAGTGGAGAAAAGACAGCCTCTTCAATAAGTGCTACTGGGAAATTGGACAGCTACATGTAAAAGAATGAAATTAGAACACTTCCTAACACCATACACAAAAATAAACTCAAAACGGATTAAAGACCAAAATGTAAGGCCAGACGCTATAAAACTCCTAGAGGAAAACATAGGCAGAACACTCTTCGACATAAATAACAGCAAGATCTTTTTTGATCCACCCCCCTAGAGTAATGGAAATAAAAACAGAAATAAATAACTAGGACCCAATGAAACTTCAAAGCTTCTGCACAGCAAAGGGAACTATAAGCAAGATGAAAAGACAACCCTCAGAATGGGAGAAAATATTTGCAAACGAATTAACAGACAAAGGATTAATCTCCAAAATATATAAACAGTTCGTGCAGCTCAATATCAAAAAAATAAACAACCCAATTAAAAAACAGGCAGAAGACCTAAATAGGCATTTCTCCAAAGAAGACATACAGATGGCCAAGAGGCACATGAAAAGCTGCTCCACATCACTAATTATTAGAGAAATGCAAATCAATACTACCATGAGGTATCACCTCACACCGGTTAGAGTGGGCATCATCAGAAAATCTACAAACAGTAAATACTGGAGAGGGTGTGGAGAAAAGGGAACGCTCTTGCACTGTTGGTGGGAATGTAAATTGATACAGCCACTATGGAGAACAGTATGGAGGTTCCTTGCAAAACTAAAAATAGAACTACCATATGACCCAGCAATTCCACTGCTGGGCATATACCCAGAGAAAACCATAATTCAAAAAGACACATGCACCCCAGTGTTCATTGCAGCACTGCCAGGACATAGAAGCAACCTAAAGGTCCATCGACAGATGAATGGATAAAGATGTGGACATATATACAATGGAATATTACTTAGCCTTAAAAGGAATGAAACTGGGACATTTGTAGAGACATGGATGGATCTAGAGACTGTCACACAGTGTGAAGTGAGTCAGAAAGAGAAAAACAAATATCGTATATTAACATATATATGTGGACTATATAAAAATGGTACAAATCAACCGGTTTGCAAGGCAGAAATAGAGACCCAGATGTAGAGAACAAACATATGGACACCAAGGCGGGGAAGGGAGGATGGTGTTGGGGCGGGATGAATTGGGAGATTGGGATTGCCATGTATACATTACTAATGAGAAAAAAAGTATCCAATTGTACACTTTAAATATATGCAGTTTATTGTATGTCAATTGTATCTCAGTAAAAGTTCTCAAAGAAAATAAATAATAAATAAATAGCTCATGGGACTCAGCAGAGGTGATCATAGAAATGTCAGGGGCGTCCCTGGTGGCCCAGTGTTTGAGACGTCACCTTCCAAAGCAGGGGGTGTGGGTTTGTCCCTGGTCGGGGAGCTAGGATCCCACATGACACACAGCCAAAAAAGCCAGAACAGAAAACAGAAGCAACATTGCAACAAATTCAATAAAGATTTTAAAAAGGGTCCATCTCAAAAACAAAGATCTTAAAGAAAAAAAAAGAAAAAAATGTCAGAGACTGGCTGCATGCTACTACAGCACAGTCTAGAAGAATCTATTAGCTTTAAATGTTTATATTAGGAAAAGGGTTGGAGGCTTTAAGCTGAGCCTCTAATTCAAGAAGTTAGAGCAAGGATAGCAAAAACAAAAAAACACCAAAGAAAGCACAGGAAAGGCTACAAAAAAATGCATGAACAGATACCAACAAAATAGGAAGCAAAGACAAAAGTAAGTTGTTTGGGGGAAAAAAACCACCTCATAAAATAGACACATTCTGGTGAGAATGATTCAGAAAAAAACAGACAAGGCACAGATAAACAGTGCTAGAAATAAAAAAGACACAAACTCTAAAGAGCATCAGAGATTTAAGATGAGACTATTATGAACAACTTTGTAACAATACATGCAAATATTTAGGCAAAGTGTACAAAGCCCTAGGAAAGAAAAGAACTCAGAGACTCAAGAAGGAAAGAAAACCCCAACCCGCCTCATAGCCAGGAAAGAAAGAGTTATATTCCCCTACAAAAAAAATATACTGGTTTTTACCATTTTCCATTTTCCTGTTGAATCCTACCAGAATTTCAAGAAACCGTTCATGTTAGGCTATACAGATCTCCCCAAGTAGAAGAAAAAAGCTGTCCTTCTGCTGGCCGGTCCAGACCCTGACAACCAAACTGCTGAAGGATAACAGATAAAGAAAAAAATATATAACATTTCATCACCGAGTCTGACCTTAAAAACCTACAAATGTCACAGATGAACAGATTAAAGAGAAAATGAACTTATAAACATCTCAGATGATGCAGGGAAAAAAGCATTGGATAAAATGCATGCATTCATGATAGAAATTCTTAGCCAACCAGAGGTGGAACAAATGCGCCTCACCCTGGTGGAGGAATCCGTCCAAATCTAGAGCAAGCTGCCTCCCAGGTGCCCCCGTAAAGTTGGGACAGCAGAGAGCCCCACGTAAGCACTCACGTTTCCTTTTCCGCTGGAGGCCCCAGCAGAGGCAGCCGGACAGAAATGAGTGAAACTGTCATTATTTTCATTTACCTCCACCAGAACAGCAAAGTGCGGTCCGGGGACAGGAACGGGCTGTGCCCAGCCTGCTGTGACTGGGCCACCGCAGCAGGCACACTGGTGGGTGCCCGGCGTGGTGTGTGAATGGCCAGCCATGTGGGCCTGGGTGCCTCTGGCAGCCCTTCCTTTCTTGAGGCCTCCTGGCCCAGGCCTTTCCCAGCCCTGTAAGCCTCTGCATTTGAGAGACTACTGCCATTTCAACTTTACAAAAATTAAAATCAACTGTTCTCACTACTTCTTGTTTTTTCATTGAGGTGAGAGTCACATAATATAAAATTAACCATTTTCAAGTGAACAATCCAGTGGCATTTAATGCCTTCACAGGTCGTGCACCACGGCCGCGGTCTAGTCCCAGGGCCTCACCACGTCTTACTGTCTCCACAGAAGGGAATGTGAAAAAGGAGAGCCGAGGCACAGATCGCAAAAAGGGAAGCAGAGCAGGGAAGGGCCCAAAGGTAGGTGGTCAGGGCCCCACGGAGGCGAGGGCTGGGGTGGGGGGCCCGGGTCCGGCCTGTGGCTGCGGCAGCCAGGCCTGCCCCGGGACGCACCCCCAAGGCCTCCCGCCTGTCGTCACAGGGCAGCAGGTCCCGCGTCGTGCCCCCCGGCTGCATCACGGTTGATGCGGACAACTTCAGATGTATCCTTTGGTGTGCGTCTCCGCAGACCGCAAGCCTGTGGTCCTGTTTCTCCTTAACCAAGACCCAGTCGTCGTGGACCCCTACGAGGAGGCCCAGGGCCCGGGTGAGCTCCCCCCATGTACAGGCCACACACCACCCACAGCCCTCGGTCACCTCCTCTTACGCTGACCGTGGCGGGGAGGGGGCCGCTGATCTGCAGCCGGGTCAGGAGCACCGTGGTGTGGCACGGACCCTACGTGGCACCGGCGCCCCTCCCAGGCCTGCAGTGTGGCTGAGGGCCGCCCCGGCAGCTCCAGGACAGGGCTCTGCGGCTACTCCTTTGCTGAGCTGGGTTTTAAATCTCTCCACCAAGCAGGGAAGGTGCACGAACATCTCCACTCCCCCGGGGCCCCGCTTGGGAGGGGCCGAGGCCCAGGGTGCCTTGCCACACTAGGGGCCACCGAGGGCACAGGGACCGCCCACGCCCGCACCCACAGGGCTCTAACTTTTGTCACCATCCGATTCTGGTTGCAGAAATGCTGACTCCTGTCTCCGTGACCCGGGGCATTTTGGAACGATTCCAAGACACGTTCACTGCGAGGTGGACGGGGCATCTGGGGAATAAGCAGTTTCCCAGGTTGGCACCTGGGTTCCCGGGAAGCCGTGCCGCGGTGGCAGCGGCGCCATGAGGCCGCCCCCACCCCATGCCTCCTCCTGCCCCTACCCTCCTTCTGTCCTGTCGGCCCCCTCCCTCTGCTGCATGGAGGCGCCTGGATCCCCAGCGCCTGGGTGCGGCCCTGCAGGGGCCCCGGGGAGCTGGGCGCCTTGGCCGGAGGGAACACCCTCTGCTGCTTTTCCGAGTACCCGCCGCGGGGGTGGGCGCGGAGCGGGCCGCGGGGACAGGCTGGCACGACGGCTCCCCAGCCGGGCCTCTCTCCTCCCCGGGACAGCCAGGCCGAGTGGGAGCAGCTCCTGGGCAGCTGCCAAGGCTTCTTCTTCTACGGGATGGAGAGCTTCCTGTCCCACATCCTAGTGGAACGGTTGGCCGCCATGAACTTAGCGGGTGAGACCCCGAAAGCCCGCCTCTCCGCCAGAGCCCCGGCGCGGGTGGAACCCACTCGGGGACAGAGCAGGACCCCCCGGGGTCTCATCAGGTGTCTCTGTGCCCTTCGCCCTCTGGTGCAGGGTGGAGGGTGGAAGGCACAGCAGGGCCTGGCGTGGGGGTGGGACCGAGCCCCCCGCCCTCAGTCTCCCTCCTACCTCTCTCCGAGAGGCCTGGCCAGGGTCAGGAGCTGGGGGGACCACCCCTCTGGGGCTGGGCCCGCAGCGTCCAGGAAGGCTGGGCGGGCATTTCTGGAAAGTGCTGGTCACAGCCCCTGCCTCCCCCAGCCCCCAGCCCCGCTCCCCCAATCCGCTCTGCTTGAAACGCAGGCGCTCTGGCCCCGTTTTCCCTCGCGCTCTCCCCATCACCCACCCCTGCCCCCGGGATGCCCATGACGGTCGTCTGGCGTGTGCCCTCAGGTGACCTCCTGAGGGGATTCCTGGGTGGCTCGCGACGGAGCGCAGTTGCGGGGGGCTCTTCAGGGACCCCTCAAGGATGCCCCCTACCCTTGAGGTGCGTGGCTCCCATCAGGGTGGCACCGCAAGTGGACTCTGTCCCGTGCTCAGGACACCTGAACCCCCCCCCCGTCTCTGCCCCCGTGCCTGCTGAGGTGGGTGGGGCTCACCCTGTAAGTGTGTTCTTACCCCAGGAGGAGGCAGAAACAGGCCTTTTTGAAACTTTAATTCCAAACCTTCTCAGTGGAGATGGGGAGTGACACTGAGGAAATCATAGGCTCACAGGCACCTGTGGGGGTGTCCCCATCACCGGGTGTCCTCGCTGCCGCCAGCCAGGCCTGTCCTCACACAGCAGGAGGTTCTGAGCCCACTGGGGACGGCCCCTCAGGTTCAGCCGCTGCAACCGTGTGGCTTTCTGCACACCCACACCCAAGTGCTGCATTTCAGACCCTGGCCCAGTCTCAGTGGGCACACGGGGCAGGGCCACTGACTCCCGGCTCCTGGCAAAACGGGACGCCTCAGGGGTGGCAGCTGGGAGCCAGGACCCCTCTGCGAGGCAGGGAGAGCCGCGGCAGGCCCCAGGGTGGGCCTCCAGTCCCTTCCCTTTGCCCGGCCCAGTCGCCTGTGGCGGCTGTGACGGGTGTGGGCCGCCGAGGCAAACCGTGCCCGGCTTGCCCGTGCAGCCCAGAAGAGGGACACGTCGCGTCGGAGCCTTGGGCAGGTCGGGCCGTGTGTCCGTGATCTGCCCGCTCCCTGGGCGACACCCCCGCCTGCGCGGGCGCCGGCAGCCCGGGTGCCCCGCCGCTGAGCTGCCCCTCCTGTGACCGCAGGGTGCCAGATGGCAGTCCTGCTGGACCTGGCGCGGTCCGACGAGAGCGTGCGGCGCCACATGGAGACCTCGGAGGACAAGAGGTGCCCGGGTCCCCTGCACGCGGGCTCCAGCCGGCAGCCTGGCCTCCGGCAGCTGACGGGAAGCTGGGGTGGGGGCGGGGGGGCGTGTGCGCCATGGCTGCCCGCCCGGGGCATTGTCCCCGCACCCCGGGCGGTGGCCGGGATGCCGTCCTCCACCCCCAGAGCCTGCCCGGCGGGGTCCCCGGGGCGGGTGGGGTCAGCGCCACGCAGACCACAGGCGCGGAGACAGAGGGCCGGCAGCTGGGAGGACGCCCTGGCTCCAGGGCTCCCGCATCGCCTGTCATCCCCCCCCAGGGCTCGGCGGGCTGCGGGCGGGCAGAGCAGAGGACCACGCTCCGGGGGGCTGCTTCCCCCGGCTCTGCCCCGTGGCTGGGAGCGTCCCGAGGGATTTGGCAGTACTCTGACATGACTTTTCTTGTTAAATGGTGTTTGATTATGGCGGGGGGGCGGGTTCTTGAGTCTCTCAAGAATCTTAAGAGCTGTCCATCCCAATACGCGGTGCGACGCTGGGTGCTCTGTGGGCTGTGGATGGGGGGAGGGCTCGGGCCAGGCCCCCGGGGGCTGGCCCACGGGAGCTCCGCCCCCTGCAGCGCGCTCCAGCTGTCCTTGGAGGAGCCCATCGAGACGGCCATGCTGCTGAGTCTGGGGGGCGTCAGGAGCATCGTGGCCAACCAGTGGCCGACGGGCCTGCGGGACAACGCGATGCGGGCCAGCGCCCTGTGGGAACGTGAGTTGCGCCGGCACCCGGCCGCCCTGCACCCCCGCGGGCCTCACGGAAGCCCGTCTGAAAGGCCGTTTCTTCCTAGATCTGCTGGCAGCTGGCAAGCCGATAGGGAGGGCGACCCGCCTCCTTCAGACGATGGGAGCCGAGGACGCTGCCAGCCAGGGTAACTAGGAGCACCCCGCTTCCGTGCGGGTCCCCGGGCTGCAGGGCAGGGCCCGCTCTCCCTGCCTCCACGCAGCCTCTGAAGGCCGCTCGTGCTGACAAAGACCCTCTGCGTCCTCCACGCCGCGGCCACGGGGAAGCCGGCACCCAACATCTTAGGGAAAACACACAGGTGGTCGGAACATCTTTATCTTCAAAACAGCCCGAGTCCCAGGGGCCCTAAAGCCCTGGGTGCTCTCCGGGAGGGGGACCAGCCACCCTTCCGTGAAGGCAGATGGAACCCTGCTGTCCACATGCAGCGACAGCCTCGTGCTCGGATTCTGGTGTAAAAACAAATGCAACACGAGGTAGTCGTGTGAGCGACATGTTGACAGTGGAATCCACTGTGACTCAGAGAGGTTTACCCCGGGATGGTTAACGCGGGAGGGGCTTAAACGTCTAAGATCACATGGTCCGTGGCGCCCAGGAGGTGGTCGCCGAACAATAAATGCTTGCTGAATGAGCACGTGAGTGAGCGACTGTGTGAGCGCGTGAGTGTGCGAGTGTGTGAGCGAGTGTATGTGCATGGGTGAGCAAGCGTGTGTGCGAGTGAGCGTGCAAATGAGTACGTTTGTGAGTGAGCGAGGGAGCGCAAGCGTGCGAATGTGAGTGTGCAAGTGAGTGTGAGCGAGTGCGCATCAGTGTGTGAGCGAGTGCGCGTGTGTCCGTGTGCAAGCACGTGAGTGTGTGTGTGAGAGTGAGCATGAGAGTGTGTGAGCGAGTGTGCAAGTGTTCGTGTGTGAGCGCATGTGAGCAAGTGTGTGTGCGGGTGAACAAGTGTGTGTGCGAGTGTGCACATGAGTAAGTTTGTGAGGGAGTGAGGGAGCGCGTGAGTGTGCAAGGGAGTGAGTGTGCAAGTGAGCGGGCAGGCAGGGGTGGCCCGTGGCAGCTGCCTGCGCCCTCAGGGTCCCCATCCGTGGACGTGCGGCGCCCACGCCGGGCGGCATCCCCGGGCAGCAGTGGCAGCCCCCCCCCCGCTCCGCCCCCAGGCCCAGGCTTCCGCGGGACCCCTGGCGCGCTGTCCCCTGAGCCCCACGTGCCATGAGCCTTCCTCATGCTCCCTGCAGATGACTGTCCACAGACCCGGAAGGACAGGCCGGCGCTCCTGCGGCCGCTGCAGGGCTCAGAGCGGCTGCGCATCGTCCTCAACCTGGTCCTCTACGGGCTGCCGCACCAGGCCGTCGTGTGAGGGCCGCGCCTCCGCCGCCCTTCCCCCTCCCCGGGGTCCCCACCCCTCCTCCCGGGACCTCCTGCCAGGCCGCCCGGCCAGAGCCCCCCACCCCCACCTTGTTCTGCAGGGCCGCCCCTGCCTGCGCCTCCACCGCGAAGCCAGGACCCCACAAGGGGCGGAGAGCATCTCCGGGGGTTCGGGTGGGGGAGGAGTGCATCGGGACCTGCCCCCCCGCAGCCTGGACCCCCACACCCCTCACTGCTCCGGGCTCTCCCTGGGGTCCCTGTGCCGGGCACTGGGCAGGGGGGAGGTCTGCCTTCTCCCTGCTCCTAGGTGAGAAACAGGGGCCCTTTAGTAAACAGCTGTGTCACCCTGAGCTGAGCCAGCGTGGTTCTGCGCCCCGCCCAGCGCCGCTGCCAACACCTCCTAGCACCTCAGAACTCAAATGGAGGACATGGCCTCATGAAATGAGCCCCCAGGCCTCCTGCCCCCAGAGCTTCCCGCGGGGCGGGGGGCTCGCGTCCCAGGCAGGGTCCGTTGTGTCCTCAGGGCTCCCAGGGTTCCAGCCTGGGACCTCACCCGCTCAGTCCTGTGGGGCTTTGCCAAGGAGATGGGAAGGGTGGGATGTCTTCCTCTCCGTGGAGTGGCCGGTACTGGACCTGGCAGCCCTGGCGTCCGGCCCCAGGGGCGGGCTCTGGCCTGTGCTCCTGCGGCTCCCAGGCACACGCACCTCACGTCCCCGGAATCGAGGACCCGGAAACGGCCAAGCGAGCACACCTGGAACCCTCGGGGAGGGGGAGGCAGGCCTGCGATGCCCACGTGTGTCCTGTCCCTCGCGGACCACTCCCAGGCCTCGTGGTTGGCGGTCACCTCTGACCCCTGGGCTGGGACTCCCTGGAGGGGGCACTCTGTCCGGTGCCAGGCCGTGGCGGGGCCGGCAGGTGTTTGCCGAGCGAATGGGTGAACAGGTGCCCTTGAGGCCGAGCCCGGGAGGCTGAGGGCATCCCTGCGGCTGTGGAGTGACTGCAGGTTCCAGTGGCGGGGAGTGGGGAGGGGCTGCACCCCTGGTCTCACAGCCGTCACGATGGGACGTGCCCCAGAGTCAGCTCCACCAGAGCTGGACATCCAGCCACCACCTGTGGCCACCACTCTGCACAAAGTGAGCCCTGGGAAAGGGCACTGTCCCCAGAGGTGGGCACTCAGCCGGAACGGACGGTGGCTATAGGAAGGACAGAGGCCAAGGTCACCAGGAAAGCTGCTCACATCATGCCCGCGCCAGCCTGGCCCACGTGGAGGCCACAGACTGAATGGTGGGGACCCTGCATCCCGAGAGCCTCCAGGGCCTGTGGCCTAGGGCCGAGGGCGAGCCAGCTCCAGGCCTCCTTGGGGAGCCAGCCGGTTAGAGGGTGCACAGGCGAGGGTCAGGGAGGGTCAGAGCCCCTTCTGGCACTGGGTCCTGGCAGGCAGCCCCTCAGATCCCCTGAGGCCAGGTCACAGAGCGCACAGTCCAGGCCGCCAGCCCCCAGGGGCTTCTCAGGCTGTTCTCTCCTGGACACCTGGGAGTTCCTGGGGCTTCTGGGCCTGTCCTGCCAGGCTCTGAACACAAGTGCAGCGTCCGCACAGAAGTCATGTCCGCAAGCAGGCCTCAAGCCCCCTGCTTGCCTCACTGGCCTCTGGGGTCACCTGGCAGCAGGAGGCAGCCAGCCGAAGGCCACAGGATGCCAAGTCCCAGGCTGACGGATGCCAGGTGACCGTCAGGCTGGGAGGCCCAGGAGCTGAGCAGATGGGAGGTGGCACAGCAGGGGAAGGTTTCCCAGCACGTGAGCAGGCATAGAGCTCCATCCTGACCTTGTGCCCCGGACACTGGCCCCAGCAGCATGGCCTCCCTGGGCCAAGACACACAACCATCCAAACATTAAAAAAAAAAAAAAAAAAAAAAGAGCCCAAATTAAGACAGTGATAAGATATCACTACCGTATCTACTAAAACAGCTAAAAGGAAAAATAGTAACAAACACCAAATGCTGGGGAAGATGCCGAGAAACTGGCACTCCCATACACTGCTGGTGGCCGTCTAAAATGGTGCAGCCCCTCCGGAAAAACAGTTCGATAGGTTCTCACGAACTGTGTGTGCAGTTAGCATACGACCCAGCCTCTGCAGAGATCCCAGAGAGAGACGGGAACTTAGGTTCACACAAGCACGTGCATGAACGTTTAGAGCAGCTCCATCCTATTGGAGCAAAACCTAGAAACAACCCAAGTGCCTTCACCTCCGGTGGTCAGGCAAACAGCGCGTTTACTCGCTGGAACGCCCACGATGGAAAGGAAGCCACACGTGGATGGATGGACCTCAGGGCGTCGTGCTGAGCAGAGAAGGCAACGCCAGCGGGGTCACACTACGGTCTCGCTTATACAACATCCTCAAAGGACAGAACAGCAGAGATGGAGACGAGGGGCCCACAGGAGCCTTGGGGCAAAGCCAGGTTCTGTACCTCAGTGGTGACAGCACCAGAAATCTATACATGGAATAACATATCACAGTGCCCCTCCCACACACAGACACACTCACAGACACAGACGTCCAGAGACACACAGACACACACATTCAAACAGACACAGACACAGACACACAAACGCCTGTGGAGGTGCTGGGAGCAGAACCAGGTCCTCAGCCCGGACGGCAGCACCCGCCTGGGCTCTGGGTTTGCCGCCGTCTGGGGCGTGACCCAGGGGAGCACATGCTGTGTAGGGTGTGCTGTACTGCCTGTGCTATTCCTGCAACTTCCTGTGAACCTATGAGTCACCATAAAAGTTTTTTAAAAGCTCATCTTTGATTATATTGAGCATTGATGATTCCCCCTTTTGTGTTTGATTTTTTCCTTTTTTCAAATATATACACATATTTATTCCAGCTTTTTTTTTTTTAAAGCGCTAACTAATGACCAGAGAATAAATTCAAATCAAGCAGCACTGGAAATATGAGCTTTCTTCTAGAAGGGTGTTGGCACCCACCCAAACAACAAGAATAAAAGCCTCTGGAAATATTTCATCTCTGCAGCGTCACATTTTTTACCTGCGGCTGTGTCTGCTGCGGTGAGGAATGTTCAGCGCTGAGTGCCGTTCCATGTAGCAGAGGCGCTACAGTAAATTTCTGAGTTATGTCCCGGCAACATAACAAATCACAGTATCAATTAGCTCCTCTAACAGAAGTGGCATTTTGTAATATATTCAAGCGTGAAAAAAACTGCGGAGGTGAAATTTATGTAACCCTAAAAACTATAAGGAGAAGAAAGATCACTTGGAATTTATTGGTAATAATAGAAGAGAGAATGTAATTCGAATGGGGGACAGCCCTTCAGCCCTTTGAGAAAGGGCGACCAGACCTGCACGTTCTGAATGTTCCAGAAAGGACACAGGTGGGTGACGGGGTGCCCTGGCACAGGGGAGCGGGGGACTGCCCAGGAGACCCCACCACGGCCCTCGCCCAGCCCCCGACTGGGCGCTGGTCCAAGCTGGGCTCCAGACTCCAGGCCCCACGACCTTGAGCTGGTCCCCCAGGAGCCCCACCCACTCCCCCGGGAAGTGAGCGCCCAGGACGGGGCAGGTGGGGCCCGGGGGCCGCCGGGCTCAGGCAGCAGCACCGGCCCCTCGCCCGCAGCAGCCTGTGAAGCGGACCAGTCGGTTCCTGCTTGTCAGTCCCCTGCTTAAAAGTTCAGCTTGTTTTCTGAATTTATGTCTTGGAAATAGTGATGTTCATATTTTCAAAATATGGAGTTTCTTTTAACAATATGTCTTATTGTCGGAAACACGAGGGGAAGGTAAAGGGAGAGATGCTCTCAGCCACACAAAGGCCGAAACCCGTGTTTTAAGGGTTTCTGGATTTTTCGCGGCCTTTTCACACAGCGAGCCCCTGGCGCTTTCCCACAACATGTTAAAAGGGGTTAATCAGAAACCTGGTTTAAAGCACCGCGCCCTCAAGCACGCTGCTGGCCGACACAGCGGAGCGGCCGCGCCGCCACCAGGCTCCTCCGGGCTTGGAGGGGGGCCTCTCTGGATGGGGCGAGGCAGCCCGGGGCCCCCTCATCCCCCGGGGAGGCAGGGGGACCTGAGGGCGGGTGGGGGCTGAAGCGGAGTGGGCTGGCGGCCCAGGGCCTGTGGGCTCTGCAGCCGGGCCCGCCGGGGTGGGGGGCTCACATTCGTGTGACCTGCTGCGTGGGGGACCCAGCGCCCGGCCGGGTCAGCGCCTCCTTCCTCATCTGCTCCCACAGGACAGCATCCCCCGGCACAGACCAAGGTTCACCGTCCACGACGTGGCCACTGCTTCTGCCGCGTGGGACACCCTGGACTTGGTCTGCCCTGGCCCGGGGCTTACACCTCCCGGCACGGGCCCTCTGAGCTCCTGGCCCCCTCCCGGGATGCCCAGGGGGTGCGCCGGTGCCCACCTGAGGGCACGGCTGCCCTCGCCTGCCCGTGGTTCCGGAGGCCTCCCCTGTCCACCTGGGGCCTGGGGCTTCCGGGCCCACCCTCCTCTCCAAGCAGTTTATTCACACTCACAGCTAAAGCAGCCCTTCCAGATTGATTTGGATTAAGAAATTAGGCAGGTTAATAAAGCTAAAATGTTCATGGGCGCTTGTATATAAATTTCTATTAAGTTCCCTCATTCAACACTGGTCTCTAATAGTTTAATTTCTGTGTTAAATAATTAAAACTCTATTTTCAATTGCTGTGAACAATTGTTTTCCTTAATGATCTTCCTGGAGGAGCCAGTAATTTTCTATCTTGTAAAAATGATTCACTGGTATCATTATCCCATATCTCTGAAATATAACCCGGCAACTTCAGGAAAGGCCATTTGTATTCAATTAATGTTCCCTTGCATGAAGACGTACAATATTACCTCACGCCGTGCAGAACCCGCCGTCCTCTGGTTTTATCATGACGATGATGGAGATAGAAACACCAGTTTAATTATCCCCTTTCCAACAGAGAAATCAGTTTTCCATATGTCTCCGCCCACACGAAGAGGACAGCAGCGTGGCTCCCGGGAAGCGATGGCCGGGGCCCGACGGCAGGGCCTTCGTGCTCTGTGGGCCGGAGCACTCCTCTGGGATCAGCAGACTCCGGCAGGGGCCTGGGACCCCCGCCTCCCGGGGTCTGTCCTGTGGGGCGGCGGCCTGCTCCTCCCGTGACCCAGCATCGCTCTGGCCCCCACGGGCCCCCACGCCCAGGACCGGGTCTCCAGAGGGACGGCCCTGCTCACGGGACCCACGGCCGGCCGGGGATGGACCGGGTGCCCACACAGAGTGGGAGGGGTCCCCAGGGGATGTCCTGCAGCGTGCAACCCACTCCCTCCGTCAGGGTGATTCAAGGGACGTGCCCGGCCTGGCCACTCAATCACACGGCGCTGTCGGCCAGTATAATCTAATTGTTGGACATTTTTATCACAATTCATTGAGACCAAAGGGAGATGACTAGATTAATACCCCGGTGCAGTTGGCTAATGGCCGGGATGGAGCTGATGGGGAGCTCTTAAATTTTCTTATTACAGAGTTTAATCCTCTGTGACACGAGGCGAGAGACGGCATGGGGAGAATCAGGTGGAGGCCTCCTCTGCCCTGGGGCCCTGGGCTCGGGGCACCCCCACACCCTCCCCATTTTTCTGGGCACCTGTTCTCAGCCAGGCTCTGGGATGGGGACACTGGGGGACAAACAGCTCGGGCGGAGACAATGGACCATCCTGTCTGAGCTCTAGGACCCCCCCCGCCCCCCCCCAGGAAACGTGCTCTGAAGTGTTGCTCTCAGGCTCAGAACCACCCCCCAGAGAAGCTGCGGCTGGAGCCCCCAGCAAAGCCAGCTGGTGCGGCCCGATCGGGGCTGCTGGGAGGCGGGCATCTCAGGTGCTATCTGGATGGAACTTCCTTGACCAGTGAGTTGAGCATCTTTTCGTGTGTCTCATGGCCGCTTGGGTTTCCTGTTCTATGAATTTTTTATTCAAGCTGGTCCTTTTCTTCTATTGGGTTGATAGGGTTCCTCTTTTATTATTAATTTCTGGTCCTTTGTAGCATACGAACACTCATCTTGAAAGCATTCTTCCCAGTTCCCCGTTTACTGCTGGGTCTCACTCACTTCGCACATTTTTCTGGCATCAAATGCGATCTTTCTCACCTCTCAGAACGGTCAAGAGAGAGGGTTCTGGATCCAGACCTCTCGGGGCCAGGCCCGCCCTGCCCTTCAAACCGTGATGCCACCGCGGGGTGCGGGGTGCGGAGCCTGCGCCCGGAGCGGGAGGAGCAGGGTCACCGTGCAGGGCCAGCGGGCGGGGGACCCGCTGGGGGACGCTGCTGGAGCACCCGGCCAGGCGGGCTTGGGGGCTTCCTGCGTCTCTGACCTGCTGAGAGGTCTGTCCTCCACAGGGTGAAGCAAATGTTCTGCGGAGGACTTTTGTTTACTGTTACATTTAAGTCTCGAGACCCTGAAGGGTTCTTTCTGTGCACGACGTCAGGTGGAGGAGACTGGACGTGGGGACGGGGTGGGTGTTGCCCAGAGGACGCCGCTGGCCGGGCCCCCACCTCTAGAAGTCTGCTGGGCCTGCAGGAGCCCCTCCCCACGGGGGAGACGGTGGCCTCTCCAGGAGGGGCAGCTGTGCCTGGACAGGCCCAGGCTCTGGGAAGAGGCTCCTGGTGGAGGCCAGGAACCGTGGATACAGGGGCCAGGACAGTGGGGACGGAGCCCCAGGCAGGCGGGGGGAGGGGGCGGTGGCGTGGAGGCAGGAAAAGCCTGGGGAGAAGGACAGTGTTGGCCCCTGCTGCTGCCTTTGGGGACCACGTCACGACAGTGTCTGGACGTCACCAAAGCGGACAGCATCCTTTGGTTGTGGCGGAACCCAGCATACGTGACCCCTGACCCCTGAGGACTGATGGGACCATGACAGGTGATGGGGACACGTTTCAGGAGCCAGGACACGTATGGACGGAGAGCCAGGTGTGGCCACAGGTGTAACCACACGCTGAGGAGCCGGAATCCCGGCCCCGGCCGCCCGCCCCGAGGTTCCCACCGCGGGCTGCCTGTCCCCCTCGAGCCCCTTCCTCGGGTCCATTGCTCACCGCAGATTATTTTGGATTTCCCTGAAAACTGAACACAGACACTGTCCTTAGTGCCACATCTTAGCATCTGAGCAAAAAGGGGAAAGAAGACTTATCTGCAGCCTGGGGGCGACGTCCAGGCGTCCTGACCCCTCGGGCGTCCTGGCTGATTCCATTCCCCCGGCTGCGGTGTCAGGACTAGGAAGCTGCAGAAGCACCACCTGATCTGCGGGCTCTGGAACCAGTCTGGATATCAAATGAGACGTTAAAATAAAGCCAAACAATTTTGCCCAGAGGCAGAGCTCAGATCAACTGGAGGACAGCCGGCCTGGTCCTGATGGGAGCTTGTTCCAGGTAGGGCGCAGAGGGGCGGGATCCCGGTGGGGACCCGCTCCCGCGTGGCCCCTGCCCTGCACTCCGGCCCCCCTGCTGTCGTCCTGCCCTGGAGCCCACGACCTCCACGTGTCCACCCCCCGGCCCGGCTGCGCCTTCAGCCTGGAGAGGAGGAAGCTGGCAGCCACGCGCACCGCGGTGCCCCCGCAGGCCTGGAGCTCAGCGCCGCCGGCCGGTGCGGTCCCCCCCAGGCCTCGCCCGGCGAGGAGGCCGTTCTGCCGCGGGCACCAGCCCTGCCGTCCTGGCACTCACCACGCTGCCCACGCAGGCACGCGGACGGCTCGCGCGAAGGTCCCGGGCGGGGCGGACTCTGCGCTGTTGGCTCGCGACCGCGCATCAGCCCGAGCGGCGGCCCGGCAGACGCCGGGTCCCCTAAACGAGCCAGGGGCTCCTGCTCAGAGGACGGGGGCGTCACGGGGACCCCCGCGCCCCACGGCCTCCCTCGCGGCACGCCGGCCACGGCCGCCAGGCCACGCGCTGGGCCGGACCCGCGCGCTCCGTCTCCCCCCACGCGAGGCGGGCGTTGCCCACAGCCCCGCAGCCCCGGGGGGCTCTCGGCTCTGCCCCGCGGGAGAGGACATCCGCGGCTCAGCACGCGCGGGGCTCCCGGGGCCCGGCCTCGCCGGGGGCGCCCCACGGCCACTCAGTTCCCAGGACGCGAGCCCTTCTGGCTTTTATTTACAAGGCACGCGTGCTCACGGGAAACACCGAAACGCACCGCAAAGGCTGCAAGGAGGACGGCAAGAGCTGCCCTCCCCGCTCCTCCCCAGGCTCCTCCCCCCCAGGCTCCTCCCCCCCAGGCTCCTCCCCCCCAGGCTCCTCCCCCCCAGGCTCCTCCCCCCCAGGCTCCTCCCCCCCAGGCTCCTCCCCCCCAGGCTCCTCCCCCCCAGGCTCCTCCCTAGCACAGGGTTTAGGGCCGTGGTACTTCCAGGATTTTTCTCTGGATGAGTGTCCACGTGTTTAAGGATGAAATGACAAGTATTGGATGAAAGGAGCGTTTTTGTTGTCATAGCAGCGAGCACCTACCTTGCGCGTTTTCGTGGGCGTCTCACACTGCGTACCTGGCCCCACCCGGGGTCACGGTGCTCCCGGAAGCCGTCTGCCCACGCTGGTGAAACTGTTGGTGCCTGCTTTGAGAGCGTTGTATGGTCGACCCCTGTAACCGTCGTGCCTCTGTTCTCAGGACACAGGGTCCATATGCTTACAGGTCCCAAGGCTGGTCCTTTCTCTCTCCAGTCGCCGCGTGCGACTTGGGCCGTCATGGAAAGTTAAAGTTCATGACCCCAATTGGTTTCTTTTGGCTTCTTTGTGCATTTCTGTCGTTTTTTTAACGCTTAAGGATTTTGGTGCCAGGTTTGTCTTCGGAACAGCTTGTAGCTTCCACTGCCACCAGCGGTAGCTTTGTCTTGAGATGAACCTCAGAGGTTTTACCGTCTGGCCAACGGTTTCTACTCACACGTGGCTGCCTGCCGCCCACAAACTGCATCTGTTTTGCAGGGACACCCCCTCTTCCTCACCCGGACCTCCCAGGACTCGCCGGGGGAGTTCCTGGGTCCCCACGTCGTGCCCAGGCCACAGAAAGACTAAAAAGCAGGCCGGATGACAGGGGAGAAGCCCCGAGGGAGCCACGGGCGAGGACGAAAGCAAGACGCATGACGTAAGATGACAGAGGGCCGCAGACACCTGTGTAGCCCCCCGCGGCAGCAGGGTTAACACAGACACCGTCAGACCCGGTCAGGGACTTGCAGCAGTTTACGTGAACAAGGCTGCAGAGGTTCTGCACGTGCACCCCGTGGTCTTCCTGGTACCGTTGCTACAGGTGGAAACTGGGAAAACCTGAGG
Organism: Hippopotamus amphibius kiboko; assembly: GCF_030028045.1. Lineage (NCBI taxonomy): Eukaryota > Metazoa > Chordata > Mammalia > Artiodactyla > Hippopotamidae > Hippopotamus > Hippopotamus amphibius. The sequence goes on from NC_080190.1 coordinate 845,211, forward strand.
TGCTGGGCGTATAGATTACGGGAAGCCCGCAAAACTGGTCTGCCGGACCGAGCCATGCACGCGGTTCCCTGATGCGCCGGGGCACAGGCCAGGTGGGGGAGGACTGCAGACGGGGATGTGTGTGTGTGAGTTCTTCGTGTGTGGGATCTTATGGAGAGTGAGACCTGCCACGTGCAGGGTCTTCTGTGCGTTCTGTCCCCGGGCCTGGGGCGGCGTCCACCCCCCAGCAGGCGCTCGGTGAGCCGGCGCACGAACGAGTGAGGCAGTGAGCGGACAGCAGTGGGAAGGACCCGGCCACACGGCCCCCAGGGGCTGAGGGTTACTCTCTCCACTGTGTTCAATGTTTCACAACCAATGTCTGTCACCTTCATAGCCAGAAAAAAAGTTCTGTCTGAAAACAAAATTGCTTTCCACCCTGTGTGCCCGGGAGCCCCTCCACCCTGTGTGCCCGGGACGCCCCTCCACCCTGTGTGCCCTGGATGCCCCTGGGTCCCAGAGGCCCCTGAATGTCCAGACCCGGGTGGGGTGGGGCTCTCCCTGGGCCCTCAGGTGGCGGGCAGGGACCGCAGAGGAGATCTTGGAGACCCTCTGGGCCTGGGCCTGTCCCCACCTCGGGGAGGAATGGGGCTTGGCATCTTTTTCCCGTGTCCCCCCTCACATTTGTGCCCCCAAGGGCAGCCTCGGGGCCCCAGCGGTCGCCTGCCTTCCGCCTTTGGGCTGGGCGAGGGTGCGGTGCTCGGCCACCGTGGTTGGGCTCAAGCGCCCTCTAGCGATGTCTCCCGCAACACGCCCTCTGCCCTGGCCGCCGACTCCGCGGCAGCTGGATGTGTCCAGCCCTGCCTGCTGCTCCCAAGGGGGCTTCCTGGGGTCTTTCCAGCGGTGGAAATCCCGGGGTGTTGGTTAGGCCGCTGGGTGGGCCCCCAGAGACCCTTAAGGACAGTCGTGTTGGGGCTGGGGTCCTGGGTGTGTAAGTCTTCCCTTGAGAGCAGGAGACACCAGCCCTGATCCGCACCCTCCCAGAGGCTCAGCTCTCCATCACCTCCTCAGGGAGCCTCCCGAGTCCCTGGGCCCCACTGTGTCCCAGGACGCTGAGTAAGGGCCCCACAGGCCTTTCCCACCAGGCTGTGCCACCACCGGAGGGCAGGGGCTTACACCCAGCCTTGGCCCCTCAAGTCTCTGTGCACGACCTGGGGCCAGGCATTGGGACGTACTCCTGTCTGCCCCATAAGCCAGGTAAAGTGACAGTGAGGAACCCACCGGTGTCACCCAAATAAATGCTCGTCCCAACCAGAGACTCCGAAGCATAGATTGTCCTCCTCCCTCGGAGGTCTGGAACGAGCCCTTGCTACTCTCTGGTCGCATATTAGCCAGCTTCTGCTCTGTAACGCTGGGTAAGAAACATCCTCACCACCATATCCTGGTCTTCCCACCCGGGGCAAGTCTGGGACATGCCATTCCCATGGGGAGACAAAGGGCCAGGCAACCGGTGGACACAAGGCTCCTAAAGATTCCACTTGGGCCAGGGTCTGTCCGCCTGCCCGTCTTTCCCCAGACACAGCAATCACGTGGCCAAGCTGGTGATCAGGAGAAAGAGTGGGGTCCTCCCAGGAGAAGAAAAGCAAGTCCCATGGGCCTGGCAGGCGGAACTCTGGCGGGGAGGGTGGATGAACTTCCGTAGATGAATTAAATTAGCTACAACCTCTCCCGGGCCCTTTGTAGGAAGAGTCAGCTAGACCCTGAAACGCAGGCAGCTCACGGGGCCCCCGCAGACCAAGCCACATGCTGATGCCACAGGCCACCAGCCCCTGGGAGTGCCCGTGCCCCCACCCCTGTGGCAGGGGCCCTGGCGGCCACACACAGCCTCTGAGCCCTTAGGGGTCATGGGCCAGCTCACGCCCCTCCCCAGCCCTGCCGGTCACATTGCCCAGACGGGCAGACGGCCAGGCAGCAGGCAGCCCGGGCTGGGGCCGGGAGCCCCTCGTGCGTTGCAAGGGGCGTGGGGTGCTCTTTGCCTCAACGTCAGGAGGGCTATTCACAGCCTGGCCGTGCCCCATGTCTACCAGCCTACAGGACAGGCTGCCCAGTCTGTGACAAACTCTAGCCCTGACCTGTGCGCCAGCTGTGAAGGCCTTCCTTAGACCAAGGGCCCCTGCGTGCCGCCCCCCGCCCCCCGGCAACGGGGCGGGGACCCCATCACTCGCGCCTGAAACCCCTCCTGGTCCAGCCCTCTGCCCGCAGCCCAGTGGCCCTCTGAAAAGGCAGCCTGGCTCCCGGCACAGGCAGCTCCTCCCCTGGAGACTGAACCCCACCTGCTGGGCTGGCCGTGGCCTGGCCGCCGCCGCAGCCGTCTCCCAGCTTTGGGGCCCCTGGGAAGCAGCCCCTCCCCCAGGTACCGTCAAGCGTCCTCTGCGGCCGAGCAGGGGTCACGGAGTCCCTGACGCCAACGTGCGTTTGTCAGGCTCGGTTATTAATTTGCCTACTGTCTGCCTCCCTCTACCACGAGAGGCGTTTAATGCAGACCTGGGGATACCTGGACCAGGACGTTGAGGCCCTCGAGGCCCGTGCCAGGCCCCACACCGGGGGACGGGGGCGGGGGTGGGGGGGGAGGGGAGGGGCAGGGCAGCCCCTCCCCCGCGGCCACCGCTGGCTGAGGCTGCCCGGCACCAGGGAGCCCAAGGGGCGAGGAGACGCTGGCCACGGCACAGCTGGACCCCTCACCCACCAGGAAGCTCCACACAGGGGCCGGAGTGGCCTGGAGTGTAGCCAGGAGCCCTTCCGGAAGCGTCCATTTGGCCAGCGCCGTCCGAGCCCATCCCAGGAGCGCAGCAAAGGCACCGGGGCAGACGCCCTGACACAAATCTTGTACTTGGCTCCCAATTAGCACGCTTGGCACGTGGTCAGACCCCCGGGAGAGCGGCCCGGGAGAGAGCTCATCACCCGCAACTGCGCGGCTGCCCCGGGGATGCGCTCCCAGCGTGATTTACGGCTGCCTCTCTTTGTCCTTTCCTGAAGGAGACAAGAGCCTTGGGACCCCAGAGGAGCGCTTCTGAGGCGCCTGCCGTCAGGCGGAGGCCACCTCCTCCTGGGGCCCCGCTCGCCTGGCTCCCGTTTGCACAGGCACGGGGTGGGGGGCGATTTCCAGCGCGGGTAGGACAGCCCGGGGTGCGCGGAGGGAGCGGTGGCCCTGCTCCTGGGTGTGGAGAGCGGGCCGGAGCCCTCGCCAGGCCCAGCTTGGATGTGGCTGCGGGGGACGCGTGGCCACAGGTCTCCAACCAAGAGCCAGGAGCCACCCGGAAGCAGGAAGCAGAGCAAAATGGCAACCCTAGGAAAGGCGCCCCAGAGCTGGGGGGCAGGTGGGCCTGGGGGCGGGGGGTGGGGGGAAGATGGATCGGGGGGGCAGGTTTGTCCGAAACATTGGCCTGGACCAGACCCACATGGACGTTTCCCTCTTGAGCCCCAGCTATTCCTGCACCCAAGCTTGTCGCCGCCCGGGCCCTGGTGGGTTGGAGCCTGTCCTGGACGGAGGACGCTGCAGGACACCTGAAAGGGAAGAGGCGATGCAGCCTCGATGCCTGTTGGACGTCCACGTGGAGAATGCGAGGTGGGCGGGGGGTAGAAGACGTGGGGGAGGGACCCTGGAAGGAGAGGAAGAACAAGGGAGGGGTCGGAGAGGGAGGAAGGCCAGGCGCGCAGGATGCAGGAGCGGCAGGAGTGTGGCCAGTGCCGCCCCAAGTGCAGAGGCCAGGTGCCTGGAACCCGGGGCTGCCCGTCAGACAGGGCTGCCCGTCAGACCGCCGCGCCCAGGTGCACTGGCCACGGAGGGTGGAAGGCGCCCCTCTCTTCAGAAGCCGCCTGAGAAGAGAATGAAAATAACTGGGCCTACATCAGCAGAGGAGTTTGCGTGGGGGCACCTCCCAGCGGCCACCAGAGGCCTGTGGCCACGTGCCCCAAAGAGACAATGGCCCAGAGTCGTGCGGTCAGGCCACCTGGTGCTGGCGGCCCTGCACAGCCACAGGCCCCGGGAGACCCGCGTGTTCCAGACTCCCTACCCGTGTGTCAGGTCTCGACCTGGTGGCCGGGCACTTCCTTGCGGGAAAGGTGAGGCCAACACCGCAACATGGTAAAAGGGACTCAGCTCTGAACGACAGGGGCGCGGAGAGGGGTTCTGTGTACTCTTCTGTGGCCATCACTTTTATCAAGATACATAGCTTTTAAAGAAGTAAAGGAGCTGGAGTAGGGGAGCTGGGGGTGCGGGGAGGGGCTCGGCAAGGTGCGAGAGTCCCGGCCGTCCCAGGCTTGGGGAGGGCCTGCAAGTGCAGTGAAGCCAGAACATCACCGAGGATGGGGGAGCAGCGGGAGGTCCCTGGAGAAGGGGGCTCCCCGCCTGCCGTCCAGGCTGCCTCCTGCCGGGAAGGGGTGGCAGCTGGGGCCCCTCGGCCTTACCTGCTCCCAGGCCTCTGCTGCTTCCTCCATACACCTTCGGGGGCCCCTCCCACCTGCTGGGGGTCCCAGCCTCCCAGGGTCTTGCCAGCATCTTCCCAGGGAAGGTGCTTGGCTCAGAAAGTCCCTTCCAGGAGCCCCACATGCCCATGGTGCTCTTTGGCTCAGGCTGTCGGGAGGCCCTTGGCCATGCCGTCTCCCTGGGGAGCACGGGCTCTGGAAACCCTCGGAAGCTGGGACTCAGCAGCACTTATTCGGCCCCCCCGGTGCCCCGAGCACGGGGGCCTTGCGCCCAGGTGCTGACTCGCTGGCAGAGGCCGCAGGGCAGAGGCGCAGGTCAGCCCCACGGAGGCTGGGGGTGAGGCTCCAGCACAGACCCGACGGAGCAGGAACTGAGCCACAGGAAGGTGAGGGGACAGTGGTCTGGGGGCGGTGGAAGGCAGGGTGGCCGCACAGGGACCAGTGTGGGGGTCAGAGGGATGGGAGGCCACGGGCGGCCTCGGTCCGAGGCACTCCGGTCACTGTGTGGGGATCAGACTGAGTCGGAGCCCGGTGGGCGGCACTCGCCCACAATGTCGGTAGGAGAGGGGCGAGGTTGGGCCCGGTGACCAGCTGGGCTTCCTCCACCGGCCCACCCGTGCCCCTCCCCGCAGGCCCAGGCGCACCTCAGCACTCAGTGCTGGCTGCCTTCAGACGGTCACTCCCCCGGCGGGGCTGGGAGTCCGCCAAGCGGCCCCCACGCACGGCCCTGCGCGGCAGTGGGTGTCCGCCAGCCGCCTTTCCGGGGGTCCGCCAGCGGAGCGCGCCCAGCGGGATGGGCAGGGCTCCGGTCTTTCCCCGTGGCCCTGGGGTTTGCTGGGAGGGGGTGGGATGTGCACCAGCCTGGCTCCCCTCAGCATCTCCAGAACCCAGGGGACCGCGCCTCTGCCCCCTCATCCCAGAGTGGCGGGCGGCGCTTGGTTCTCTCCAGCCACCCACCCCTGGGTGAGCAGCCCCCTGAATCTGCCCCCAGGTGTGGTCGCCTCCTTGGGGTCCCTGAGGTTGAGAACTGCTCCCACGTGGGGGGACAAAGCCAGGCCCTTTGCTGGAAGCCACCGAGCGGCGTAGCCCGAGCAGGCGGCAGCTCCACGACTTGCCAGCCCCCCAAAATGACAAACCGTCATTCCTTTGACGAGGTTTTTTGCCAACTCGAGGGGTGCCTGCGTGGCTGGAGCCAGAATCCGAGCTCCTTCCAGGTGCAAGCCCCCTTCGGCACCCCCTCCCTCCGCCCTGGGCCGCACACCTGTTGGCTCTGTCTGGCCTCCCCGGGGGACCGGCCTCCCGGGGGACCGGCCTTCCCTGACCGCCGCCTTCCGCGCGCTCGCCGGGCTTGTTCCCGCCGGCAGGCACGGTCGGAAGCTTGCTGGTCTCCCGTGTGCTTCGCGCTCCTCCCCTCGGGGCGGGGTCCGCCGTGCGCGCGGCTCTCCGGGGGCCCGCGGGGCCCCTAGCACGCGCGCCATCGCTAAATGCAGACGGAGCAAAGGCCTCTGTCCAGCAGCGCGCTGGCGCGTGCCCACAGCTCTGAGCCTGAGCGCCTCAGGCCGCGGCGCCTTCCCAGGCAGGGCTTTTCCTTCAACACCAGGGGGTGGCATTCGCGAACCTCTCCACTCCGGCGGAAACCGGCTCGCGCGGCGGCAGCCGAGGCGCGCTCCTTCCCTGCAGGCGCCCGCGGGACCTTTGCCGGAGGGGGGGGGGAGGCGGCTCCCGGGAGCGCAGGAGGAGCGAGTGGGGTGGGAGCCAGGTACAGGGTGGGGTGCGAGCCGGGTAGAGGGTGCGGGGGCGCAGTCCCGGAGCGCCCAGAGACGGCGGGCAGGCAGGCCGAGCACACCCGGGACCGGGGCACTGGGGGTGTCGCGGGCCGCGGCGCCCCGGAGGGTTGGGTGGGGGGCGTCCGAGGCTTGGGAACCCCGCGTGCCAGGACAGGGCGCGTGGGGAGGACAGCGAGACACCCACCGACGGAGAGCGTGGAGAAGAGGCCGCCCGCACCCGCACTGCCGGCGCCCCCAACCCTCTTTGGGCGCTCCAAGCCGCACACCGGCCCCCCCATCCCGACCCCACAGCCGCTGGCTCCCTGGAGAGCCGGGCACACTCCCCTGCGGCCAGGGCAGAAGCAGCCCCGCTCGCGGCCCCCAGCACTCCGGCCGCCGTCCAGGGAGGGCCCGGCGGCGCAGACGGACGCGGGGCGCCGGGCGGCGACTCGGGGTCTCTCTTTCCTCAGCAGTAAAAAGGGCTGCGGAGGCCCCAGCCCGGGTGCTCGAGGAGCCAGAGCGGGCGCCCAGAGCTGCGGTGTCCCTCCTGCCCCCGAGCCAGGGTCGCGGGGAGGACACTGCGCCTTGTGGTCCCGTCCAGGCGCTCCACTCCCGGCCCGCCCCGCCCCAGAGGACCGTCCGGCCACAGCCGCCCGGAGTCGGCTCCTCGGCGCAGAGTGGTCGGGAGACAGGGGCAGGCCCCGCCCCCCGTCGGCCCCGCCCCCCGTCGGCCCCGCCCCATCTGCGCTGGGCCCGCCCCCGATCCCGTAGCTCCCGCCCCATCGGAGCCCAGGCCTGCTCACCCCCGCCGCCGCCTCCGAGGAGCCCCGAGGGGCCCAGGCCCTGCAGCGAAGAATCCTCCCTGCGGCGAGGCTCTCGGGGCGCACACACGCTGTGCCCGAGGTAGCGGCGCGCGAGCGAGGCCCGGGGCGGGTCTTGGGGCCGGGCCGCCGTGGGTAGCGCGGGAATGCCGGCGGGGCGCGCTCCTTAGGTACCCCGGCCTGGCCCCGCTGGTGCCGATCGCCTGCGGGACAGCCACACCCGGATGCCGTGACGGCGACCCTGGCCGAGGAAGCGGGAAGAAAGTCCCCTGCATTCGGGCTGCACCGCGCGCGAAGCCGGGGGCACCACGCGCCAGGGCGCGCCGCCTGGAACAGCACGGGGCGCACACACGCTGCCACCGAACGCCTGCCCAGCCCGGCGGGCAGGGGCTTTCTGAGCGGCCATCTGGCGTAGGGACTCGCAGCGCCAAGACCCCGAGGCTACCTGCAGAAAACGAAAATGGACCCCCAGAGGTCTCACTGCCAGCGAAGCCTGGGTCCCTGCACAGAGCCGAGAGGGTCGCCTTCGCCCGCGGCACAGAAATCCTGGCGGCCGGGTTGAAACGGGAAAGTCGTTGCTAACCGACTGCACCAGGCCCGAGAGAGGCCAGCCTGGCGCACATTGCCCCACCAGCCGCAACACGGCGGCCGTCGGTTCGCACACGTTCCCGCCACGTTCCCGACCGACAGCGAATAATAATAGCCGTCGCTTAGTAATCGATACGTGACACCACCCAAGGGAACCGAGGAGGCAATGTCCGGTACTGTACTCAGCGCCTGCCCTCCGCCGGCGCCCGCAGGCCACTGCGGAATTATCTGAACCCCCACAACAATCCTACAGGGTGGGAGGCTTTTCCACCCAGAGGAGGACACTTATGGGCCCCGCGTGCCCGTCAAAAGGCTGCGCTTTTTGCCCGCTGCGCTAAGGGCGCGCACCCACGTTAAGGCCCTGAGCGTGGCCCCACAGCCTCGGGACGGGACTCTGAGCCTGCCAGGGTCTCCGAGCCCCGGCTCCGACCGTGCTTCACGAGGGAACGGCTGCGCGCCAGGAGGCGGCTCCCAGGTTCCAGCTCCGGGCTCAGGCTGCCCCCCGGGAACGAGCTGCGACTTCGCCTGAGCCGGAGGCCCGGGCGGTCCCCGCGCGCTGACCGGGCCGTGTACAGGTCCGCTGGCCAGGAGGGGCCCGGGAAGCGCCCCCGTGGCAGCGCGCGCGCGACTTGGCGGCCGCGCCACCCCGCCAGAGCAGATTCCCGCGGGCCGAGTCTCGCATCCGGCCCGCGGACTCCGAGGTCCCGCTTCCCCCGCCCTTCCGCATCCAGGAGGAGAACGTCCCCGGACCTGTTTTCGTTCCTCCCCCAGACCTGAGCCGGGCGCGGCCGGGAAGCCACAGGCGGGGCGCGGGCCGTGACCCCGAAGGCGCCTGCTGGCTCCCCGCGCCTCCCCGCCCGAGCCTCTTCACCGCATGGGGCGCACGGAGTGTGCCCAGTGGATCCTGAAATCTGCATTCTTTCGGTGATAAAATATGTTCTCGTATTTTTTCCTGATTTCCCATTAAACCCTCTGCCTAACTAAACTCCCATCCAACGGGATTTATTTCGTCCCCGGGGAGATAAATCAGGGGGCAAATTTACGGCCCGGGAGGCACCTGCCGCGCTAATGGGCCCTTCATGGAGTGCGCAGCCGGCGGGGGCGCGCGCAGACGGCGGGGCGCTGGCCAATGGCCGGGCCGCGGGCGCCGGCAGCCAATCAGCGCGCGCGCCGCGCGGGGGCCCCGCGGTTATCAGCGCGCCCGGCCCGCCCGGCGCCGCTCCGACCGGCCCCGGAGCCGCCGCCGCCGCCGCGCGCAGCTCCCCCGCCGCCGCCCAGCCCGCGCCGGGGCCGCCGCCCGCCCTCGCGCCCGCCCTCCGCGCCGTCGGCGCCCGCGCCCCGCGCCCCCGCTGCAGCCGGCGCCCGCCCGGGCCGCGCGCAAACTTCCCGGGCCGGCGGGCGCGGGCGGCGGCGGCGGCGGGGCCCGGATGGGCTCCCGGGCCGGCGGCGGCGGCGCCCATGGACGCTAACCGCCCGGGCGCGTTCGTGCTGAGCAGCGCGCCGCTGGCCGCGCTGCACAACATGGCCGAGATGAAGACGTCGCTGTTCCCGTACGCGCTGCAGGGCCCGGCCGGCTTCAAGGCGCCCGCGCTGGGCGGCCTGGGCGCGCAGCTGCCGCTCGGCACCCCGCACGGCATCAGCGACATCCTGGGGCGGCCCGTGGGCGCGGCGGGAGGCGGCCTCCTGGGCGGCCTGCCCCGTCTCCACGGGCTCGCCTCGTCGGCCGGCGTCTACTTCGGGCCCGCGGCCGCCGTGGCGCGCGGCTACCCCAAGCCGCTGGCCGAGCTGCCCGGGCGCCCGCCCATCTTCTGGCCCGGCGTGGTGCAGGGCTCGCCCTGGAGGGACCCGCGCCTGGCCGGCCCGGGTGAGTGGCCCGCGCGCGCGGGGAGGGCGCGGGGCGGGCGGGGCCGCGGCGCCGCCAGCCGCGCTCACCCGCCCTGCTTTGCAGCCCAGGCCAGCGGGGCCCTGGACAAGGACGGCAAGAAGAAGCACTCGCGGCCGACCTTCTCCGGCCAGCAGATCTTCGCGCTGGAGAAGACCTTCGAGCAGACCAAGTACCTGGCGGGGCCGGAGCGCGCGCGCCTGGCCTACTCGCTGGGCATGACCGAGAGCCAAGTCAAGGTGAGGCGGGCGGCGCCGGCGCCCCCGCGCTGCCCCGCGTCCCGCGGACGGTCTGCGGGCGGCCGCCGGGCGTCCCTCCGCGTCGGCGCGGGCGGCGGAGTCCCCGCCGGGGCCGCCGAGGGGCCGCGCCGCCGCCGCCGCCGCCGGCCGGCCGGCCGGGTGCTTGCCGCCTGACGGGCCCCCCCCGCCCCAGGTGTGGTTCCAGAACCGCCGGACCAAGTGGCGTAAGCGGCACGCGGCGGAGATGGCGTCGGCCAAGAAGAAGCAGGACTCGGACGCTGAGAAGCTGAAGGTGGGCGGCTCGGACGCGGAGGACGACGACGAGTACAACCGGCCCCTGGACCCCAACTCCGACGACGAGAAGATCACGCGGCTGCTGAAGAAGCACAAGCCCTCGAGCTTGGCGCTGGTCAGCCCGTGCGGCGGCGGCGGCGCGGGGGACGCCTCGTGAGGGCGCGGCGGCGGGGCCGGGCACCCCGGGAACGCGCCGCGCCCGCCGCCCGCGCGCCTCTAGGTGTCTTTACAGAGTGAGTCCTCCAGCGGCCCGGCGCGGGCTCGGCGAGGGGGGCCCCGGCCGCGCCCGCCCGCCTGCTCCGCCGCTCGGCGCGGGGTCTGCGCCGCCGCTGCCGGGCGCGTCCGGGGCGGAACTGCTTTGTGTCGTCAATAAATTATTTAACACGTCCCCGTCGGAGCCGTGGCTCCCGAGGCTGCACCGCGTGTTTCTTCCTTGTCGAGAACCGCGGGCGCGGCGCGGCGGCGCGGCCCTCTGCCTCTGCCGGGCCCGCCGTCCCTGTCCCCGGTCCGGCCTGCGGCCCCGCGGGGCCCGCGCCTCGCGCCGGAGCGGCGCCCGGGTCTGGCGCGGGTCCGGCCCGGCATCGGCGCGATGGAGCCCTGGTGGCCTGGCGCCCCGGGCCGCGCCCGGCCGGCAGCAGCTCGCAGGACGGAGGGCACCGAGAGGTCCGGCGCGGGGAAGGCGGCCCGGCACCGAGAAGCTTCGGGTCGCCGGCCCGGGGCTGAGAGCCGAGAGGAGCCAAGACTCCGCGAGCTGGAGCGGAGCCGGCGGCGCGGGGACGGAGCGGGGCGCAGGCAACTTCGGCGCGCGCGGCAGGCAGCAGGTAGGACCCTCGTCCCCTGCCCGACTCCCGCGGCCCGGCCCGGGGCGCCCTCCCCAGGGATCTCGGGGCCGCCGTTGCACCGGTTCAGAGGGATGCGGTTTGGGCAGATTTAAACACACCTGGGGTTGCCCGAAAGGGCAGGTGAACCGCGCCCCCGCCCCACCCCAAGTGGTACCTTTCTCCTTTATGGGGGGCGGGGAGGGGCGCCTGGGGGCCGCGGCTGCTGCTGCTGTGCTTCGGTCTGATTTTGTGGATGAAAGCGCACCCGTCCTTAGGAGCCTCCTAACGGGAAGCAGCACCACACTCAGGCTGGGTGAAATGAACGCGGGTTTAAACCCGTCAGCACCGCAGCCCCGCCGCCCGTCATTTAACAGACGGTTTTCATTGGTAGGAAGCATGATTTAATTCAAACTGGGACTCTAAAGAGGAACCCAGAATCATTCTGCTGCCCCGCAGCGCGCAGTTCTCTCAGGGGGCCCGGAGCTTTCTCTGCCCAGTCGACCCTGGGACAGCAAGCACGTGTGGCCGGCGCTTGGAGCCTGTCCTCCTCGCGGGCAGCTCGGGTCTCCACCGGAGGGCGCCTCCCTGGATTGGCCAGACCGCCCCAGCCCCCTAAGCCCGCGGAGGGGGGCCCGGGAACCCCGCCTCTGGCCTGTTCCTCACCCGGAGCCTGGACCTGCCCTGGTTCCCCAGACCATCCCGCCGTTCAGACTCCGTGGCTGCATCTTTGTGGGCGTAACTGTTAATTTTAAAAATTGAATATAAAGGGTTATGCTACTGTGAGACTTCTCTTGGAGGGCATTACTGAAGACATTAAAGAGACGTGTAAAGGGCTGATTTTTTTTTTTTTTTTGCCATGTGGCTGTACCAATTTAGAAAACAGACGGTTTCCACTGGCTGGTTTTCTTTTTAAGGGAGCATTAATTTTTTTTTTTTTTTTTAATTTATGTGAGTGAACTTTTCTTTCAGCTCAAGTTAAGAGCAAAAGAATTTCCAGTTTTAAAGTTTTGAGGAAAGCGATGCGTTTATGTAACCTCACTTAAAAAACGCTGAGGGGTAAATCCCAGTAGTTAATCTCCGCAGTAAAAAATCCAAAAGATGGTCTTTCTTCTCTCACGCTGTGGCTCGGTTCTGTAAGAACGTGGGACACAGTGGAGGCCAGGATCGCTGGGGAGCGTGATGGGAACGGCAGGCTGCAGAGCGCCCGAGCGCGGGAGGAGGAAGCGCAAAGCACACAGGCTGTTTCACCAAGATCATTTTATTGCTTAGGGACTGGAGGGGCGTTTCCAAAGGCCTCCAGAAGGACCAGAGCTGAAACGCCGCTACACAGAACCGCCGCGGGCCAGAACGGCCGTGTGGCACGTGCACAGAGCAGAGCGACCGCAGCTTGACCCAGGCCCCCAGCGTCCCGTGGAGACACAGATTCGGGAAGCGGACGCCGGGTCACCTGTAACGGTAGTGATTTATCCAGACAAGCTCCGCCCCAGCGGCTTCGCCCGGGCCCGGAGCTCTGTAGTGTTAAAACACATCCACGAGGCGTCCGTTTGTGTTTCACCCACGGGCCCTGGGACCACCTCTCCCCGCCGCGCCGGGCGCCGGGCGCCAGGACTGCAGCAGGGTGATGACGGGTCGTCGGAGGCGCAGCTGCCGAGGACGTGTACAGTCTGCTTCTCCGAATGTTTTTATATACAGCCCAGGTTAGACGCAGTTTCTGTCGGAAGCAGACGAGGCTATTTTATTTCTCCCGTGATGTTATTGTCTTATGTAGAATACTCGGCACCGTAGAACAGTAACAAAAGACAGACAAAACGGTTTACAAAATTCTTAAAAGGTACACCCAGGCTAGCTATACACTTCACATTCAGTTCTTAACATGACACGGAAAAAGGCCTAGGCGTGTCAGACTGCTCGTGCGGATGTGCTGTGGTCGGTCCGAGCCCTGCCGGCTCTGCCGGGTCGCAGTGCTTGTCTTACAGCTTTGTGTGTTGACGGGCACATAACCAGACGCCTAGACACCAGTTCTACCTGCTGTTAGGACACTCAAGCGTTCATACTGGAAAGTATATTTAGCGTAAGTTTTGGTAAGGTTTATAAATTATTTTTAAAAAGTATATATTTCTATATATAAAAATGGAAAGCAGCTGCAGTGATTCAGACACCACGTAACGTGGCGGCGGAGTGACGGGCAGGGGAGGGCCTGCACACGTGAGAGCAGCGAGGGCCACGCCGCGGAGGGGACGCGCAGGCCTGTGGGGTCTCTGCGCCGGAGACGCTCCTCCACGCGGACAGTGATTACAGATCAGAACCGTGACGTCTAAGCACAGAATCTCTTTGCTGTCGATGAGAGTTTTGGCAACAGGACTGTGACTTATTTAAAAAAAACCCAATGTTTCTACTTGATGTCACACGAACAGACAGGACGGTGAGGTATGTGAGGCTTGTCCGGAGTGCCGTCCGGGGCTGAAGCAAAGTGTGGGGCCGGCCGTCTAGCGGTGGCGCTCGGGCGGGTCTGTCGGTGCAGCCGTCGGAGGACGTGGTTCATGGGGCCGCGACTGCCGTGGGTCCTCGTGCTACAGGGAGGTCTCGCCGGGCGTCCCCTCGTGGCGCTGGCATCGCTTCCCTGCTGTGAAATCAGTCGTTCGTTAAGAGGACAACACACCAGGAAAAGCTCAGAAAGGTGAACTCGAGGGAAGGAGGCATATTTACCACCACGTCACTGCACCACACAACACTTGTGTACATGTGCGTGAGGTTTACCTGCCCCGGGCGCGATGCGGAAGGCCAGGAACACGGGCTGCAGCGGGAGAAGAGAGGCCGTCAGAACCAGGTGCCCCGACCCCGCTCCCAGGCTGCCCGGCCGTGCCAGCGGGCCCAGCACCGGACCCCAGTTCCTCTGGGCGACCAGAGGCTCCGAAGCACAGGGCCTTCTCATTCTATAAAGATGGCATCATTTCCAGACAGAAACGACTGTGAACGCTGATTTCAGGAGTGCTGGGTCAGGCCCGGAGAACACGGGGAAGGACAGAGCCCGTCCTGGGGCTGCCTGCTGGGCACGGGGGCGGCCACGCAGACGCCCTGGAAGTGGGGAACGGTCACTCTCGTGTGGCTGATGGTGACACATGACCCGTCACCACACGGCCCTCTGGGGGGGAGGCGGGGCGCTGGGTCTGGACAGTTACACGACCAGACACGTGGCGTTTCCCCCCGAAGCGCTGGGTCGTGACACGCACGCCGCCCACCTGCGCTGGCGGCAGGCGCTCGGCGTTCAGAAGCCAGTAGAACACCTGCCTGCTCGCTGGGAACCGCCTCCGGAGACAGCCTTTCACAAAGAGTAACGCTGTATTTTATTCTGCTGTGACAGTCACATCTGCCTCCTTATCTACCCGCCTATCTAATCCTACCCAGCTACCTACCTTCTGGTATTTTATTAAAATTAAATAAAAATGGACCAACGTGGCCTCCTCTCTGAAGCCAGACTAAGGAGGCGGAGAAGAGGGGACAGGAGCAGCCCCCCCCCCGCCGCGCCCCGCCCCTGCCCCGTGGGCCCAGTCACCTTGTGGTCTCCCATGCAGACATTGGGCCCGATGTGGTCGTAGGTGACAACCTTGTCCTCGCTCTCCGACTGGGAAAAGCAAACAGAGGGAGAGGTGTGGGAGGCGGAAACGGTGGGGTTCCCCCGGAGGGCCAGCCAGGCGACAGCCCCAGCGGATGCGCCGCCTGCGGCCACCCTGCCCGCTTGTCCGTGGGGCGCCAGCCGGCTCAGAGCTGCCGTGTTGCCGCCGGCACCTAGGCGGTATGGGCAGTCGGGGGGGGGGGGGGGGGGGGCGGCGACATGGGGGAGGCGTGGAGCCCGAGCGCCTCTCCGCCCCGGCCCAGGCCCTGGACCCTGTGCCTCGGGCAGTCGGGGCAGCTGGGAGCTTGCCTTCCAGCTGTGCCCCCGGCACTGAAGAAGCCCGCCTGGTCCCTGTTTTCCCCATTGGCATTTGTTTCTGATCCAGAACTCCCTGTTCAGATGAGAACAGACGCCCCCGAGTGCCACACTGCTGCACCCGGCGGTGGGCACCCAGGGACGCGGGGCGGTGTGCACAGGGTGTCCGTCCCCTCCGCCCGCCGGCAGGCACCTCAGCTCCGGGGGCGCCGGCCAAGGCTGTGTTCCCAGCAGGCAGCCGGCTCCGCCTCCCGCAGCCGAAGCGTCCCAGACGGGGACCTGGATTATCTTTAACGCAGCAGGACGCTTAAGGTCAGGTTTCCGTTCCAGCACGGTCGCCTGCCGGAGAGTGTGGCCACAGACCCCCTGCACAGCCCCGGCGGTCGCAGCGCCCCCCGTGTGGGCGTCCATCACATGCAGCGCGGTAACTGGCACAGGCAGCATGAAAGCGTGGGTCTCCGAGGGCGCGATCGAGAGACAGATCAACAAATGACAGCGGGTGCCGCACACCTCGCTGCGCGCTCATCACCGCGCCTGCCGCCTCCGTGTTCGGGGCCGGGAAGCGGAACGAACATGAGGCTGAGGTGACCGAGCGTGGCGTGACGGATGACGCCGCGGACGCCGCTCGCCCGGCAGAGGGCCCGTGACGCCCACCGCCCGCCGGGGCTCCCACCCCCACCCCGGGAAGGTGCCGGGCTCTCCCCACGACAGGCCGCCCCGCGGAACTCTGTCCCTTCTGCGTCTGCAGCATCCAGTCGGGCCCGAAGCGGAGATGACGGAACACAGTGCCGCCTGCCGCTGGACCCTCTGCAGCCCTGGCGCCTCCCTCACTGTCCGACACGCGCCTCCTGTCTTAGTGGCTTCACTGCATCTTCCCTGGAAGACGACCCTTGTCTCTCCTCTGCACCCCGCGGCCCCTGGGGCCCCCGCTCCGGCCACAGCCCTGTGCTCAGCACGCAAGCAGGTATGAGCCACCATGGGCACCGTGCACTGTCTGCTTCCTCAGACCACATCCCAGGGCCCTGAGGGCAGGCCCAGCAGAGAGGGCAGGGCTGCGACCAAGGCCGGGCACCGGGCACGCTTGCCCAGGCCTGTGCGGTCAGGGCCAGTGTCCCGCGCAACTTCCTTTGGGAAGGCCGCTGGTGGGAGCAGCTCAGCGCCTGGACTCCGCGATGGGCTCTGGGGCGGGCATGTCACAGCCGGGTGCAGGCCCTGCCCACAGTCCGGGGGAGGACTGCCCGGGCCGGCCCGCAGACCCTGTCAGACGCACCCCCGCCTCCAACCCAGCCTGGCAAGCTCCCGCCACACGCGCCCCGGGAGGTCTGGCTCAAGGCAGAGCATCGAGGGCAGGCCCCCCCCGAGAAAGGCCAGCGGAGCCTCCTGGAGGGGGCCGCCGAGCGGGGGGACGGGCGTGTGCCCGGGCAGGCCGAGGGGGCTCTGCCCTCCTGGCTGCGTCTCTGGGTGAGGGCTCGGGGCCCAGGGGTGCAGACAGGGCTCTTCAGAGCCCTCGGGGGCTGTGGAGGGTGGTGACTGGAGCCCAAAACATACTGGGTTGAGGTCGGGGGACGGCCTGGGCCGTGGGGACCTCCTGCCCCCTCCTAACTGGCTGCCCACGTCACTCGGAGGCCGGACCGCTTGCTGCATGGATGAGTCAGTGCCCTTCATCCCCAGATCCCTCCCTGATGGGGCTGACAGAAGCAGTGCAGATACGGATTCTCTGTGTTACATGTGAGTACTGAAAACCCGGGAGCCCAAGACGCTCCAGCAAAGCAGTGTCCCCTCCATGCAGCACACATGCCGCCCCCTGAGCGTGGCCGGGCGTCTTCACCTTCTCAAGCCCCAGTGTGACTCCAGCTCTGATTTACAGCTCAGGAAAATAGGGACAGACCTCACAGCTCACAAGAGCTTTCGAGGACAAGAGCTCATTTACTCCTCCGAGGACACAATAAACGACAGCGATTCCTAAAGCCCTGGCAACCGTTCATGCCTGTTTTGAATCCAGAAAGACACGGGAGACCAGGCTCCATCCCAGCCCCAAGGCCGGGGTCAGGGCTCTTCCTGGGGCCGCCAGGAGGGCCCATCCCCCGGCCCGCGGCGCCCCACCCGCCCGGGGCCCTCACACTTACCCTCAGAATCAGCTCCTTGGCGGACGGGGACATGAGGACGCGGTCGCACCAGGCCGGGCACCGGGTGTTCATGTACTGCCTGCCCTGGCTGGAGTCCTCGCTGTACGGGTAGCTGGGGAGACGGGACAGGGAGGCGCTGGTCAGCAGTGGTGCCGGCCCCGCCTCCAGCCCCTCCTCCGTGCCTGGGGGTGGGGGGGGCGCTCTGCCCTGGGCACCTCAGAAAGGCCAAACCTGTCCAGGAGAAGGACAAGCAGACAGAAGTTTCCAGAATAAAGTCAAAGGGCTGTCCCACCCAGCACTTCAGATAAACTCCCCAAGAACACGGCCTCATCTATTAAACTTGGTCTTATTTTTGGACACAGCCTCAAGCACAACGAAAACCTGCACAGGAGCCTACAGACGGCTGGGCCCAGACAGACACCACACCCTTGTCCCACCGAGGTGTCCATCTCGGGAAGCGCCGGAGCGCCTGGGCCGTGGCCCTGGCCCATCACTGTGGCGGAGTGTGTGCCTGGCCCTGACGCGCTGCCTCGGCGACACGGGCCCCGCTTCCCGCCCACCGACCCCACGCGGCCGCCGGAAGAGGCCTGGGGGCCCCTGGGGACCGGAGCCCCCGCAGCCGACGGGCGCATCAGCAAGCGAGGTGAACGCGTCGAGAAGCAGGCGGGGCCGAGCCCCCAGCCTTCTGACCGTGGCCGCCCGGCTGAGGCCCAGAACGCCCCAAATCTCCCACTCAGGCTGGGCACTGCCTGGGGCCCGCCCTGGCCCACGTGGAGCGGCTCTCCCCACCCCGTGGGCATGCTGGCCAGGCTGCACTGAACGAACGGCGGATGAATTTAACTGGAATGGACTGGCTTTGGGGCCCTCAGCCGTGTCCCCTGCGCCCCCATGGGGATGGTCTGCTTCCCTGCGGTGCGTCTCCTGTGGCCTTCAACACTGTCTAGCCTAAAACTTTTCCTTGCAAAGGTCTAATGTGCTTTCTGCTTAATCCCCAAATACACACGGTATCTGCTGTGAACAGCACTTACTCTATTAAATGCTCCTGTGCTTCCAGCTGGAGGAGAAAAATGCCGCTGTCTTCCTGGGCTGCTCTGTCCTGGGCACCTGCTCAGCGAGGCCTCTCCCCCCGCCCCGCTGTGGCCCCCGGTCAGGATCCGCAAAACCTGAGCTAATGGTTCTCAGCCTCTCCCAGCCTCCAGAGGGGTCCACACGCTTTCACCAGAAATGGTGACGTACGCCCCTGCCCCCGCAGGAACTTACTTCATTAAAGACCCAAAGCCGCAAACACAGCGTCAAACAAAGCGCACGTAATCCCTGCTCCTAACCTCATCCCTCTCGCCGGGGGCACAGAGTACTGACCCCCCACAACTGCCTTCAGGGGGAGAGGGACCAGCGGCGGCCCCGTTCAGGTGCGTCCCCGCCCGACTGGGCTGTGGTCCTGCAGGAGTGGCCCCCCCCCCCCCCGAGAGCTGCAGGAATCCGGGCCACATGGGCCGGCCCTGGGCACAAAGCAAGCCCCCCGCCCCCTCCACTGGAGGCAAAGGTCGGGGAGAGGGCGGTGGCAGGGCTGTGCCCATGGCCGGCAAGGCGAAGGTCGTGTGCGCGCAGAGCCCACCGGAGCTGGTCTTTGCAGGGCTGAAATTCCTCTCCCTTTGCCATGCGTGGGGGCAGGACAGGTTCGCCCAGAGGGGCATCTGTGGTCAACGGGAGGTCTGGAGGATGAGCCGGCCCCCGGGCCTCGCCCGCGCTCCCCGCCGGCGGGAGCCAAGCAGATACGTGCTGCGCACGGAGAGCCGAGCGGCGGCTCACAGCATCGCTCAGAGGCACCGCGCGGATGGGACGCAGGCAGGGCTGCAGCTGCACCCGGGATGCTGACGCGACCGCAGGAAAGCCCTCACGAGCCCTGCCATCGGGGTCCCGCTGAGGCTGCACCCCAGCGCCCGCAGAGCCCTGGGACCTGCCTAGGGCAGGCTCGGGGAGACGCTGTGGGCCGGGGCTAGAATTGGCACACGGATGCCCACGCGGGCAAGGCTGCGCCGGACGGGGCCCACGCACACCGTGGGACCCAGGGCTGCGGGGCCTCACAGCACCCGCACCCTGCTGAGGAGGAACGCACACAAGCTTCCTGCTGGGGGCCCCACACGGCCTTGGCCCCTTTGTGCTGCCACGCGTGGGCCTGTCCACACGTGGGCCTGCCCACACGTGACTCGGTGGGAGAAAAGAAGCGGGTCACGAGGGGCGCCCTGGCTAGGGTGGGCGGGGCCGCACCCCCAACCGCAGACCAGGGCCCTTCCTGTGGAGACGCCCGGAGGGGGCCCAGCTGCCCCCAGCGCCAGGCCCGGAGCGGGCAGGGCGGTGCTGGGGCAGACGGCGGGAGGGGGGCCGGGGAGGGGGCCGGTGGCTGAGGCCCCGCCCAGGCCGCGCCCTCGCCACCCGCCGGGGCTGCTGCTGATGCATAGGCGCTGTGCACGCGGACTTATCTGAAAGCAAATGCTGCGCAGGGCGGGGACGTGGGACAGCCTCCGGCTAGCCGGGCCCACGGGGGATGGGGGCGTCACGGCCGCAGTGAGCGGCCCCATGACAGAGCTAACAATCGCCCACCTGTCCTCGCGGCCCCTTGGCTCCTTCCCACAGGATGTGGGCGCGCGGCCCCTTTGCCGGCCTGGCTGACAAGGCTCGGGCTGCACCCTAGGGGCCGGCAGGCGGGTGGTGTCACCAGGGCCGAGGCGGCAGCCGGCCGGGAAGGCACAAAGGCCCACTGTGCCGGCGCCCGACTCTGCAGGCCCGGCCACGGCGGGCGGGAGATGCGGGCGCAGGAGGAACCCGAGGGGGGATGGGGCGGGGGCCCCTGAACCTGGCCTCACAGGCCCAGTTCTGCACCAAAGCGGGAGGTGGCGAAGCTGGGGTGCTGCAGGAGACTTGGGGGGCGGGGGCGGTGCAGAAGCCCCTCCTGGGATTCTCTCCCGGGAAAATGCAAGCCTTCCCAAGTCACAGCCCTGCTGAGGGCACACAGGCCCGCACGGAGAGCGAAGCAGCCCGCGGCAGCCCCGGAGGCTGGCGGGCAGCGGCTGCCTTAGGAACTCGGTTTCCAAACACCTGAAACTCCCGGGATAGAGAAGGAGGAGGAAGGAAGCTGAACCTGAACCGACAGCATTCACACTGTTACGCGGAGGAGCTCAGAGCCTGGTGTCAGGAGGGCCGCGGTCAGAGCCGCAGAGCTCACCGGGCCCTGTGGACACAAGGCGCCTGCAGCATCCCCGTGGGGAGACCGGCCGGCTTCCCGAGTCACCGGTGCTGTGGCCCCGCGCCCCTCAGCGCCTGTGCCCATGCCTCCGTGTGGGCCGTGTCCAGCCGGGGCTCGCTGGCCAGCTGGACAAACGTCGTGGGTCCCTTCCCAAGCACCAGGCCGGGCACATGGCAGGGAGCTCGGCCTTTTTGTCCAAATGCCACTATTTTATATTCATTATGACAGACAGGAATCTACAGATGGTCCAGCTGTGAATTATGGCCCCAAAAGAAGTCTGAAAAGTGTCCCCAATCTTTTTTTTAAATAAATTTATTTATTTATTGGCCACATTAGCTCTTTATTGCTGCACAGGGGCTTTGTCTATTTGTGGTGAGCGGGGGCTACTCTTCATTGTGGTGCGTGGGTTTCTCATGGCAGTGACTTCAGTAGCTGCGGCACGTGGGCTCAGTAGTTGTGGGTCGTGGGCTCTAGAGCGCAGGCTCAGTAGTTGTGGCGCACGGGCTTCGTTGCTCCATGGCATGTGGGATCTTCCCGGACCAGGGCTCGAACCCGTGTTCCCTGCATTGGCAGGCGGATTCCTAACCACTGCACCACCAGGGAAGCCCCCCAATCTTTAATTAAAAATGAACGCATCCCCTCCAGAGAGACAGCCTCCTCTGGCCCGATCTGCATGATGCATTTCATCCCTGTGTTACAGACATTTTTGTTTTTTCCGAAAGCTAACGCTGGACCTTTTTCTTGTCCAGTAGCTAACTTGTCCAGTAGAAACACCTTCCCCACCGGGGAGCGTTCATCCGTCTTTGGGAAGGTGTGACTTCCTCTGTGAGTTACATTCTCTGATGTGGGTGGAGCTGGGCGGTGTGCGTCTGTCCACGAGCTCTGCCAGCTTCACGCTGCAGCACACACGTCGGGCAGCGCCGCAGCACAGGGGGCTCCGTGGCCCTCCCCCACCCCCGGCGGCTCCTGCGCCACAGACAGCAGCCCCGGGCCCCGGGTTCCCGTCTGCTCCCGGACCTGCGCGGCGCAGCAGCATCTTGGTGACTTCCCGGTTTGGGGAGCGCTCAGCTGTGCTGTGTGGGCCCTGGGGGGGCTGGAAGGTAAACTCTATGTTCACGGTCAACGGAGACGCTGCTTCCTGCTGTCACGGTGCTGGCGCATCCCCTCCTGGGCGCCACGTGGGCAATGCCAGCGAGATGCCTGGACTGCATCTCAGGCCTGGGAGACACGGTTTAGGAGTCGGTGGGACGAGGGCGGAGCGTGTGGGGCACATCCCCGCGGCCCCTGGGAACGGTCGGGCCTCCGTGAAGGGAGGTTTCGAAGGGGCGGTCCTGAGGGCGGGGGTGGGCAGTGCCTCCCACAGGGGTGGGGTCCAGGGCGAGGCTGCGTGCAGGGCTGGGGGCGGAAAAGGCAGCGGGACGGCCTCATCTTCATGCTTTGATCTCTTTATTTTAAAAGCAACAACAGTAACTCAGAATTACACTCTACGTTAGAAACTCCCTGCTGGAAGCACAGGACAGGCTCTGGCGTCACCTCTGGGGCGTCCCAGACCTCTGCCACTCACGCTGGGCCATGCCGGGGAGAGGAAAGGAGGGCTTCCGTGGTCGGCCCCCAGCCAGGTTCAGAGTGGGAGCTGCGAGTGGACGCTGGGCCGGAGGGCGCGCAGGCGGACACGGAGGGTGAGGAAGGCCGACTGCCGTCGTGCCCACTGCCGACCACCAGCCTCACGGGCGGCTCTGCATCGACGCGAGGCCGGTCACACAGGGACCAGGTGGGCACGGCGCGTGCCCGCGCCAGCTACACGCTCTTTGTCCAGCGGGTATTTTGAGCGCGCACTTAAAGCTTTTATGTCACCAGCACGCGGAAACACCATGTGGTGTTAAAGGCCTTCACTTGGCCTGGTCCCGGGCGCGTCCCTGCCACTTGGGGTGGGCGGGCGTCATCTGGAAGTGCAGGGCCTGGAGGGTCTCTGGGGCGGGGCAGCCCCTGCGCCCACCAGCCTGGCCCGGCCGCGTCCTCGGCCCCAGCCCCACCCCACCAATGCTTTGTGGCCGTCCCTCACGGGGGTGCAAAACCGTGTCCGAGGCTGAGAAGAACGAGAATTCAAGGCTCTACAGACGCCTGAAACGTCAGCCCCTCTTCCAGCAACGTGACACAGCCTCGAGTCGCAGTCCATCGGGAGGGGCGCTGTGTCAGCCCTCGGAGGACAGTCACCGACGCCTCTGCTCAGGAGACACGCCCCCCCGCCCCCTGCCCCGCCCCCCGCTCTGCCCAGGAGACCCGTCCGCTCCTGGAGCGTCTCGGGGGCTGTCCCAGGGGTGCGACGAGCCACGGCCTGGAGCCGCGGGGGGCGCGGCGGCCTCCGCTCCCGGCTCCGCACCGGCCCCCAGCCCGGCCCGGCCCCAGCAGCTGTGAGCGCGCCTCCACCAGGACGGGGACCAGGACCCCGAGGCCAGGTTGCAGTGCGTTCCCTGCTGGGGTGACTGAGGCAAAAGGTGCCACAAGGTTCCCAGAGGGTGCCGCCCAGGACACGGGCACCAGCGATGCCCGCAGCTCGGGCTCCCCCCGCCGACGGGCTGGAGGAAACGGGCCTCGCAGAGAGGAGAGCCGGGCAAGGACGGGCACATAGCCGGGGGTGGCCACCGCCCCTCGAATGGACACCGTCCACCCCCCCCCCCCCAGGAGGTGCTGGAGCCCGGCAGCCAGGGGGGCACAGCCCGTCCCCACAAATGCTGAGGGCTATGCGCGAGGGCCCGCAGCCTCAGAGCCCACGAGCCTCTGTCCCGGCCACGCGGGAGGAAAGGGTCGTTTCACAGAGCAGGGTCGTGAAGATGACACGGGCCTCGGGAGCGTGGGGAGGGGCTGGCGTGGACCTTCTCTGTGACGGAGGGGCGGCCACACACCCACACCCTGCCCAAGGCCACACGTGGACAGACGCACGTAAATGCGGCCGTAGGGCCCCTCCCTGCCACGGAGGCATCTGGAAAGATCCCTACGGGGCTCAGCCACGCCCGCAGAAACAGAACCAGGAAGTGCGGCCTTTCGACCCCAAAGAAGGCAGTGTGGTGGAGGCCGGGCACAGGACGGCCCCGGGGCAGGACACACAGGGGGCGGGCACCCCGGCGGAGATCCTGCCTCCTTCCCCCGGCGGGTGCGCCGCACAGGCAGGACGGGAAGGGGGCGGCAGAGAGGACGGGTGCCTCCCCTGCCCACCGGCCCCGGCCCGCCCCTCCCCGCGCAGGGCCAGGGCAGCCCCAGCCCCAGGCTCCTCCGGCGGCTCCCGGGGCTTCCACCCCTCAGCTCGGAGACAAGCAACAGGCAGTCTGCAGGGAAACCGCTGGAGGCCAGAAGCCCCCGACCGCTTCCCAGAGCGGGAGACGGCCCTACGCTGGCCGCTGTGCACAGAGGACACGCCTGCACATGCCTGCAACACAGCCACCACGTACACACGCAGGCAGCACACCCAGGCACACAGTGCATACACCCAGGAAGCACACACGCGCACGCACACACGAGTTTGCACCGCATGCAGACACCCCCGCGTAAAGACCCAGGCACATGCAAACACCTATCTGCTCATGTATGCACACAGCGTGTGCCCCTGCACGTCCACACCCGTGCCCACGGGCAACTAGTCTATAACCCAACACATACCCACACCTACACACACACCTACACACACGAGCACGGACTCGGCACACACACGCACACCCTACACGCGTGTGCACAGGAGCTTCCGCACACATGTGCACACCGCACGCCTGAGATCGCCTGAGGGTGCCGTGTGGGTCAGCACCTGGACGGCACTGCTGAGGGCCTCCCTCCGGCCTGAGCTGCTGAGTCGCGAGTTCTCGGGCGTCGGAGCCGCTGCGGGGCGCCTGCCAGGCACCCCGGGGACCCAGGCCCCGGATTCTCTGGCCCCTGAACCTCACGCCGCTGGTCTGGGCCCTGACCCTGTGCTGCGAGCGCCTGGCCGCTTCGGCCACAGCCTGGACCCACAGCACGTCCCACGTCCAGTGGACGGTGGGGGTCCCTGCAAGCCGGCGCGTTTGACCACTGGGGTGTGGCCCAGGAGGCAGGGGTGACCTTCACAGGGCGCCTGAGAGGACCTGGCCTCCCAGGACGTCCTGGATGCGGACCGTCCCTCTGCTGTGGACCTGACGTGTTTACCGCCAGGCCCGACACGGACGGGGGTGGGGTGGGGGCGGCGGCACCCTCAGCCCCGCTTACAGCGGCTCAGCCCCGCTTACAGCTGCTCGCCAGGCCCCTCTAGCTGAGGCTTCCCTGAAGCCGCCCAAGCTTCACTTTCTCCCAAGTGATAACAATTTCTACTTTGAACCTGTAAAAGGAGAGAGACGGGTGGGAGGAGCCTGTGATGAGGTGCCCGTGTCCTCCCGGATGGGCCCGAGGGTGGCGGAAGGCAGGCTGAGCCCCGCAGGCCGAGCACCCACCCAGTGTCCAGGCCACTTCGTAATCTCTCTCTTTCTCAGCCACCTTCCTCACTGCCCCCCCCGCTCCCCTGCAGCCCCGGGCTGGTCGGGTGCGAACACAGTGTTAGTGCTGCAGATTTCAAGATTCTATAAACACCAGGGCAAAGCACAGCAAAAGCTTATGTACCCGAGAAAGACAAACACAAACAGAACCAAAATCAACCCCATGATGGTCCCGAAAAGATCCAGAGCGTACAGCTGCCTCTGTGGGCCCCTCGTAGGCTAATGGGGGAGGCCCTGGGGGAGGAAAGGAGAGAACAGACCCCTGCCGTGCTCAGCAGGGGCGGGAGGAGGCAGGGGGGCAGGTGCACAGACAGGAGGGCAGCTCCCTGCTGGGCCAGCGAGTGGGCGGTCCTTACCTGGGAGGGAACGAGATGTCCAGTTCATATAGTCTGTCCTTAAAGACAGACAGCTCTTTGTCAAATTCCAAGAGCTAAAGAAAAGAAACAGAAAAAAACAACGTCACTTTGGTTTGCCTCCCTAGGGGCACCCAGCAGCCTGGGGAAGGTCCATCTGCGGCAGGGACCCTGTAACTTCCAGGAAGCACGCGGGGCTCGAGCGCCTGCCTTGCACGCCACCCGGGGCCTCCTGAGGGTGGGCCGCCCGGGGCTGTGGCTGGAGAGGCCCGGGGCGCCCTGCAGGTCCCTCTGTGTGAGGCCTGCTCCAGACTCAGACCCCTGCCGTCCGCGCCGGACCTCACACTGCCCGTGCCGGCCAGCCTGGCGGGGCCCCCTGGCTCTGCTGCATCGCCTCCGTCGTGCCCTCAGGCAGTGCCCAGCAGAGGGGACACCGTCTTACCCAAACTGGGTCAGAGAGTCAGAGTGTCGGCCTCGCACAGGAAGATAAAAGCAAGACCTGGCCTCGAGGGACTGACTCCAGAGCCACACCCACAGGGCACCGTGCCCCCAGGAGCAGAGTGTGCTGGCAGCCTCTGGCCGCCGTGGCCATGCACCATGGTCCACACGCATGTCCCCTGCAGCTGTGTGGGAGCGCAGCACCGCGCAGGCCCCCCGAGGCCACACCCGTCCTCTCTCCTCCTGCCGCCTCATCCGTCACCCCTGAAGCGTGCAGTTAGCAGCGCTGCGCACACAGCAATTACCGGGCGCCAGGCTGCTACCTGAGCCACCTGCGCGCGGCCCTCCCCGCCAAGCTCGGGTGCCCCGGGCCAGCCAGCGGCCAGGCCGCTTTCCTTGGGGCGGGGTCGGGGGGAAGCAGAGTCGACACCTCCCCTGCAGGAGCCCTTGATGGTGTCTGGGTTTTGTGTGCACAGGACCACTTCAAACACAGCTGCCTGACGGCAGGCTCAGGTCCTGCGGCACGCTGGACACCCGGAGACGGGGTCCCAAGAGGCCCGAGACCCTGCCTGGCGAAGTCAGATGCTGGCCCACAGGGGCCACGCGTGAGCTCACACCTGCTGGGAAGAAACGCCAGCGGCAGACCTTACCCCACTCAGCACCCCCAACAGCCACGCTGGGGGCCCTAGGGGTGTGTGGCCAGGAGTGGGGGTGTGGGATGGGGAGGGGCATGGGGTGGAGGGAGGGCTTGGGCATGGGGGAGGGGAGGCACAGGGTGGGGGCTGTGGGTGGGGTGGGGGAGGGGGGGCATGGGGGGGCACAGAGCCCCTCCGCTTCCCAGCACCAATGGCCTTCTGCCTCCACACTGAGGAGAAGCACACTTCACGTCCAGGGAGCAGCCTAGGCCAAGCAGCTTCTGGAAGGTTCCAGAGTCAGCACCTCCGGGTGCCAGGGGTGGCGAGGTCGTCTCCAGGGAGGGTGCAGCATGAGCGTGGGGCCCGACCAGTGCGCACTGCGTGTGCTTGCACGCGTGGGTGCCTGGAGAGTCCCTCACATCACACGTGCGGGTGCACATGCCCACATGGAGGCCTCGCGTGCGTCTTGTCCACAACGTTCGCGCATGAACTCTTGGCCTTTGCAGATCAGACAGGAGGACGGCCCTGATCCCGCGTGGCGGCTGCAAGTGGGCGCGACGGTCAGAGAGGCGCGGTCAGGCGAGGGCACCCACAGGACCCCAGGGGCCGGCCACGCAACCCGGCGCTGGGGCAGCGCCTCCCCCAGAAGCCTCTGTGCAGCCCCGAGCGGCAGCTGCCAAGAGCCGCCAAGTCTTCCCACGTCTCCCAAACTTCACTCAGACTCTGAGAGGAGAAAAGCCGCATCTGGACACAGCAAGTCCCTGCGGTCGTCCTGACAGGCTCGCCACCCAGTCCGTCCTCCACGTGACGGGACGTGCGTGTCCGCAGAGCCCGCACGCACGCTCTCACTCCTGCTGCTCCAGTCCCGCCGTGGGGCCGCCGCGGCCGCATCCTCCTCACTCCTCCCGTGATCCCTCCGTCATCACCGGCTCTGTCGCTCCCGCGAGGCCCGCTGGCTGCCAGCGTCCTTCTGGTGGGTGACCTGGTGCCCGCGCTGCTCTCAGTCTCCCTCGCATCTGGTGTCCGGCTCAGGACTCGCTGAGCTCCCGAGGACCAGGCCTCGCCCCCCCCGCCCCACCCGCCCCGCAGCCGCCTCCAGGCATCACCTCCGCGCGCGTCTGTGCTGCGCTGGGTCCCGTTTCACCTCGGTGGCTGCTGCCAGAACGTATATTTGTCAACCTGCCTGTTTTTTCAGAGGATGGTATTTGTCTACGTTTCTGGTTCTTTCATGTTTTCAATAACTTTAAATCTTCTCATCTTACGATTTCTATCAGGTATTTGATTCTCTGACGTCTGTGGACTCTCGCTACTGTGGGGTCCTTCCTCCACGCTTTGCGCCTGGGGCTGCGTTTTGTTCCTGTGTCCACGGCTGTGACAGGAGCCGGCGCCCAGGGCTCCACAGCCCACGGCCACGGAGCAACGGGGCTGGAGCCACGGCTGCCGCCACGGGAGGCCAGCGTGGGGTGTTTCTGATTAGAAATGACATTGCATTTCTGTTGAAATGGTATTCTGTATCTCTTTGATACTCCTCACAAAATGATAACCAATTTCACATGTATCTTAAACATTCTTCTTGATTACAAAGTGAAAAACAGCGCAGGGCATGTGTGGATGGTGATTAAGTGGCCGGCTGGCCGCACGTATCTGTCAGGCGCTGTCCCGGCCCCGCACGTTCCTCTGTTACTGCAGAGACACCGCGCTGATAAAGGGAGAGAGGCCGGAAAATCGATGCGCCCTGAGCTGAAGCAGTTGCTACACACACAGAAAACATCTCTATCCAACAGGCCAAGCGCAGTGAAAACTCCCGCGCCCTGCCCTGGGACAGCCGTGGAAAATTTAATCTCTCCAAATCCTCACCAGGGCACTCCATCCTGCAGCTCTGACAGCCACACTTACAATTAATTATACAATCTCGATGGGAATATCGACTAAACAAAGCTATAAATCATAGAAAAAGTCAATAGGCATGGACACATTCAATCATGTCCTGGCCAATGATTACTACTCTTAAAATACAATAATTATTTTCAGAGCCAGCTTGAATTAAATTTCTGTCAGACGGGAACAAGACCGGCGGTGGATCAAGGATGCGATGGAGTTGGGGGCTGCGGCCGCGCGGCACATCCATCTGCGGTGGGCGTCTCGCCGTGAAGGTGAGATGCTCTCCGAGGGCTCCGAGGGCCATGCATCGTCCGTCCCCCGGGGGGGTCTGGACGCCACCTCCCGCGTGGGACTGACGCGTGCTGAGCTGCCTGGGCTGGGACCGCTGAACCCAGCCCGGCGCCAGGGGGACTTGCGAGGCCATCCCCCCACCACCCCCTCCCCCGCCAGGAGATTCCTGACCCGACAGGCGGGGCCGCGCCACGTGGAGACCTCGGCGTTTCTGCTTCGACGCCACCGCGACTCTTCATCTCAGAGTCAGACTCAAACTTCTCCCAAGTACTCAAACTAACTTTCCTCCACCGTAAAGGAGCCCAGTGTCACGTGGTCGATAAGTAGAGAATAGAGATCACGTCTAACGGCGACATCTGTGGTTCCCAGGGTGGTGTGACACACGCTCCAAGCGCTAACGGGGCAGTGGGGGGCTCTGCACCCACGTGTGACGTCCTCCCCCCCCCCCCACCTCGGGCCCATGTTTCTCCCTCGAATGACGGAGCTTCCCTCTTCTCACCGGTGTCCTGGCTCCTTCCGGGACGTTCCGGCCCCCTGGCCACCCCAGTGCCACCCTCCCTGTGTCCACCGTTCCCCTCTCAGGGCGCCTCCGCTTTCTGCTGGCCCCGGTGGCTACACTGTCCCAGGCTTCAAGGGGCCGTCTCTGTGCTGGGGGCCCTCAAAGCCCACCCAGCCGCCTTCCACAAGCTCAGGTGGTCGCCCAGCGGCCCGGGGAGCGGAGGGCACCCCAGGTCTCCTGGTGCCGCACAGCCACACGGCACACGGCACGCATCGTGTCCCCACACCGGCCCCACGTGCTCGGGGCCTGGGAAGTCACAGGACGGCAGCCGGACACGGCGTGCCCAGTGCGGCCTCCCGCCCAGCGGGGCCGTGGCTGCGCCGTGAGCATCGCGTGCCGGACACAAGTGCCACGGGACGTGGGAGAGCCCAGCTCGCCTGGACCTGAGGCCCCCTGCGGAGCCCAGCCCTGACCTGGCCGCGGGGCCGCGTGTCCGCAGGATGATGCGTGCAAGGGCTGAGGAGGCTGGGAGCATCCCTGGGGGCAGAGGCGCACCCCGTGCGGCTTGTGGGGGCCGCACGGGGGCCCCAGCCGTCATCCAGGCCTCGGAGGAGAGGTCAGGGGCCTGGGCTTTACCTGACAGTGGCGGGGGGCGGCCAAGGGCCGGAAGCTGGGCGGGGGTGGACGGACGGGCGGGGGCCCGGGGTGGAGATACAGACTCAGGTATGTGGAGAGTTCAGCCTCAGAAGCCGCTGGGCCCGCGAGGTGAGAGAGGCCGGGCGGGTGACGAGGGCTCCGGGGGGACAGGAAGGCGGGGAGGGGGCGGGTGTGGCTCTGCACGGGGAGGCGGGCCTGGCAGAGTCTGGACGGCCGGACAGCCCCTCATCCGGCCAGACGTGCAGCCCTCTTCTGAGCACTTGGCCCAGAGCTGAGGACCCTCCCACACAGAGGCACGGAGCCCCCAGCAGCACCGGTGGGAGGGAGCGGGGAGGCCAGAGACAGAGTCACTGTCCAGAGCCGGAAACGGGAGACCCAGCAGATGACCAGGCCACCCGGGGGGGCCCAGAGCACACAGAGCTGAGCTGGGGGCAGTGGGACCCACGGGGAGCGGCCCCACGAGGGCGCGGCCCCACGGTGGGGGATGCCTGGGGGGCGGGGCCTGAATCCAAGCACCGTCCCTGGCCTTTGGGATCACGACACCCCTGGGGGTGACAACGGCCCCGGTGGCGAGCTGGCAGGCGGGTGACGCGAGCGGAAGACAGCACAGAGCTGAGGACAGCGGCACCCACGGCCCCTCACCAGGGCAGGAAGGGAGGACGGGGCACAGCTGGGTGTGCGGTGAGCCTCCCACAGGTGTCCCCGACCGCCCTCAGGCGCCCACAAAACACAGACGCCAGATAGACGCGTCAAAAGCAGGCCCGATGGACGCATGAGGCCGCCGGGTCCCCGCGCAGGGACCACGCTCGCCCGGTGGTCTGAGCGGCAGCCGTCTGTTCACACGTATCAGCACTGCGCGCTGCACACGCACACACACGCGTCCACGGCCACGGAGATGCCCCTCACACTCGCACGGCGGTCCCTCCTCTTCCCAAGGGGAGCCCGGTTCCGCACCCAAAGCCGCCAGCCCTTTGCCCCTCACCCGGAAGGGACCCCAGTGCTGAGGGCCACACTGCCCGTCCCAGGCAGCGAGGCAGGTGGCCGCTGCCAGGCCGGCGGCAGGACGCCCCCCAGGAAGGTCCCAGTGGAGGCGTGCTGGGAGACTGAGGGCTCAGAAGCCGATCGCCGGGCGGGGCGGGGTGGGGCCGTCCCAGCGCCGGGAAGCGTGGCCCCAGGAAAGCGGGTGGGGGAGGGGCCGGGGCCAGCCACACGCTGCAGGCAGAACTCACCGCGGTGCCGTTGTCATCCCGGAACACCTCCTGGTTGAAGTAGTCGAAGAGCTTCTTCTCGAGCTGCAGCATCACCTGCCGGCAGAGGGGCCGTCAGAGCAGGTGCCCGGGGGCCTCCCGCCCCCCACCGCGCGGGGCCACAGGGCGCGGCGCCCACGGGCTCACCTTCCGGTCGTTGTCGGACTCGCGGAATATCAGCTTCACCACCTCGTTGGTGTCGGCGGCCCGGACGGTCTGCATCGTGGCCTTTGTGCAGAGCG
Source organism: Hippopotamus amphibius kiboko (assembly GCF_030028045.1). Lineage (NCBI taxonomy): Eukaryota > Metazoa > Chordata > Mammalia > Artiodactyla > Hippopotamidae > Hippopotamus > Hippopotamus amphibius. Next base: position 876,117 of record NC_080190.1, read on the forward strand.
TCTGGGGAAGACACGGAGGGAGCTCAGTCCCCGAGACGTGCCGCCCGGCTGGCTGCCCGCCTCCGCCCTCCCCGACCTCGGCTCAGGCTCCCACCCACCGGCGAGAGGCCCGGCCCGCGGCCCTCTGTCCCGGGCTGTCCCGAGGACCCGGGGACCCAGGAGGCCGCGGGGGGCTCTGCAGGGGACAGTCTGAGCAGCGGCCCCTCCGCAGCCACGGCAGGAGGGACGGTGCAGCGCGGCCGGACAGGACCCGGAGGGCAGCACGAGGGAGAGAGGCCACGCTGGGGCCCTGGGCACAGACGCCCACCAGCTGTGGAGGGGGCAGCGGGAAGGGCACAGGCCACGGGCTGCACGCAGGCTGGCTGAAAACTCTATTAAATCCAGGCTCCTTTAGAACCTTCTTTCTGTCCCAGCCTGGGCGTGGGGCGAGGAAAGGCAGCGGGATGGGGTAACCAGGGTCCCTCCCCACAGGCAGGACGAAGCCGCAGCCTGGCCCAGGAGCCGCGAGGCCTCGCACGTCAGGGCCACCGCAGGGCCGCGCTGCCCACGCCAACACCGCGGAAAGAAGGCAAGCTCTGACCAGGTTCACGACACGTGCTGGCGAGGACACGGGGGGCCCCACACGCCTCCCCGGGGGCACGTCCCGCCACGCGGAGAGTCCAGGAAGGACAGATTGGGGGCTGAGGCGGCTGGCCCAGCCGGGCGGGGAGGCTGAAACGGGATTTCGGTTTGTGTGCAAGTTACACCTCAACAGAGCTGTTTTTTAAAAAGCACTAAGTGATTTTTATTTTTTTAAAAAAAGAAAGAGCACCGCAACACAACTAATTTTGACTTAAAAAAAAATTCTCATCTAAGGAGCCCTCGTGAGGTCACTTGCCTGCGGAGCTGCGGGGCCCGAGCTCACAGCGCCGGCCGCTGGGGGACAGGCCCGTGGCCCTGGGCAGCCCGCACGCCGGGCCCGGCGGCGCTTCAGGACAGGGCTGGCTTTCCGAGCGGAGACGGCCACTCAGGTCGAGCCCCCCAAAGTGGCTTTTGGACTCATGTGTCACCCATCAGTCTGGCCGCCTTCAGACGGCCGGATTAGAACAAGCCCGGACGCTGCCCGCGCCCCCCAGCGCGAGGGCCTGGCCCCATCCAGATGCTAATGCGATTAAGGGGCTTAAGGGCAGAGAATGGGGAGGCCGCGCACGCCCTGTGGCCCCGCGACTTCTCCCAGAGGCGTCTGCTGGAAGCTTCTTGAAAAACTGCTTTCTCTCGCCACGTCAGACGGCTCCCAGAGGATAAACATCTGGCCGCCGGCCCTCGGAGGGGCCTTCCTCCCACAGGCCCGGGAGCCGCCTCATTCACTGCCGTCCAGGCCCCCTCCCCAGGGCCCCTCCCCGGCCTTTCAATCGGCCGGCGTGACCGCTCATGCAGAAACCCCGGCCAGGGCTTTTCCGGCTTGCCTCCTTACAGAAAGCATTTTCCTCTTTTGAAAAGAGAAAAAAAATCCCCAAATGCTATTTTTAAAGATGTATGTCGTTAGCAGCAGCTGCGTGAAGGGCACAGGAAAGGCGGCCCAGCACTGTCTTACTGGCACCGGGAGCCCCTGGTTTTTCGCCCGGAGTGCAGGGGTACAGCTGCCGCCAAGGGCGGGCGCCTGCCATGCAGCACAGGCCGCTGGGGTGGCGCCCACAGGACCCGGCGCCGCTGTCAGCCCAGAAGGGCAGCGTGCCGTGTTTCCTGTGGAGTCCCGCAGTTTTACAGCCCCTGGATCTGCACAGACCCCCCGGGGTCTGGGCGCCTGTGCAGCTGGCCCTGCCCCTCCTGGAGCTGCCTGCCCGTCACCCCACCCCGCCGTCACACACGCGCCCCACTAGGGTCCAAACGATGCAGGCAGGGCCCCCCGGGGTGCCCACAGGCAAGCCTGTGAGTGTCGCCTTACAGAACCTGCTCTGCTCTCCGCCAGCCCGCTGTCAGGGTGGGCGGCGGACGGCCAGCCCCACACCCAAGGACGGGCCCTGGGAGGAGCCGGGAACCTGGGGGGACGCGGTGGGTTTCCGCGTTTGGGTTGAGAGGTGTCTCTTGAAGGTCTGTGCGGTAAGTTCTGACCTGTGGAGGTCAGAGGCACCCCCGCTGTCTTCTCACTGTCATTGCTAAATTCCTAAATGATAAATAACAGCTGAAGGCCCTCTCCTGCGCAGCCACTTCCAGAGCTAGTGTGTATTAAAACAAGAAGCATCTCAGGTTACCAGGCGTCCACCCAGTTACTGTGATTCCAGAGACCCGGCTTCTGTCTGCGCCCAGCACGCTGGGCCTGGAGGAAGCGGAGCCCCCATGAGCCCCGGATGACAGACACCCAAGTTTCCAAAGGACCCAGTGCAGGCCGGGCCGGCGGGCACCTGTGGTTGGCACCTAGGACGTGCAGCGTGTACAGAGGGCACGCCCGGGGCTGGCGTGTCAGGGAAACTAGAGAGACGGAGCTAACAGGGTGGGGCTCCAGGTGGAGTGCCCTGCGGGGCAGAGGCTGGGTGGCAGCGTGGGAGGGGGGACAGGGCCGGAGGGGAGCCGGGGGGCAGGCAGGGGCACAGGTGCTGGTGGGGAGGCCACGGCCGGTGGGCCGTGGGGTGTGGGGGAGGGCTGAGGGGCTCCCGGCGGCCAGGACGGAGACGCGGGGTGTCCACCTGCCGGTGACAAGGCCGCTTCCGTCACGGGCGTGGGTGGCCAGCCGGCAGGTACACAGGGGTCCTCTGTCCCCTGCTCAGCGCACTCGGCTTCTAAGTAAGACCTCAGGGCCGGGATTAACTTTCTTCCGCATCAAATGGAAAGTAAAACAACCTTAACATGAAAAGTAATCAAGAGCGGCTTCCTGAAGCTCTGACGCCCCCCGCCACGCAGGGTCTACCCTGTCCCTGTGATGGCATCCCGCTGCTTGGGGCCTGGCCTCTGGCACCTCTATGTGGACACGGGCCCGTGGGAAGCACAGCTGGCAGCTCCCAACGGGAGGCCCGCCGCACACGGGGTCCCGCCGGGCTGGACACAGCTTCCACGGCAGGGGGCCTTGCCGCGTGAGGATGGGGTGGGCACTCCACCTGCGCCATCACAGGGCCACGTGCTCCCGGAAACACAGGGAGCCGGCCGTGCCCGGGCGGCGGGTCTCCGCTGGGGAGGGTGGGCTGGCCCCCGGCTGTCGCCGCAGGCGAGTCTCTTTCTGGCCAGAGAAAGAGGAATGAGCCCGTCCGGAAGGAAGCGCTGCTTCTCCCTGCTAGGCCCCTTCGCTGCGCAGAGGGGCCGGGAGGAGGGAGGGGGTGGCCGCTGGGGCAGAGGCCAGGCTGGCGGGCGGGCTCCCTGCCCGGCCCTCGGCGCGCGACCCCGCTCCGGAGCTTTCATCCCCTGACAACTTCACGCAGGAAAACATGCAGACCCTCTGACAGCATGAAATCGGAAACAAAGCCGGGGCACAAAGAGGCCGACGGGCCGTGGCCGCCTGTCCTCTCTCCGGCCGCACGCGTGCTCGCAGGACCGACTCCGAGAGGCTGAGAAGAAACGCGTGGAAGAGCGACCAGTCCTCAAGGGCTTTCCACGCGGTGCCGGCACAGCCTCCTGCATCGCTTCACGGCGGCGACGCCGTGGGGAGGCCTGGCCCCGCCTGGCCCTCGAGGACCCTCCCGCCCTGAACCCGCGCCGCATGGCCTACAAAACACAGAGAGCACGCGACCCGCCCTGGAGGCCCCGTGTGAGGGGGCGGCGTTTCAGACGCAGGAGTGAGGCTGGGGAGGCCCAGACCTCAGATGGGGCTCCGCTCCCAGCAGCTCGCCCGCCTCCTTCCGCGGGCCGGCGGGGCGGGCGGGGCGGCCTGGGCGGCGAGGCGCTGCGGGGACCCCGGCCTCTGCCCGCCGCAGCCGGGGACAGGCAGGTGCGCACAGGGCCTCTTCCTCGGTGGCCCTGAGCTCTGGCCGCTCCACCGGGACTCTGGGCCCCCCGGCCGGGAACAGAAACGGGAACAGAGCAGCTGCTTCCTCAGCGGTGTCTGCAGCCCTGGTGCCGGCACCTCCTGGGGGCAGGGGCTGGAGACTGCCCGCCTGCCCGCCAGCCTGGCCCCGGCTCCACCCAAGCTTGAGCTCGGCTTCTCCTCCTCTGCACAGGGCATGTCACGCAAGCCGTCACTATAACCAGCCGCTCCTTCCTGCGGGGGGGCCACCTCCTCCCCAGAAATGCAGACGCTCTTGCAGTCTCCGTGCTGCGTGACCAGCAGACACCAGGCTGAGGCCAGCAATTTGCACCCGGGGAGCTTGGCCTGGAGCTGCCACCCTGGCTAGGCTGCGGGGCCCCAAGTGCTTGGGGTCCTCCCTGAAATCACGCAGAGGTCGGGGAAACCGGGCCCTTGGCGTCCACGCTCTTCACTGAAAACCAGCCAACAAAGGGGGTCAGGGAGAAATTCACCCCATCCCGTGGCCGTTCTTGTCATCCTGTTACTTTTGATTAAATTCCAGCCACAAAAATGTCTAAAAACAAAAAGGCACACAAATAAAAGGTCCATCCACACCCTCACGCAGCACAGATCACAGAAAGAGTGGACTTCAAAACAACAGTTTACAAAGGAAGACCTGAGTTCTCACATAGGTTTTCTTTAGAACAAGTGAATGGAAAAGCATTACCTTTCACGCTTAGATTTTTCAAATGACTCTGGACAACAGACCCCATCTAGAGGATAAACGTGACCTTTTCTGTTACAGTGACTCCCCCGTAACGCGGGACTTTCACATGGCCTGTGTCCTGCCGTGTCGCGACCCCTTAAACCCGGACCTGCCTCAGCTCCAGAAGGAGAACCGGATCTCCAGGCCCCTCGGTGCCGCCGCCCCGACCCACCTCTCGGAATCGAGGGTTACAGGCTGCCTCGCACCCCACTCACAGGTCAGCGTGGGGGGGCCTGGGGCCAACACCGAGTCACGGTGAGGCGGGTGCAGAGACTCGAAACGCTCAGCGCTGACCCCACCCGCCCTCCCGGAACACGACGGAGGCACCGTGCGCCCCCGGGACGGACCAGTCCAGGTCACCGGCGTCTACAGGTGTCGCTCCACCCTGAAGGCGTCCGGGGAGCGGAGGAGGGGCCCCGAGGCAGCACCCGGGCGCCCTGAGGCGCGTCGGCGGCTTCAGAACCCGCCTTGGTCACAGGCAGCTCACGGCTCCGCGGGAAAGCGGTCAGAAAAGAGTCTCCGTGACTCTCTGACCAGACCTGTCGGGGCGGACAGTGCCACAACCTGAGAAGCAGGTGCTGGGCAGACAGCCGTGCGTCTTGGAGCCACCCGCACCGCCCAGGGAGCAACACGCAGGGGACGTGCGGGGACACACGGGCCACTCAGCCTGCGAGCAACGGCGCCACCCGGTGCACGGACACGTGGTCCCAGGGAGCCCCAGCGCTCCAGCCTCTGTCCCCAGCACGCACACACGTGCACACGTGGCAGCACACAAGCACCTGTGCACATACATGCTCAACCTCCGCCCCACCACACGTGTGTACACACGTGCACACGCACACACATGGCTTCTGGAAAGGAGGCGCCCTGGCTCGCCTGGCCCGCGCTCCGCCCCAGGCCCTCCCGCGGTGGCCAGGCCGGCCGAGGCCCTGGGTCGCCACGCCCTGGGGGGCGGTGTGTGGCCAGGCGCTGGGCCGCAGCTGCTGTCCCTGGGTGTCAGGGGGGCACTCCGGCTAAGACGGAGGCCACTGGGCAGTGTCCAGCTCTCAGCCGCACACAGGGGGGCCCAGAGCAGGGACCCGTGATAAGGATGGAGAAACTCCCCCCACCCCGCCGCCTCTGTGCTGGGCGGCCGGGGCAAGAGGCCGCAGGAGGGGCCCGGCAGCGCTCCCGCCCTCGGGGAGCTCGTCAGGGTGCTGGCTTCCTTGGTTTCCAGGGTCCGCGTGGCCTGCCTGACACGGAGAAGGACCATCCCGGTCGGGCCAAGGATCTGAGGCCGAGCAGCGGTGGAGGCCACGTCGGGTTTTCACCAGAAAGCACCACGAGGCGGTGGTCCTGCTTTTGACAGGAACGGCCCAGAGCCCCCCCTTTCCGTTGACTCCGACTGCCCCAGAGAAGGTCCTCCTGGAGAACCCCATCTCTTCAGTGGTTTTCCCAGCACACCCCAGGCCCCAGGAGGGGACACACTTGTGACCGCCAGAGCACGCACGCTCCGGGGGCCTGGAGGAGCGGACGCCCCCGGGCGGGAGCGGGCGGGCAGAGGCCGCAGGCTGGGTCCGCGAGAGGCGCTGCTGTGCGGCCGCGTCAGCACCCGTGGCGCCTTCGTCCTCTTCGTTCTGTGGGTCAGCTGCTCACGAGAACAACAACCGCCACAAAGACCCTTTCATCTCCTGCCCAGGACGCGCCAGCGGAGGGTGGCAGCGCCCGCACGCGGCCGGCTGGGCACGCCAGCGGAGGTGCGGGTTCTTCTAGGAGGAAGCAGTGCGGGCTCTTTCTCAGGCGCGTGTCCAGCAGCACTGGACTGCCGCTCGGGGGAGCCGGCCGGGGCACCTGCCACACTCCTGGTTTGGCCTCTTGAGAACGTCCCCAGCCTCCCACAGACCACCCGGGCTCAGGGTGCCGGGCAGCGGGGGACGAGGGGCAGGGGGAGAGCAGGACCCCTTGTCACCTCCTTCTGTGCTTCCTGGGACAGACCCCCTGCCCCGTCCTCCTCCTGCCTCTTGTTTGCGGAAAAACGTTAGCCTCCTAGGCCTTCCCCAAGTTGCAAAGAATAAAGGTAATCAGAGAAGTGAGAAAATGCAGAAACAGGCTGCGGGAGGTTCACGGGGCCTTCCAAAGGGCGGGCACAGGTGCGATGCCCCTTCCTGGCGGAGTGGGAACCCACCCTCCCAGGACGCAGATGCAGCCAGACGGCAGGAGGCTGGGTGGCAGAAGTGCCCGTGGTCTGGAGCAGGGCTCAGGCTCCACCGGGCAGCCTGTGTATCTTCCTGGCCGGCCCTGTGATGCGGGCAGGGGTGGGGGGGGCGGTGGAGAGAAGGGCTCTGCAGGGCTTCCCGGTCCTCTTCTAAGGCGGGCACGCTCGGTGCTGGGACCCTGGCTGTTGGGGCACCGCCGTGAGCGTGAGCGTCAGGATGGCTGTGCCTCCGCGAAGCCAGGATCCCCGCGGGCCCTGCTCACTTGCCCCCGACAGGCCTTGCTGGCACCTGAGCCTGTACCTGTCAGCAACCGGCAACCGGTTTCTAAAAACAGCCGCCAGCCTCCAACAACACACGCATCGCCACGGCTGTCGGTGGTGACGGATGGCAGGGGGTGCGGCTGGGCCGTGCAGGGACGGGAGCGCCTGGCACTGCTGTCCCTCTTTGCCACCGGCCAGCTGAGCGCCCAGCTGCCCGCTGCCGCCGCGCAAGGCATGAAACACACCCCCTGAGCACTCCCGCCGGCGGGGCTGAGGAGGAGGCTGCGCTATGAATTAGTTGAGGACGCACAGCCCATCAGACGGCACACGGTCATCGTGTTTAATCTGTGTATATTTTAATTAGGGCCTAAGCGGTGCCAAGTTTGAGCGTAGAATCATCTTTTCAGTTCTCCTCTGCAAGCATGTTTGTATTAATCTGCATCTGAAACACAGAGCTCTAATTCCAGGGGGACGACCGTTCGCTTTGCACACAGCGCTTCCTGCTGAGGCTGGTGCCAGGCAGAACACCTGCAACCCCGCACCACAGAGGACCAGCGGGCCTCCACCTGGCCCTGGAGCCCCTCCAGAGGCCACTGCCCGCTGCAGCCCAGGCAGACCGCCGCCGCCTCGGCCTCCCTGCTGGCCAGGGCCCTCGCGGTTCCGCCAGCACCTGACTCTCCTCTGGGAGCTCCCAGGAGCCTGGCGGGCGGAGCTCCAGGAGCAGGGCGTCCCCGGGCACCCCAGGGGCCCAGGGCCGGGGCGGACGCACCTGCCGCTCTAGCAGGGGGCCAGCGACAAAGCCAAAGCCCAGCCAAGCTGGCCTGACCTGGACTTTCCTCCTCCGGGCTCACCTGCCACCTCCAGACAAGACGGCGCCGGCAGATGGAGGCCCCGCGTCCCCACCCTCGCGGCCCCTCAGGCCGTCCACCCCTCACGACCACAGTGCTGCCTGGTGTGCTCGCGGTCCCCTCGGGCGCGGCGCTGAGCTGACCGGGGCAACCTGGAAACCATCTGTGGGGTGACCCACCCGCTGAGGGCACAGGCCTCCCCAGGAACACGGGTCAGGGCTGCCGTGGCCTCTCCCACCCCAGGACCTGGTCTGTAGGCACAAAACGCAGCTGGAGGGTGGCCGCTCACCAGGGGGACGGGACAGGTCCAGGCCTGCGCCCTGGGCTCAAGCCTTGGTGCACCTCCCTTCAACCGGCGCTCTTTCCCAGGCCGTGCTGTCTGGGAGGAACCAGCAGGCGGCTGCACCTCCAGGCACAGTCCCTGGCGGGGGCGGGGCGGGGGCGGGGCCAAGATGCCTGCGTCCCAGCTGCCCCCCACCCAGCGCCCCAGTGCTCGCCCGACAGGCCACCTGCCATGCTCAGCGATCCCCCCAAGAACCGCCTGAGAGCCTGCAGGACCCCACGGCCCGGCCCTGCCCACCAGGTGGCCCGTTCCCAAGCACACTGCTGGCCCCTGCCGTGCAGGTCCCGGGAGGTGGCTGCCTTCGCCTGCACACACGGCTCTCCCGCGACAGGCAAAGCCCACGAGGAGGCGTCCCGGAGCCGCGGACACCGGGCGGCCTTGTTCTCACGACACTCTTCACGTCCCGGGAGCTGGGACGGCCGGTCGGCTCCAGAGGCCATCCACTCGGTTCGATGGCCTTTCAGGAAAATTTGGAGAAATTTCCTCTGGTTTCCACAAAGGTTCTCTAAGTTGTCTCTACAGTTAGAAACCCTTTCAAAAAGCCACACCGGCCAGCAGACTCTGACGTTCCAAGAGGTGCTTACGTGGTGTTTTAAAAAATAAATAAATAAATAAAGTTCAAGACCTTCGTAGGGAGCTTAACGAAGGCTACGGAAATTAATCTCCAGCAAAAGAAACGTGGTCTTTTCCGGTTAGGTTTTTGGATCTAGCTTTGCCCACAGGTATGTTTTCTGCGGCAGCGTTGATCTCTCCAGCAGTGGGAGAGTGAACGTGGCTCTGGGAGGAGGGGGCTGCAGGGCCTCCCCAAATTCACGTCCACCCAGACCTCAGCCCGCGACCGTACTGTCAACCAGGGCCTTGACAGTTGCGATTGGTCAAGGTTCTCGAGCCGAGCTCACCCTGGATTCAGTGGGGCCCGCGTCCGGTGCCTGTCCCCACAAGGAAAATGAGGCAGGGAGGAGCCACGTGAGGACGGAGCAAAGGCTGGGGTGACGCGGCCACCGCTCAGGGACACCTGGGCCACCAGAGCCGAGGAGGCAGGAGGGAGCCTCCCCGACCTCAGACTTCCGCCTCCAGACCGGTGTTCCAGCCGCGCCGTCTGTCCGGGGACGCTGGCACAGGCAGGGACACGAAACGCAACATCGGAAGGTGCCACCAGGCACAAGCTGTGTCTTCAGCGGGAGCTTCAGGACATACCAAGTTCACTGTAAGTTCTCGATCGGCTGCACACGTCTGGAGCCAAAGGTGACGTGGTGACCCGGAGGGCGGACGCAGGCGCGAGGGCGGGGTCCGGACGTCACGCGCCACGCTGTCCGTTTAAGATCCCCCGGTCGGACCCCTGCTCCTCCCCCAGGGCGCTCAGCCTCAGGGCCGCCTGGCAGCTTCCCGCACAGCCGGGACGTTTCGGGAACAGCTGATGACTGTGCTGACGAGGCGTGCGGGGAAGACCGTCTTTCATTCCAGGGCCTAAGTCTTCATTTGACCAAACGGCCCTAAAAACGCCCCACACCAAAAATCACATTCCACGTGTTTGGAATAAAAATCATGTCCCGTTGGTTAGCTTTACTTGCATAACAAACTGTGCAAACATGTAAGTAAAGCTTCTGTCGACCGAACAGCCGCCTATGCCCAGGCCCACGTGCACGCGAAGACCCTCCGAAAGTTAACACACAGACCTCAGACACATGTGTTTATTTATCGAGCACGTGATTCAACGGAGCACCAGTGACGCCTCCCCCTCTGAAAGTGCCAGATTCACGGCCCTGCACAACGGAGCCCTGGGCTTCTCACGAGACGGGGCACGGCTGGAGCGCACGTCTGCAGCAGCAGCGGACAGGGCCAGCACCCCGCGAGCCGCTGTGGGCGAGCCCGGAGCACGGCGGCGGGGGCTCCCGGGGGACATCCAGGTCCACTTAGATGCGCCGCCACACGCTGGGCGGCCCCCAGAAGAGGCGCGAGGAGGCCGAACGGGGCCCGGTGAAGCCACCGCTTCCGCGAGGGAGGCGCCGTGGTCCCAGTGGACCGGGGTCTCCTGGAGCAGAGCCAGCCCGACGCCTACAACGGGCGCCGCTGGGAGAGCTGCGCTCAGAACAACCATGTCTGGCGGGGGTGCAGCCAGGCCCCAGCCACTCCCACCAGAACCCTCTCCGGCCCCTGAGACTCTGCTGGCTGTGCCCTCTCACCGGGAGACCTCAGGACCCCGCGCACACGTGGGGCGGGGTGGGGTGGGGGGTCTGCGCTCGCTGCCTCCCTGCGCAGGTGGCCCTCGTGTCCTCAGGACCTGTCCCCGCCTTGGGGCCCTCCGGCCTCCCAGCACCACGGACGTGGGGTCCCCACAGGGGCAGCAGGGCTTCTAATTAAGACACATGAAAATGCCTAACCTAGAGCGCATGGAGGATTTACTGCTGATGAGCTGACCTCCCCGGGGGAGGGGACCACACAAACGCGGACGTCCATGCTCTTTACAAGCAGCTGCCCTGCCGCCCTGCACCTGTGCACCTGTGCACCTGACCTCCGCCACGGCCACCCACGCAGGACGGGAGCGGACGGGGGTGGGGGAGGGCAGACACTGGGGGGAGGGGAGCAGACATCGGGGGGAGGGGAGCATACTGGGGGGGACAGGAGCAGACGGGGGTGAGGGCAGCAGACACCAGGAGGGGGACACCCGCGCCCTCTGGGCCCCAGACTGTGCCGGGTGGGCTCGGCCAGCACTGGATCTGTCCCAGCAGCTGCCCAGACGGCGGGACACCAGGGCCGCGGGGCAGGGGCAGCCAGGCCGAGGGCCGGGGAGGCCAGGGCGGGACCCTCAGGGCCCAGGAGGGAGGCTTGTGCACACAATTCTGCATCCCTGAAAAATCAGCTGTGTGCGAGAACCGTACACAGGAAACAGCATTTCAAGCAATTCCTCACCTCAGCCAGCTAATGAGCTGGGAAAGCACCCAAGAGTGAAGACCCCCGCGCGTTCCTGAAGGAAGAGGAAGAGGAAGCTGGAGGACGTATTAGGACCTGGGCAGCCCGTCAGAGGCGGGGCTTCAGCCTGGAACGTCCAGGCTGCCGGTCCTCGGAGGCCCTCGGGGTCCCCAGGGGGCCTTCAGAACAACGCGCCTGCTCTCGGGGGTCTGACCGCGGACCCACAGACCAGGCAGCCCCTCGGCACGCGGGCGAGCCCCCCCCCCCCCCCCCGGCCTCCGCAGCTGGCTCCTCGAGGCTCTGCCACCCTGGGGACTGACCGCGGGCTGCTGCTGACCAGGAACTGAGTGCCGGCGTCCCTGCTCAGGGTCTGCCCCCTCCTCGCCCGCGGTCAAGGGTGTGCGCCGCCGGTCCCGCTCCTGCAGCCCTGACCCCCTCCTCTGGGAGGAAACGCAGAAGGACAGAGCAGCCCAGCCGTGGGCAGCACCTCCCGGCCGCGTCCAGAGTCATCATGACCCCGGCCAGCACTGGCCACCTGCGCGGCCACCGCGGGGCAGGCGTCCTTACTCTAGGCAACGGGATGGGTCCCTGAGGTCAAGCCAAAGTCTGGAGGTGAAAGGTCAGGAGAAAGGGCGCTAGGCAGAGACGTGTGGGAGGGGGGCTTCCCGCGGTCAGCCCAGCTCCACTCACACCCACCCTCTCACGCCTGCACACACCTCCTTACGCCTGGGACCGGGTCCTCCGCATCCCACTCGGTAAGAAAAGGAAAACAGCACCTCTCCAGGTGCCCTAACTGTGCCGCCCCCGCTGCCTTGGTGCCCACCCCACCCCCCGGGGCCACGTGCCCAGCTCAGCACCCCGCACGGAAACCAGAGCCCCGCACGCGCCACGCGTCCCGTGACAACTTGGCCCTTGTTCGTTCAGAGCCTCTGCCCTTTGTGTGGCATTTGTTCTGCTGAGGAGGAAAAGGCCAGTTTGGAAACGTCCCCGAGCTCTTCCTAACATGCGGCGGCTGGCGGCTCCCGTCCATCAGCTGCGGTCTGCCCAGGGCCCTTCAGGCGGGCCCCTCGGGAGAGCGGGGGCGGGGCCGGGCTGCTCCGGGCACAGCAGACTCACCGGGCCCAAGTACCGGCCAGAAGTGACCTGCGCTTGGAGGCTCATCTCAGGAAAGCCTGTGAGGCTAGGACCCCTGGAGGCGGCGCTGGGCCGAGGGCGCCAGCGGGAGGGCACCAGGCTGGCTCCCTGCGCCCTGCACAGCACCACGCGCGCACGGGCATCGCACCCACGGCTAGAAGGTGCGGGACCCACGGGACCCTGGGCCCTGGTTGCTGACAGAGCCAAATGCGAAACGAGGGAAGAGACGTCAGCAGAGCCGGTCGCAGGGTCCACAGTCCTCCGTGGAGTCCACTCGTCTGTGTGAAAACACTGCGAGTGGCCGAAAGCCCCTCCCACAATCAGGCGCCCCTCACCGCGCAGGTTTAAGAGACAACCTTCTGTGGAGCGGGGGGGGGCCTGCCGGCACCTGAGGTGCCCAAGGGAGGGGGCAGGCGGGGGCCACGGGGTCTCCTACTGCTGCGCCCACCACCGCTGCATGCGCACCCCCGTGTGCGCCCCGCGCTGGACAGGCCTGCGCCAGTCCCTGCGCACGACGGCCTCTGTCCCACCCCCAGGCGGCAGGCGGGCCCCTTACCGCAGCCTGGGCGCCGCCATCAGCGCTGAAGCCCCACGAGAGCAGAGTGGGGCGGCGGCGGGGCCCAGGGCGCGGACCTTCCTGGCGCGGGCGGCCCGGGGTGGAGGAGGCCGCGATCCAGGCCATGCGTTCCATCGGGGCCGGGTATTCAGCGTGGGCGTCCCCCCAGGGACCCCGATTCCTGCGGACTGGCGGGCCTGGCCGCGTACAGCTGACCGGGGGCCACCTTCTCAAGGGGAGCTTCCTCCCCCTCCCTCTCCCGACGGCCGACCACGGAGCCTCCACGCACAGCGCGCGTGTGCCGACGGCCGGCAACCCGACAGCTACCCAACGACTCGTTCCGAGGGGCTCCCGCTCGCCCCCACTTCCCGTAAGAGCCCCCTCTTGACCGTAAAACGTCCTCGGTTAGGAGTTTCTGCCTTAAATAGAACCAGCGAGCAGGACGGTGGGAACGCACCCATCAGGCCCCATGGGCTTCCACTGTTTTCCCAACATGACCGGACACGTGTGAGGCTCCCGGCGCGGCCTACCTCCACCACGGACTTGGAATCCAGCCGGAAGTTGAAGTCGCCAAAGACAAAGTAGGATGCTTTCTCGAATCGCTGGTCAATGATTCTGGGAGGAGAGAAGGAGAGGGGTTACTGAGGCACGGAGCCCGCCACGCCCGGCCTCGCCCCTGTGCCCCCGACACGTGCATTTCCTACCATCTCCCGTGGAAGGAGACTCTCACCCCAGCGACCGTGTACCAACACGTGGCCCCAGACGGCGCTCAGCTGGCCAGCACCGAGGTGTGTGCACGAGCGCGGCCCCGTCTGCTGGGCCGGGGCGTGAGAGCCACGCGTGCTGGGAAACGACAGCCCACGCCACATCGGGGAAGGAAAACGTCTCCAGCGGGGACACAGGAGATCTGCCGGGAGCAGGTGACCCACGTGCGCCCAGGCCGCCTCCGTGTGGCCTGTGGACACTTCCTCCCATCAGAGGGCACTTCATTCTCAGTGTCGTATCTCATCCCCAAGAGTACGTTTCAAAGCTACAAAGTAAGATCGTTTACGTCTTCTTCTTTTAAGCCAGGTACTGCCGTGCTCAAAAACCTTTTCCCACATACTTTAAACCAATCAATTTATTGCATAAAGATTTTTCAGCTGAAACACGCACACACAGCAAACGTGGCAGTGACATGTCAGCAACCCCCTTACAGACCTCTCTTCCCCTGTAAGAGGCCAGGACACCACCCAAGCCCTCCACGCATCCCCCCACCCCCGCCCTTGCGGCAGCAGGATCCCGGCCATGCTGGCCTCGAGGGCAAAGGAAGCAAGCGCTGGTCACCTGCGACTCAACGCAGAACGCGAACCCTCGTTCACAAGACAACCTGCAGAGCAGACGTGCGGCCCGTGCAGAGGGCGGGAGGCTCGGTGACCCGGGTCCCCGGCTTCGCTGCCCAGCAGTGGCCGCACTGACACGCCCACTGAGACCGAGCGGCCGGCCCATGGGTGCAGGGTGAGGCGCTGTCCCCACGGCCCAGGCGCCACAATGGACTCTGAGAAACTAAGTGTTAAAAGCGGGCAGAGCCAGGGAGCACCAGTCACCCAGTCAACGCAGAAGCTCCTGGCCGGTCAGCGAGCAGCCGGGTGCCGCGGGCCCGGCCCCACCCCGAGTGCAGAGGGAGCGGTGCGCCCCCGCCCTGGGCAGTGGTCTCCCAGCTTGATGCCCTCGCCCAAGAATGACAAGTTGACGGGGAGCGGGGACATCACCACTGTCTTGCGACGGCTGGAGGGGCTGCCTCCGTCCCGTCCGCACCCCGGGAGGGCGAGCTGGCCGTCCCCTCCCCGTGCGTGCGGCTGGTGCCTGGCCTGCTTTTCTTTCCGGTTCCCAGCTTCCTGCCCTTTGAGCTCTGGGCGTCTCCCCGTAAAGTGTGATGGGGATGCCGTCTGTGCTGAGGGTACTTCTGCTGCACACGAGCCTTAATCTTCATGCAGGAAACGCGCCCACGTCCCCCCGGCTGCGGGCCCTTCTCCCCACAGGCTGACTCCCGACACGTCCTCTCGTCTTCCCGGCAGAGCGCGTGGGGCAGCCTTTAATCCACCTGGAACTCTGTGTGAAGAAGGGATCTTAGTTTATCGATTTTCCCAATGGCAACTGACGCAAACCCTTTGTTCAACATTCAGTCCTCGTCCCCTTGAGTCTGCACAGAACAAGAGGCCCCAGACTGCGTGGGGCTTTCTGAGACTCTCCTTTTCTGCAGATCTTTTACTTATTCCTGTTTGCTTTTAAATAACAGGGTTTCTTACAGGGAAGCCCTTCTTGCTGAAGTTCTTCCAGGAGGCGTCTCAGCTGCTTCCATGTTTTCTTGCATATTAATCGCTGCATCACGCAGCTGAGTTCACGAAAATGCTTGTTTTCCTGTTTAGTTGGATTGATTCTCATACACATGACTTTGAGGACAAAGCACATATTTTAACAGCCTGTCATTAACAGTGCAGATATTCAGCAATGCCACTTCCTGTGTGAAAGTTACGTCTTCCTGTGGAGGCCACACGGCTCAGGGATGAAAATGCAGGGAGGCGTCCAGGACCCCCAGCCCGCCCGGCACCCGCCCCCACCGACCGTCAGCCGGCAGGGGGCTGAGCCACCTTGAAAAAAGTTCCTCTTTTTCTGTTGTTAAACGTCTTTAGAAGAAAATACCCCCGAGAACCCGCGAAGGCTCCTGGGAAGGCCGACAGGGGTGCCCCCATCAGGAGCGCGAGGCACGGCCCCCGCGGTCACCCATCTCTTGGCTGGGGGGGTGCCCTGGGCACCAGCCCCGCAGGAAAGGAGAAGCAGCCACGTCCCTCCAGGCCCCGCCTCCCAGGCCCAGCGAGTGGTTGAAACACCCCCACTGGGGTTCCGCCACGTTGTTCTTAAAAAATCCCAAACCTGTTCTACTCACCACAGCCCTGCTGGCTGTGTGCGGACGCCAGAGCCGCCTGCGCCCCGGGGCCTGCGCCTGGGGGTGGGGGGCAGGGAACGGGGCTGCGCCCTCGCCCTCCAGCCTCGTGGCTCAGCGACCCCCACGTCACCCCCTCTGCGCCCGGCAGCCGTGCGGCCGGTGCGAGGACCATCCAGTCCCTGCAGCTCCCGGAGGCTGGTGGACTCCAGCCCCCCCGGGAGGCCCTCAGGGACAGCTCCCGGCCTCCTGCCTGCCCCCACCCCAGCCCCATGCCCCTGGCCCAGCAAGGCGGCCTCTGAGCAGAGGCCTGGGGGATGCTCTCAGGGTGTCCCCGGGTCAGGGGGTCGGGGAGCGGGCTGGCGCCACACCTGGGACCCCACAAGGCCCGTGCTCAGCAGTTACACGGCGCCTCCTCGCGCCACCACGCGGCCCTCACGCCACTCCAAGGGATGTCTTTTTCCTTTCGTCCTTATTATTCACTTTTTAAGAAAAACGAAACCAAAGTAAAGCTTCAACTTGACTTGCTGAAGGGAGGGAGAGCTGTCGCCCTTCCTGGGCAGAGACACTTTAAAAGTCAACAAACCTACACAATTTTTTCTGACGGTTTAGCAACTCCTGTTTCTTCGGAAGCCCAGGAGCCCTGAGCCCATGAGAAGAGCCGGTGTGGGGAGGGGGTGAAGCCGCTGGACTCACAGGCAAACCCCCTGCCTCCCACGGCTTCCTACACGTCATGTGGCGTCGGGTCACACGGAACACGGAGCAAGGAGACGGGACACAGCACAGACGTGAGGCTAGAGAGTCCACAGCCGCCTCCGACCCTGAGCTATTTCTCGAGCCAGCACCGTGCGCGACGTCCTGGCTCCGAGAGCCGTGCTGCAGCCCTGTGGTGGGACAGGCGGGGGCTCCACGTTTTTCGGGGCCACGCGCCTTGGACGGTGTCTGAAGGCGCTGGAGGAGGTCACAGCCCCACTCCCGCTCCCGGGGCCACCAAGGACCCGCCGGGGAGGCGGCCTGGGGCCCAGGAGCCGAGGGACCTGCAGGAGGCCAGGCCCAGGCCTGAGCCCATTCCCCCGGCGGCCGGCTTCCTGGGGGCACGTGGAGCCGGGCGGGCGTCAGGTGAGCTGGGCGAGGCTGAAGCCCGGCACACGGTCCTCTCCGGGGACCAGGAAGCAGCGCTGACACTGAATCAGGATGCAAACGACTGGCTGATGAAACGGCAGAACCCATTTCGAGGTAATTTCCTTTTTAAAAAAATAACAAATGTCAGATTTACTATCAGACTGAATCAACTTTGAAACGCTCTGGGGCTTCGGAAGGAGGAGGCGCTGTGTCCGGCGGCCTTCCTAGCACCCGGCCCCCTCGGCCTCTTTCTGGTGATGGACGGGGTGGCTTGTGGCGACTGGTGAGGTGATTTCATCAGCTTGTCTCGAATCTTGTAATTCTATCATTAAAACCCTAAACTTTATCATATTCCGGCGCCCTGCTCTTTTTGATGTAATGGCCCGAGCCCATCAATAACACCGGCGTCGGAGGCGAGATGGAGGGGCTGTCACCGCGAGGCAATCGCCCGAGTGCCAGGCCGCGCCCGCGGCCCTCACTTTTAATTTCTATATAGTGCCATTTGGACCAGCAGGAAAAAAGCACTGTTTTAAAATTAATTACCTTGTCAGGAGCTGTTATGATTAAACAGTAGGTCTGCGTCAATACCGTACGCCCGCTTCAGAAAGAGAATTACAAGACGGGCCATAAAGCTCAGTGTTTCAGGTGCTAAAAACGGAGCCTCTTTCCGCTCTGACGGGCGATTTCATCAGGTGACGGACCCCGCTGTGCAGACGCGCCCCCACCCGCTCAGGCGGCCCCGCGAGGAAGGAAGGGGCCGCGGACGTGCCTCGTGGCTGAAGACCCTGACGGCGGAGGCGACAGCCCTGAAGGAGCCACAGGTGAAGTGTCCGAGGTCACAACGTTTCTCCCTGGAACGCCGGGCAGCAGGGAGACAGACGCCAGGCCGTCGGGCTGCCCATCAGGCTGGACTCCAGGGTCCTTCCTTCGCTATTTCCAGCTACTGAACATGGTGGAAACCAACCTCGGGCTCGCCATGTGCTCAGGTCAAACAACCTGAAACAGACAAACACGGGCGCAGGAGGCTCCTACGCCTGGGACGCCTACTTCAGGGCCTTCGGAGAGTCCCTCCGTCTCGAAGCATCGCCTCGCAGGGTTTCTCTCACGTGCGCCTGAGCCTCCTTCAACAGGCTGACCTTCCTGGGCGCTGTTCTCAGGACTGCGCACGTCCCTCTGCCCTGCACGCGGGCTGTGTGCTGGCTGCGGGCTCGGGTTGGCAGCCCCGGGGGACAGTCCCCTGTCGTGACAGCTGCTGGCACAGGGAGCCTGTGGGGAGGTGGTTTGTCCCAGACGCACGTGAGACAGAGACAGAGGGGAAGGATCCCATGCGAAGGCAGGAAGGACACACCTGGTGACAGAGCCTGAGCCGGGCCGGGCGCGCTCCCCACACCCGACCGCTCCTTGGGTGTCAGGCCGGGTCCCAGGGACGCACGGGCCTTGGGGGGTCCCAGCCGCCCGCCTGCCAGCGCCACACACCCCTCCAGCCGGCATCTCCCAGGCCTGGCGCCCCAGTGGCCTGCGACGTCACGCATGCCTTCTGCGGCGGGCAGGCCAGGCACGGGGCTCCCTAGCACGGGTGACACACGGACCCTCAGCCGCTTGCGTGGGGTGGAGCCGGGGAAGTCACAGCATAGCAAGGCCACAGCCTCGGGCAGCAGGACGCGGAGAGGGCCCCAGGCCAGCCGCTGTGGCTGGTGAGGCGCTAGTCACGAAACCCACGCTCTGCCACAAGTTTCTGGTGAGTGCGCCCCGTCCCTGAAGCGCCCTCTGGTCTCAGCCGGCTGATGGAGGAGCTCAGCTGTTGGAATGAGGCCTTGAGGCCCCGCGGGCACTGGACTGTCCCCAAACTCTTAGGTTGGAGCCCCAGCGCCCTCGAGACAGTACCGGAGAGGATTTGGGTCAAACGGGGCCATGAGGGTGGCCCTGATCCGACGGGACAGGTCCTCGTGAGAAGAGGCACCAGGGCTTCTTGTGCCGCCTAAGGACACGGCAAGAAGGCAGCCGGCATCGACCAGCGGGAAGCAGCCCCACCCGAGCCCAGCACGCTGGCCCCTGATCCCAGGCTGGCAGACTCCAGAGCTGAGGGCGAGGAAGGTCTGTGGCTGCGGGGCCTGCAGGAATCGCACCGTCGCTCCGGCTCGGGCCTGGGCCCGCGTCTCCTGTCTGTGCACCGAGATGGGCTCCAGCCTCTGGAGCTGCGCCAGGGCACAGCAGGGTTCAGGCCCTCCATCCCCGGCACCGCTCAACCCTCTGGGCTTGTCATCCTCTGGACGTCCACTCTCCCTTTGAGGACAGCGGTCTGCAGGGCAGGGATGCAGCGTGCAGCCTTCCTGCGGGCGTCCGGCTGAGCTTCCTGTCAGCAGTTACTCTCACCTGGTCTTTAAATAGCATCACGATACTAAATACACCTTTTCTGCTCAGAGGCCACCATAAGCCAGAGAAGCGAAGACCCTTAGCCTCCTGGGGCCACGTGGTTCCCCACGTACCCGGAAGAGAAAACAAGAGCTGGAAGCTCAGAAAGCTGAGGGAGCCTTTAAGACCTTTGATACCAACGAACGTCGGAAACAACGGTGAACCTCAGGCTTTCGGGAGAGGCAGACCATCCTGCGGTCCCCAGCCTGGGTGAGCACGCCAGCATCCAGCAGAGAAGGCGAGATGTCCTGAACGCTGGCGAAACCCTGAGAACACCCCGAAGGAAGGCCAGCAAAATGGCCTACGAACACGGAGGGAGCTGCCACAGGGGGCACGGAGCTGGAGTGTGGACACAACAGAGACAGGACACGAGCCGTTCACGCGGTGCTCACGGAAGCCTGCGTCCCTCAAACACAGAGGATACAAACCTGCAATAACAACATACAGCACCGCACACACGTGGTCCAGGGGTGTGCACAGGGTCCGGGGAGGACAGGTGCTGGGTCAGGATGGGGGGAGGAGGCACGATGAGGGCTCGGGATGGGGAACATGGGACATCGGCGGCCCCCTCATTTTACTTCCGAACAAAAGGACAAGCAGGGAAAAACGTAAACCTGACGCTGAGTGGAGGGCGCGTGGCTTTCACCGTAGCCTTCCACACCTTTCTGGACGCCCAACACCAGGAACACGCGGGAGCCCAGCCCTCGGGCTGGGGAGGAGCTGGGGCCGTGAGGACGCTGCCTAGCGGGCTCCAGACGCCTGCGTCCAAGCGGGGCTCCAAACAGACAAGGGACAGCGGCCACCCGGGCCTCCAGGCCTGAGGGAGGCCTGAGTGGGGAGCTGGGAGCCAGAGACCCACCGCCCGTGCTCGGGGCTGTTGGAGCCACGGCTCTGCTGCGGCCGGCCACGCGGGGCGCCCTGGTGACCTCCACCCTTAGCACACAGCCTGCCTCCGCCTGGAGACTGGCGGCTTTTCTTCTGCGGGCTGACCGGCGAGCCGCGTTCTGGGAACGGCCCGAAGAGAAGCCCTGAGACGAGGGTCTTTGAGCGGCTGACAGCTGACGGATGGCCGCCCGCAGGACGACAAAGGGGAGCTGCGTGGAGGCCGCATCACACCGCCGCGCCCTGGGAAACTAATTGCTCCGAATTGTTCCGGCAGCATAATTTTGCTGGCAATCATTTTCTCTGAAAGCCCCAAATGAGCATGAAACAGCTCCTTTGACCGGACATAAAAGTTAAATGTCCCAATGTGGACCAGATTAACTCCAGCGCTGTGACAGTGGGCGGTGTGCGCAGGGACACTGGGGGACAAGGGCGCTTTATGCTGAGATGTCACAGTTGTGATGTAAAAAGGTTCCTGTGGACCTGGCCGGGCTGCACTGCAAAGGGAGACACAAGAGCCCTGTCACTTGTGGAAAAACATCTTATCTCACGGCGAAAGCTTGGGGGGGTCCAGGAAGGAGGGTGTAGAGGTGGTCTCTGTTACTGGGTTAACGCCCAGACGCCCCCCAAGAGCGTGACGGCGCCGGGAGAGGGCCTGCCCGCCCCCACCGTGGATGCAAAGGTGCACGCGGCCCGCACGGCCCCCCAGAGCCCCAGGGAGGGTCCGAGCCACCGCTCCAGGTGGACAGGACCCCAGGCCCTGCGCAGAGGCCCCAACACCGCCCACCCCGGAGTCTCTGGGCCTGGCGCTCTTTGCTCATTAGCGGTTTGTCTTCTTTTAACCTTTAAGAACAAGAGATTAAAAAAAAAATTTTTTTTTGGCCGTGCCCCATGGCATGGGGGACCTTAGTTCTGCGACCAGGGACTGAACCCCCACCCCCTGCACTGGAAGGGCAAAGTCTTAACGACGGGACTGCCAGGGAAGTCCCAGAACAAGACATGTAAAGCAAAAAAAAAAATACTGCACAAAAACATCCATTATCATTTGCCATAAAAACCTAGACGGACCCACTGGCCGCCCTTTACTAACTGGAAATCCTATTTTCCGACGTCTCCAAAGGGAATCTTTCCCACTAAGCCCATCATCGCGAGGCGGCTCCGCCACGGGCGTCACAGGTGCCGTGCTCTGCAGGGGACGCGCACCCACGGCGGGCACTGCCCTAGGCAGAAACACTTCTGAAAGGTCACACACTTCAGATGGGAGTTTGCCTCTCGGTTTGTTTTTTTTTTAAATAAGCTTTTTATTTTGGAATAATCTCAGATTCACAGAAAAGTTGCAAACAGCACCGGGCGCCTCTTGATTTTAACCCAAGGTCCCTGCGCCGGCGCGTGGAGACAGGACCTGGGCTGAGGTGCCACCGTTCCCGGGCCCGACACCCGCACTCAGACGGAAACGCGGGCCTGCGAGCTTTACAGAGAGATTACGCTGGGAAGGCAGGCTCTGCTCAGACCCCCGCGCTGTCTCCCTGCGTCCACGCCAGCCGCAGACAATGTTCCCAGGGGTTCCCAACGCTGAATGGGGCACTGTTGGTGGCGGCGTCCATTCAAAGGCCCAGCATGGCATTGTCCTCCCGCCCGGCAGGGAGAATGCAGTCTGCTGGTGGCTGCCAAAAGGTTAGCAGCCCCGATGAAAGGGCGGCCTGTCATTCACCGCCGACAGCGCGGCCCTTTGTGCGGGCGGCCTGGCCCCGCGCGGCGGAGGTCCGGACGCGGCTGGCTGAACGCCCCACACAAGCCTTCGTGGGAACGCAGGGCCCGGGAGGGCCCGAGACCCAGAGGCTGCCTTCCTGGGGACGCAGGGCAGCGGCGTTGGGGCCATGCGCGTGACAACCTGACCACAGTCGCCAAGACCAGCTCACTCCCACCCAGCTCAGCTCCGGCTCTGACGCAGGCCCCAGAGAGGGCCCGCGGGACTACAGAGCCCCAGCCGGGTAGCACAGGGAGGCCGGTCTGGCTGCTGCGAGGCGACCCCTCCCAGGAGGGCCGTCCGCGTCTGATGTGACCACACGCGCCGCTTCGCCTTCTCCTGAGCTGAGACAGCATGTTCTAGCCAGCGTGTCAGGCTGGTGCCCCCGAGGGCTGACAGCCGGGGCCTCAGCACAGACTGGGCGATGCTGGTGGCTGGCACGCGCGATCCCGAGAGGGGAAGGCCACGACGCCCTGCCCCTCCCTGCCTCCGGTGGGCCTGACCCAGCTCAGTCCGCACCGGCACGCGCTGCCCCTCCCTGCCTCCAGTGGCCCCGGCTCAGCTCAGTCCACGCCGGGACGCCTGGCCCAAGGAGCACCTGGCTGCAGACGGTGAGGGCAAGCAGACCCCCGTGTCCCCCACGTGGGGGCCTTGGACGGGGCAAGGGACCTGATCTCAGGGGCCCTGGAGGTGAACTGGTGGCCACTGTCGCGTCCTGGTGAATGGTGCAGCGGGCAGGCTCCCGGCTTTCCCCTCTGTCCAGGGCACGTCCCGGCCGAGCACGCACACAGGACAGGCACAACTAGGGGTCCGGGGGCCCGGGGAAATCTGAGACCCCACCACGAGCCCAAGTGTACCGCGGGCCCCACTCAGGGCACGGGCGCTGCTGGGAGAGGACCCCAGCTGAGGACTCGGCTGCTGGCCGGGCTCCGGGAAATCAAGACCACATGCAGCCTGTTAACTGGGCGTGAGGGGCAGCCTTTCTCTCCCACATGACAGCCCATCAGCACTGACCCTGCGAAAGGTCACACGAGACCACGGCAGACAGATGGAGGGCCCCAGAGGGCTCAGGCGGGAGGGTCCCGACAACCAACTGTGGGGCAGGCCCGGGCAGTGGGAGGTGCTGGGAGCCTGGGCAGGAGGCGGGAGGGACTCCCCTACTCTGGTGACCACCGAGGCTGCCGCCTCCGGCCAGGGGCCCGCAGCACGGACGCGGGACGCAGGGGCAGAGCGGGGAGGCCGGCGGCGTGCAGCGGTGGGGGCAGACCCCGAACAGCTGCTGCTGGGAGGCGCCCAGAGCTGGCGCCCGCGGGGGGCCGCGGTCCGGGAAGACCCAGGTGCTGCCGGGGGGCCCCAGGCCACAGGAGGTCTCCGTCTGCCACGCTCGCCTTCCCCCCACACAGGAAGGAAAGTGAGGACACCCACCGTTCCGTGCGTCTGGACGGGACGGCGGGAGCCTCAGGGCAGGAGTCAGAATGTGTGCATTACCCTGGGGTCGACACTTGCAAGTGTCGTATTTTTGGTAAACAGGAAAAAGCAGACGAGGAAAAGTGGCTTGAAGAGCAAGCAACACCCTCCCCGGAGGCGGGCAGGGCAGCCCCCAGCACCCACCTGTCGAGCACGTAGCCCAGGGCCTTGTGCCGGATCCCGGAGTACACGGAAGGGCTGGTCTCCCAGGCAACCAGGTTGGAAGCATCATGGAAAAGATGGATGTTCACCAAGTCAAAGGCACTGCGGGGACAGAGACAGGCGGCTCGTGACGAGGGCTGGAGCCGCCAGGCCGCCTGGGGCCGCCCAGCTGCCCCGGGCGTGTCCTCCTCCGAGCTGCGGTCGGAGAAGACACACGAGACCGGGAGTCGTCACACAGTGAAGTCCCCACACAGGCGCGGGGACTCGGCCCACGGAAAAGAGAGCTTTTCTCTGCAGCGCGGGAGATGCACAGGCCCCCAGCAACTTCCCTCAACAT
This sequence comes from Hippopotamus amphibius kiboko, assembly GCF_030028045.1. Classification (NCBI taxonomy): domain Eukaryota; kingdom Metazoa; phylum Chordata; class Mammalia; order Artiodactyla; family Hippopotamidae; genus Hippopotamus; species Hippopotamus amphibius. Next base: position 900,091 of record NC_080190.1, read on the forward strand.
GGGGGTGGGGAGGGAGGACAGGGAGGAGGAAGGAGAGGACGAGGCCCCTCCCCGGGCCTCAATCCCCCAAAGCAGCTGCTGGTGCAGCCCGAAGCCCCCTGTAGGGGTCAGTGCTCACCGTGGGGTCCCTGTGCCATGTGGGCCACTAAGGGATTCATTTCACTCCCCAGAAGAAGCCCCGCGCTCACAGCCCCTGGAAAACGCTCGGGGGAACCCTGGGCCCAGCGTCGCCTGGGCTCCTGCAGGGACGTGGCGAGGTGGGTTCAGCCCGTCAGCCTCTCGTGCCCGGGGAGCCCCGGGCATCTCCGCGGCCTGTCGGCTGCAGCGTTCGTTGGCGGCCATCCGCAGAGCCGGGAGCACCCGGCCCCAAGACCCAGTGACACACGCGTGCGGACCTGACGGTAACCTCCCCCCACCCCGGGCCAGATAAAGAGCTTGAATTCTCTCCTAGGCTGCAAGAGGACCCACTGACCCCGGAGGTCACCCTGTACCCCTCTCACTCTACGCGTGGGCGGCCCACGGGACCGAGGGCGGGAGGGGGTTCGGGTCACGAAGGCTGTCTTGGCTCCCCCAGCCCTTGCACCCTGAGACCCCCGCCCCAGGGAACGCCCTGACCCATGCGGCTCCCGTGAGGGGCCCACGTAGAAATAGGAGGGGCGGCTGAGGGCCCAGCCGTGGTCACTGGCCGACGCTGGCACCTGGTGGGGGCGCAGCTCCCAAGGATGCGCTGCAGCCTCGGCCTGGACAAGCGGTCCGCCAGCGGCAGGTCGGGCCTCTCCCCAGGGAGACAGCCCAACCCCAGGACCTCGCAGGCCAGACCGCGGCCCTCCATCCCCCGGGCCTGACCCCAGGTGGCCAAGCGCACGCCAGGGAAGCAGGACCCACCGCTGGACGTGGACACAGGGGGAGGGGCTGCCAGGGCACCCGTGGGAGGGGGGGTGGGCGGGTGTGAGTGATGGGACACCAGAGTCACGGGTCCAGCAACCATGCTCCGTGTCACACGGCATCACCCGAACAAAAGGGGTCAAAGAGCAAAGGGTCAGGGGTCAGGCAGCCTTTGACAGACGTGCCCCCCCACACCACGAGCGTCCGGTACGAAACAGGGAGAGTCCCGGGAGTCGGGATACAGGGGCCCATGGTGGACGTACCAGTCCGCAAGGCACCACCGCGTCCGGATGAAGCCTTTCCTCGACCACTTGCACTGAAAAACAGACAGGTCACACTCGTCAGCACGGGGCGAGGGGTGGGGAGAGCACACGCCCGGCTCGGGGCAGTCGGGGCGCCGAGACGCTTTCTCCATCGGGACCCGCGAGACCGCAGGGCTCCGCGCTCCGCTCCAGGCAGGGAGGGGACCACGAGGCGCGGCCACCACGGTCTCCCAGACGGGACAAGGCTGCAGGGCTGCGTCGGCCAGGCCGTGGGAAGCCCCGAGGGAAAGGAGGACGCGCTTGGTCAAGCTTGGGGCCCCGCACGGAGGCTCCAGCAAGACCTCCTGCGCAGCTGGCAGGCCTGACGGGTGACCGGACGTCACAGCTGAAAGGAGGCCGCGTGGCCTGTGCAGAGGCCCTTTCCGGGAGAGGCTGCCACCAGCGGGCTCCGGGCCTGTGGCGTCATCGCCGTGAAAGCCGCGTGGGGCCCCGGGAGACCGAGAGGCGGTCGAACCCCCAAAACCCCGACTTTACTCCTGCTCCAGCCCCACCAAAGGAACGTCCGGGAGACGCCGGGAGAAGCCGCGCGGAGTCCCCACCTGCCCCGTCCAGCGTCAGGGGCCTCCGTGTCCCCCGACCTCCCGCTGGGCACGGGGGAGGGGGAGGCAGCCACGCTGTCACAACGGGTGTTCCGTGTCGGGAGCTGCGGGTGACAGGGCTGTGGTCACTTTTACCTTACACAGCCACACGGCACAGGGTTGCGTCACAGCCAGAGCAGTTTCGGAAGAGGGGCTCCCGCCCGGCGCCCCTCGCAAGAACCCAGGAGGCGCTGGGAACTTCCTGGATCCCCAGCGGCCCGGGAGGGACCGTCCCGTCTCCTCCTGGGATGTCCAGCCACGTCCCAGGGCAGCGTGTCACGTGTCCACCCCAGCACGGGGGCTGGTGCCTGGGCGGGGGGCATGTGGGGGTGTGCTGTGGTGACAGGTGGGGGCAGAGGGCGAAGACCACGTGGTCCCGTGGGGACCATGACTGTGCGGGACCCAGACAGCGACGCAGTGAAGAGAGCTGCTGCCTGAGGCTGCGTCCAGGGACGCCACGTGTTTCTTTGCTTAGTTCAGCGGCCACAGCACACTCTACGCACCGCCCCCGCCCGCCCGACACCCAGACCGCACGAGGGGCGCCTCTCCCTTCCGCTCCTTTCGGCCCCGCGTTGGGCTCCTAACCCCACCCTCTGCCCAGACTGCCCTGGCCAAGGTCACCACGGCCGTGAGCTCCGACGCATCCGTGACAGGAGCGCTGGTTCACTGAACTCTCCTGGCCCACGTCTGCCTGAGAATCCAGCCCGCTGTCCAGTGCTGCGCCTGCGGGACCCGTGACCCCTCGAGGTCGAGAACTGCACCCGAGGCCACACGGCGAGCAGTCACCCGCTGGGGCAGGCTGCAGGGGAGCCGGGCCGGACGTGGGGCCGGGACAAACCCACGCGAGGGTCCCTCGCCTGCTCCCAGGGCCGCAGCGGGAGGCGGGAGGGGTCTCCACGTGCCCCGGCTGTACACGCCCCCCACCCCTCGGCCTCTCCAGGAGAACCGGCAACAGGTCCTCCGTCTGGAGCCACTCCTTCCTGCAGGCCGTGGAAGCGCGTGGGAACCAGGAGCCACAGCACAGAGCGGCCCTGACGTGGAGCGGCCTGGCTCCCGGGCGCAGGGTGAGCCTTGGGGAGCAGGAGCAGGGTCCAGGCGGGTCCCTGGCAACGGCCAGCAGAGCAGCCTGCGGTCAGCGCGTGTGGAGAGGGCTGGGGCCTCCGGCACAGAAGCTCCTGGAGGTAGATGCTCGTGGCAAGCGGAGGCGGGGTGTGCGTGGGCGGGGCTGGGGCCCCCTCTGCCTCTTCCCAGTCCCTTCCACGCTCCCAGGCCCACGGCCATCAGCTGCCTCCTCAAGCCACCGAAGGCGCCAGGCAGTGGCAGATGGGACGGCGGTGGCTGGGGTGCCCCCGGGATGCCCGCCCCGGTGCTCAGAGAGGCTCTCACCCCCGGAATGGAAACCACGTCACGCACGGCGGTGGGGGGCGAGCTGCCACATCGTTCACCTGACAATATTAAGTCCCCGCTCAGATGCTCTGTTAATAGGATTCCTTTACCAGCAGATGGATTGCGAACACAGGCGGTTTCATCTCCTAAAAGACGGCATAAATCACAGCGAGAAAAGGGAGGCTGCGGGAAGGTTATCGCCACACAGCCTGCCCGAGAGAGGCCCGCTTCGGAGCATTAGTGAAATTAATTCATCTTTCATAAGCGCTCGCAGCGGTCCCTGTGATCTATGGTAACAACCAATTTCTCACGACGGCGAGAGGAAAAAAACGCCTCAGCCCCAATCGACTACACAAATCTGCTTTTTAAAAATGGTCTCACATTACCTGGAGTGCTGCTCCCAGAGGCAGCATTTGAAATTCATGTCGAGCCCAAAGCACCCATAAATCAACAGGGAAAGTTTTGTTAGTTTTATATGCAGCGGGCTGTAATTATTTGGAATTGCATTATGCCTCCGTCATGGTAATTACATTTAGATTATCCTTAAGTGATGGTAATAAAAGAAAGAGAAATCAGTCTTAAACTAATTCCCTCCCCCAAAACGTTCAAATACAGCTAAAGGATTGGGCTGCAGGCACGGCAGGAGGGCAGGAGCCAGCGCGCAGCCGCTGACCCTGCCGGACCGCGAGGCCGAGGCTTTGAGTAAAGACACGCGAGCCCCGCCCGCCAGCGGCCTGGAGCGTCTCACATCTGAGAAAATCCACACTATTGACAGAACATGAGAAGCGTTTGTGTTTTTCTCAGGAAGATTTTCCTTCTGTGAATTTATCAAGATGAAAGGAAGATGAACAAGTCCTGGAACGCGTCGTCAGGCCCAGCGGACCACACGCAGGCAATTCCGTGGAGCAGATCGGGGCCCCCAGGAAGGCCAGCACCCCGGGGTGCGGGTCCCCTCGTCCCAGCAACACGCCGCTCTAGCCCGGACATGGGGCCCACCCAGACACCCCCCAGCCTCCTCCCCCCACAGACGCACGCACCCCCCTGCCTGTGGGTGTGGAGGTGAGGCTGCCCTGAGCAGGTCCGTGGAGGGCCCGCCCCCACCCGCAACCCCCGCTGTCTTCCCACGGAGCCAGCCGGTACCTGCCAGCACCTCGGAGGGGACAGCACGTGGGGCGTGCAGGAAGGCGGGGACCACGGCTGAGGCCCCACACCTGCCCCACCCACCCCCACGTCAACCTCCGCTCAAGCGTCACAGCTGCCTGGGCCCTGCAGAGAAGAGAGACCACAGGGAGACCCCTGAACACACGGGGGCCTGGGGAGGGAGTCCGTGCAGGGAAGAGCCGGGGGGGGGGGCGACAGGGAGCCCCTCAGAAGGAAGCCACTGTGCAGGGAGGGATGGAGGCCAGAGCCAAGGGGGCGGGAGGTGGGGGGCAGGCCGGGAACACAGAGGCTCCGCCCAGGTGCCAGACACCTTCTCTGGAGGAAGCAGCCTCCTCCTGGAGACGCCCTCTGCCCACCCAGGAGGACACGTGACCATCACAGACGCCTCCTCTCTGGGGGGCATCCCAGCTCCTGCAGGGCAGATGCTGGGAGCCTCCTGGCACCCCGGCGCTGAGAACACAGGTGCAATGAGGGGACACGGAATTCTGCAGTCACCAGCGCGTGATGAGAGAATGAGGGACGCTGGGGGGGCCGGGCGAGTCCCTGGGAGACGGTGGCTGCACGCCAGGTGTCCATCCTGAGCCGGGTCACCCAGGTGCAACCCCGTCCTTGGCAGGCGTCGAGGAGTAGGACCTCCGTCCTAGACACAGGCGGCCCTGGGGGGGCAGCGCCTCAGGGGAGGGGCGGGCGGGGAAAGAGCATCCCGGGCGCCCGGGCCACGGGCTCGCCTGGGCGCCCGCCATGGCTCAGGCCTTCAGTGGACTTTAATTAAAGGAGAAGATTGCAAACAAAGATGCGGAACTGCTCCGCGGGTGCCTCAGACGCTCCCCGCCCGGCCCCACGTGCGTCCCGCGCCCGCGCTGCCTGCCGGCCGCCCAGCCCCTGCGCTGACCTGGGCGAGGCTGGCCTTGGGGCCGTCCCCAGCGGCCCTGCCTTCCCTGCCAGGTGCATGGACCCTGGCCATCGCCCGGGGTGCCAGGGGTCCCTCCTGCAGAACAGTTGCTGACATATCAGAGCCTCTTCCTTGGTCAGGTCGGGGCTGTCCCCAGACGGCCCCGCTGGACCGCTGTAAGCTGGCTCTCCCGCCACTAAGGGGCCCGCGTCGCGGACGAGGCCGAGGCCCTCCCCGGGGCGCTGCAGCCCCCGCCCCCTCCCTGGCACCCCCCCCCCCCAGTCTGCACAGTTTTCACTGGGGCCCCCGGTCGCTCTCTGGGGAACCACGTGTCCCGCGGCCACTGTCCTGGGGGTACTGCAGGACTCGCGGGCTCAGCCGCGTTCACAGGAGGCCGAGGAAGGAAGCTTCCAGAGCTTTCCAGCCGCACCCTCCTCCAACCTGGGACACAGAGCAGAGGGGGAGCAGTGCTGAGGGGCCGGGGGGCGCGGCGGCTGCTGGGAGGCGGGCCGACACCACGTCCTTGGCGGTGACGATGGATGAGGAAGCCGTGCCGACGGGACACGCGCCCATCCTTCACGGGGCGGCCACCTCCCCCCACTGCAGGATCGGGTCATAAAGCGAGTTAATAAAGTGGTGGCCTTGCTGAGATCAGCTCCGAGGGCAGGAGCGGTGGCCCGGGGGCGGGCAGCCAGCCATCCTTCTCAGCCAAGCAGACCTGCCCCGTGGCGGAGCGGGGGCAGGGGCGGGGGTCCGCGTGGAAACACGGCTGTGAGCGGGGGATGCCCTGCTCTCAGTCTCACCCGGAATGCTTCACCCGTGGGCACTTCCTGCCGTGAGCCGACAGGCCCTGAAAGGGAAGCTGACCCAGTCTGGACCAACGTGTGAACCACAAAGGTTACGAGACTCCAAAAACGCTGGTTATTATAACATCCACTAAAAGTACTAGAATCCAAAATTACGCCTGCAGTGTAACGGCTGCATAAAAATGACAAAACTATACAAAATGCAGTAACACCTGGAGGAAACACACCCGCGCTCTCTGACTGTGTCTGAGCACAGGTAAGAAATAACCCTGCCTCTTCCCCCGCGAAGCAGGGACACAGGGTGAGGCCCGGCTCCAAGCCTCTGGCCACACCCAAGGCTTCACCCGTGGAAGAGCCGGGGGCTCGCCCAGCACCCCGGGGACGGACGGGGCGCGCGTCCGAGGGCCACCGCCCCACGCGCCCCAGCTCTCTGGCCGGGAAGCGTCACCTGCTCACACCAGGGTCGGCTGGGAGGCGCCCGGCAAAGGGAGAGATTGCTGTTTTCCTGCATCTCTGGGGGGAGAAGCTTCCTTTGCCTGGGAATGATGATGACTGGGAAACGCACTGACTGATGGGACGATAAACACCAGGTTCTCCCAGCCCTCGCCTGACACCACCCAGGTGAACCCACACGGGTTTCAGAGCCTCCCAGAAGGACAGAACACTGGAGCGTGACGGCAGCGGGGGGACCCCCTGTGAAGTAGGGCGATGTCGTGTCCGAGATCTCACCTCCGGTGCGACCGCCCTGGAGGCAAACGCACTGGCGTGAGTGTGGCCGGCGGGGCCCCCACGTACCTCGGGGAAATAGTCCTGTGGGAACTTCTCTTTTTCCAGCATGGGCGTGCTCTCCAGCGTGTCTGAGTAGATCTCCTTACCGGTGACTTTTTTATACTTCTTGGCTAGAAGAGAGCAGAAGAACCCGGGGTAACCTCCGCTCTTTGCCCCCTCCTCCCAGCTCAGAGCCACGGGGGGTCCCGGGTCCCACCCGGGCGGCACTGCGGGGGGCAAGGGAGGCCCCAGAGGCAGACCGGACGAGGGCTGTGGCCCCAGGCAGGGCAGCTGCTCCGGGGGATGCCTGTGGCCCATAAAGTCCCCTCTCTGAACCTGAATCTGACACTGGACGTCATGACCCCCTCGGAGCTCCCAGCCCGCAGGTTTACAGGGGCTAACTGGCATCCTCTGAGCAAACTGCGACTGTATTTAAAAGGACCGTGGAGTGACCGTGCACTCACACTACGGTGAATTCATTTAATAACATCGATTTCCTCCTCACATCCAGCCAACATCACTCATCACCAGGGAGGATGCATCTTTACGTGAGACGGGAAAGGAAAGACGTCCTGGCACCCTGGGCCCGCGCTCCCCCGCCACCCGCCCCATCCAGTGCCCTGTAGGCCCTCCCTGCACTTGGTTGACCCCGGCACACAGGGCCTGTCTGGTCCTTTCACACCTGGGGCCTGGGATCGTTCCTTTTTAGAGACCGCCGTGGGGTTTAATGAACAAATATGTGTCTATTCCTCAAACTCTAACGGGTCTGGCGGGTGGAAGGCTGCCAGGCTCCCCACAAGAAGCTGGCAGGAAGCCTGTGCGGCAGGAGGACCCGCTGAGCCCGCCACGGAGAGACCCCAGCCCACGGGGTCGCCGGACTGCCCCCACTGGCTGCCAGAGCTCCTGGGCCAGGGTCCTGCGTGTAAGGAGATCCTTGGTGTGGGGGCAAAGGATGAGCTGTGCTGTCAGAGTGTCTGTGGGCGTCCTGGCCTGCACGCCACGCGCAGCCCGCCTGCCGCCCGTGCTGCGGGCCCCCTGGTGTGCAGACAGGACGTGACGTGGACCCCCGTCTCCCAGTGCAGAGCCGGGCTGTACCCGCTGCTCCTCCGACCTCGTTCCCAGACCACAGGGAGGAGCCTCAGACGACAGGTGCCTCTGGTTCTGAAGCTGCCCCACCCGGGTCCCCACTCTCGTTGCCTCCGAGGGCCCACGGGGGAAATGCAGGTGAACCCTCGAGCCAGGAGGCCGGTCCCCGGGGAAGGTGGGCGCAGGCGGGTGTAAACAAACAAGGCGCGAAGCCACGACCCACTCATAACACCCGCCTGCAGCGGGAAACGGTGCAAAGGTGCGTTTCGTCACAGGGGGCACTTCCCGTAACCACCCATCCATCTCCGTGGCAGGGCAGCCTTTATCAAACGTCACCCCGCACAGCCGGCATCAGGATGGCGGGGGAGGGCGGGCACCGTCTGAGAGGCACCCCGCCGTCACAGGCACAGCACATCCAGCTCCCCTTCCCGAGGACGGACGGGCTACCCCGGCCCAGGAGCAGGGTAGCTGACCACTCCTGCAGAAGGCAGGCCTGTCCCCACACAGACCGCTGGGTCCTGGGGTCTCAGGTGGCTGCAGCCTGCAGGGGGGCCCCCACCCTTCCACTCCGCCCCGGCCCCTGACTCCCCTCCTCAAACACCCCTCCGGGGCTCTCCCTGCACCACTGGGAACCAGGACGTCCACTGAGCGCCGAGGAGACATGGACACGGGACACAGACCCGACACGGAGAGCGGACCTGGGCATCAGGCGTGGAGATGGACGTGGATTAGGACACGGGACGTGGACACTCCCCAAGTGCGGCCACCAAGAGGGGCCTGAGCTGGGTCCTGCTGAGGAGCCTGTGGCGGCCAGGAAGGCGGAGGGGGCCCCTCCGATGGGGAGCTCTGCCGCCGAGTGAGGAGCACGGGTGCTGGCACCTGGTGGGGGGGCCGGGAGCCCCAGAGCAGGGTGGAGCGGAGCCTGATGGGGGAGGGGAGGGTGGCCCTGGGCCCCACCAGGCCCCTGAGGAGGGTGAGGGCCAGGTGAAGGTCCAGCGCCCGGCAGTGGCCGGCCTCTGCCCGGTCCTAGGGACCCCCTCCTCCCGGGTGACCAGCCTTGTCACTGGGAGGGGCCCCCTGACGCGGGGCCTCTGCGGACCTCCGGGTGGGGAGCAGGAGCGGCAGCACTGGCTGGGGGCCCTGCAGGGGGTTATTTAGCCCTCCTCCCTGTGCGCCGTCTGCTAACAGCCACGGCTCCAGTGCTGCCTGGACCTGAGAATGAAGAACGTTCTTTCTAAAGGTCTGCTCAGGACGGGGATCCCCGCAGCAAAGGCTGGATCATCACAAGAGCCCACTGGGGGCTTCAGTTCATGAGCTGCAGCAGGGTGGACACCCCCCAAACGGACATCCTCAGGAAAGACAGACATCCACAGGCCGGACGCACCAGCCCTCGGTGAGCCAGGTGGGCACGGACATCCTCAGGAAAGACAGACATCCACAGGCCGGATGCACCAGCCCTCGGTGAGCCAGGCGGGCACGGACATCCTCAGGAAAGACAGACATCCACAGGCCAGATGCACCAGCCCTCGGTGAGCCAGGTGGGCACGGACATCCTCAGGAAAGACAGACATCCACAGGCCGGACGCACCAGCCCTCGGTGAGCCAGGTGGGCATGGACATCCTCAGGAAAGACAGACATCCACAGGCCGGACGCACCAGCCCTCGGTGAGCCAGGTGGGCACAGACATCCTCAGGAAAGACAGACATCCACAGGCTGGACGCACCAGCCCTCGGTGAGCCAGGTGGGCACGGACATCCTCAGGAAAGACAGACATCCACAGGCCGGATGCACCAGCCCTCGGTGAGCCAGGTGGGCACAGACATCCTCAGGAAAGACAGACATCCACAGGCCGGACGCACCAGCCCTCGGTGAGCCAGGTGGGCACAGATGCAGGCCCAGCCCTGAGGTGTCGGCAGCCGCCTGCAGGCTCTCGGCAATGAGGATGGGGCCGGCGCAGCAGCAGGAGGCCGGCCTGCTGGACGGAGCCCCAGTCTCCTTGAGGAAAGGGGAGGAGACTGGGCAGGAGTGGGTGGGGAGGAGGCCTTGATCTTTCTTAAAAACAAGACTTTATTTTTAAAACAGTTTGGGGATTACAAAAATTGAGCGGAAAGTGAAGCGTTCCCACCCCTCCCCCACCCCTCATAGCTTCCCAACAGCTGGCGTTGCTGGGCTCCTACACGCCAGGGGTCCGGAAACATGCGATGCCAATATCCACCACTGCAGTGTCACACAGAGCACCTCCAAGGCCCTACAGCCCCGGTGCTCCACCTGTTCACCCTGCCCTCCCCAGCCCCTGTGGACAGCCATGCTTTCACTGTCTCCACGTTTCTTTGGTTGCTGGCCACACGTGGAAGGCAGCCTCTTCCAGTGGGCTGCTTTCTAACAGGAACACACATTTTAGGTTCCTCCATGAGTTTTTGTGTCTTGATAGCTTATTTTGTTTTACTGCTGAATAATATTCCATTGGGCGGACCACAACTTGTTTATTTGCTCACCTGTGAAGGACATATTCTGGTTACTTCCAGTTTTTGCTAATTATGAATAAAGATGCTATAAAGATTTCTGTAAAGGTTTTTGTGTGGACATTAGTTTTCAACTCAATTGGGTAAATGTCAAGGGATGTGTAAGATTATGTCTAGCTTTGGGAGAAATTGCCGACCTGTCTTCCAAAGCGGCTGGACCCCTTTGCATCACCGCCAGAGGAGAGTGAGAGCTCCTGTGGCGCCACGTCCTTGCTAGCATGGTGTTGTCAAGTTGTCAGATTTTAGCCATTCTCATAGGTGTGCAGTGGTTTTAACTGTTGTTTTAATTTGCATTTCCCTGATGACATATGATGTTGAAATCTTTTCATCATACGCTTATTTGCTATCTATATATCTTCTTGGGTGAGATGTCTGTTCAAATCTTTAGCTCACTTTTAAATTGGGTTTTTTTATTGTTGAGTTTTAAGAGCTCTTTGTATATGTTGGATAACAGTCCTTTATCAGATGTGTCTTTTGCAAAGATTTTCTCCCATCTGTGACTTGTCTTCTCATTCTCTTCACAGTGTCCTTTGCAAAGTATAAGTGAATTTTCACTTTAATGAATTCCAACTTACAGTTATTTTTTTAATGGATCATGCTTTTGGTGTTGTATCTAAAAAAGTCATCACTAAACCCAAGGTCACCTACATTTTCTGCTATGTTATCATCTGGGGGTTTTACAGTTTCACATTTTACATTTAGGTCTATGATCCATTTTAAGTTTCTGTGAAGGTGTGAGCTCTGTGACTAGACTCAATTTTTTGCATGTGGGTGTCCAGCAGGTTCCAGTACCATTTGTTGAGAAGAGTACATTTGCTCTATTTTATGACCTCTGCGTATCTGTCACAGATCAGCGGACTGTCCTTGCGTGGGTCCACGTCTGGGCTCTCTGCTCCGTTCCATTGATCCGTCTGTCTCTTTTCTCACCAACACCACACTGTCTTGATTACTGTAATTTACAGAAAGTCTTGACACTGAGTAGCGTCAGTCCCCCGACTCTGCTCTCCTTCAGTGTTGTGCTGCCTGTTCTGGGTCTCTTGCCTCCATATAAACTTTAGATCAGTTTGTCAATATTCACAAAATAACTGGCCGGGATTCTGAACGAGCTTGTGCTAAATCTATGCATCGAGCTGGGAAGCACTGGCCTCCTGACAACACTGGGCCTTCCTAGCCATGAACACAGGCTCTCTCTCCATTTATGTGGGTCTTCTTGTTTCCAAAATTCCATCAGAATTTTGTAGTTTTCCTCATGTAGATACTGAACATGTTTTGTTAGATTTATTCCTAAGTGCTCTTTTTGTATGTGTGTTACGGTAAACGATATTGTGTTTTAATTTCACATTCTACCTGTTTGATGCTGGTGTCAAGGGAAGCCACTGACTTACACTTATTAACCTCATACCCTGCAACCTTGCTTCTTGGCACCAGTTTCTGTTGCTATTGTTGTTGTTGGTTCCTTAGAATCTTCTTTTTTTTTCATAAATTTATTTATTTATTGGCTGCGTTGGGTCTTCATTGCTGCATGTGGGCTTTCTCCAGTTGCTACAAGTGGGGGCTACTCTTCATTGCAGTGCAGGGGCTTCTCATTGTGGTGGCTTCTCTTGTTGTGGAGCATGGGCTCTAGACGTGCAAGCTTCAATAGCTGTGGCACGAGGGCTCAACAGTTGTGGCTCATGGGCTCTAGAGTGCAGGCTCAGTAGTTGTGGCGCACGGGGTTAGTTGCTCTGCAATATGTGGGATCTTCTGGGACCAGGCCTCAAACCCATGTCCCCTGCATTGGCAGGCGGATACTTTAACCACTGCGCCACCAGGGAAGTCCAGGATTTTCTATATAAACATGTCGCCTAAGAACTAGTACAGCCCCTTCCCATCAATAAGCCTTTTATTTCCTTTTCTTGTCTTATTGCATTAGCCAAGATTTCCAGTATGATGCTGAAAAGAAATAGTGAGAATGGACACCCCTGCCTTGTCACTGACCTTAGGGGAAAAGCATATAGTTTCTCACCATTAAGTGTGATGTAAATTAGAATCTCTGCAGATGTGTTTTATTCAAGTTGAGGAAGATCTCTATTCCTAGTTTGCTGAGACTTTTTACTATAAATGGGTGTTGGATTTTATCAAATTTTTTTTTTACTTCTATTGACATAATCATGCAATTTTCTTCTTTAGCCTTTTGACGTTTTGGATCACATTGATTTCTGAATGTTGAATCAGGCTTCATCAGGGATAAATGTGAATTGGTCTTAATGTATGATTTTTCTCATACATTGTTAGTTTTGAGTTATTAATATTAGGTTGAGGAATTTGCGTTTTATGTTCATGAGAGATACAGGCCTCATGAACATAAAACACAAATACTGGAGAGATAGTTTTCCTTTTTGGTAATACCCTTACCTAGTTTTGGTATTTGGGTAATGCTGGACTCATAGAATGAATCAGGAAGTTTTCCCTCTGCTTTTATTTTCTGGGAGAGATTCTAGAGAAGTGGTATAATTTCTTCCTTAAATGTTTGATAGAATTCACCAGTGAAACCATCTGGGCTTGATGCTTTTAAAATATTATTAATTAATGATTGAATATCTTTTAACAGATAAAGGCCCATCATATCACCCAGGCCTCCTTGAATGAGTTTCGGTGGGTTGTATCTTTCAAAGAAGAGGGGCATCTAAGTTACCAAATCTACAGGCACAGACTGACTCATAACATACCTTTATTATCCCTTAACATTCAAGGGTCAGCAGTGAGGCCCCTCTCTCATTTCTAATATTAGTAATCTGTGTCTTCTTTTTCTCCTGGTTAGCCTGGCTAAAGGTTTACCAGTTTTATTGATCTTTTCAAAGCACCAGCTTTTGCTTTCATTAATTTTCTCCACTGAGCGTGCGTTTTCAATTTCATTGATTTATGCTCCAACTTTTATTATTTCTTTTCTTCTGCTTACTTTGGATTTAATTAGCTCTTCTTCCTGTTTCCTCAGGTTGCACAGGAAGGCTAGAGGAGGCTGGAATTGTCTCTCTCCCTCCCTCATCGGTTAGGCCCTGATCAGACCCCAGTGGGCTGGGCTCTGGTGAAAGGGTTTCCCTGAAGGCAGGCCTTTAAGAAGAACAGAAGAACTGTCTGGGCATATTTCAAAACAGCTACTTTCCCCTCCCCTGCCGGAAGTGCATGGGGATTTTCCTTTGATCTGCATCATGAGAACCCGGTGAGGCTCCTCGAGGTAAAACCCAGGAGAGTCTGGAGCCCTGAGTCTGGGTGCGTCTCCCCCGCCAGCGGTTCACGCTCAGCATCTCTCAGGCGTCCCGAGCATGCAGTGGTCTCTGCACAGTGGGCTCTGACTCTCCGGGCCTGCGTGCCTGTCTCCCCAGGTCTGGAGACAGCAGTTTGCCCTGTGACCTTGCTTCTCCGAGGGATCTAAGAAGAACCCTCTATTTTCAGCTTGTCTGGATTGTCTCTTGTGAGGAAGCAGTGACAACGTCCAAGCTTATCACACGTTGGACCAGAAACTGGAGTCCCTTTCACCCCTTTTCATCTCAAGTTTCTAAATAGCAACCTATTTGTTAAAATTCAGGCTATCGCTTTTTAAAAGTGTATTCCAACTTCACAAATTCTGGACTGCTTTTCTGTAGCTCCATTCCAGGCAGAGGTGAAAGCCTCGAAGAGCAGGGGCCGCGGAGCAGGCCTGCCAGAGACCCCGGCCGGCCCGCCCCGCGGGTGGGCAACAACACCTGCCACGCCACGCACCCGGGTGTTTCCACACGTGACACAGCCACTGCCAGGTTCACCTGCTCAGGGCGTGGCCACTGCCCGTCTCATCAGAGGTCTCGTCACGGACACGCTGGGGGTCTTGCTGGAGTCAAATGCACATCGAAGGTCCAGCTGTAAACAAACTGTGGGTCAGCCAGGTCTGTCACGATGAGTTTGATACAGCAATAAAATACATCTGCAGATGGTTCCTTGAGAAAAGGAAAAGTTCAAGAGACGTGGCGCCTGTGACGCCTGAGGTGCAGGTTCTTGGACGCGCAGCCCTTCCGCTTCCAGCGACGCCGGAGCCGCTGTGCCTGCCCGGCTCCCCTCTGCTCGCAGCGCCGTGGCCCGACGACGTGACACGAGGAGTCCAGTGTCTGCAGAGGTCGTGGGAAGAGCAGTCCAGCCCCTCTCCCGCCAGGTCTGCCGGGCCGCTCCGAGCGCCTCGGTGGGAAAGTCAGACGCGGCGTCTCCCGTGCAGAGAACCCTCAGACAGCAGGGCCGGTGACCTCAGCTGCTGGCTGGGACCCTGTTCTCAATGCGGATGGAGTCGGTGCTTCTCAACCTGGCGCGCGCAGGCGAGACAGGGGCTCTGAATGGACCGACCCACCCAGCCGCTCGGCAGCCACACCTTCGGAGGCATCTCAGAGTAAGGAGATTCGGCTCCATGCGCAGCTCAGACGCACCCACACGTCACACGAAGACACGGCCCTCGTGGAAGACGGGCGCACACATCCTGCAGCCCACCCGGGCAGGGCGGCACCTCCTCGCACGCCTCCACGTCACAAGCACCTCAGGGGACTCTTCTCAGCACAGGCACGCGGTGTTTGCCCATGACACACGGGGCAGCGTTTTCCGCTCTGCCACACATATGCTCTGGCCTATTTTCTTCTGAAATATGCCATCCTCCAGTTGTATTCTTAATTTTTTTTTCACTTTCTCACATTTGACAGGAACAGACACAAACCATTTCCTTCTCCTCTTAACTCTATTACAGGAAAACCAGAGTCACCCGCCCGAGCTGTGAGGGGTGGGAGTGTGGGGAGCGGACGCTGCCCAGGGCAGGCCAGCATCTCGGTTTCAGGGAAGCCAGAAAGCAGGTCTCCTTGCAATTCCTGGCTTAGTGACTGCACCAAACCACTCGATCAAACCCAGACCACGTGATCCTCTCGCAGGGGCACTGGGTGGAAGAGACAGGGAGAAGCCAGACCACCGGGCGGGGGTGGGGTCCACCAAGACAGTAAACCCAGAAGACAGCAAAGGACAGCATGGGGTCTTACCTTTAAAGTCAAACTGGTAGATGTTTTTTAAGGATTCATGAAGAAAGTAAAAGCTTCCTAGTGCCTGTAGACCAAAAAGAGAAATCGAGAGAGACCAGTATGAGAATATTTCTAAAGCAGTTTTGAGCAAGAATAAGAGTTCAGCTCATTGCAGCCCAGTCACAGCCCCTGAAACTCAACAGTCAGCCACAGACACCTCCTGACCCAGGACACTGGGAGCTCCAGCCTCTCGTCCAGTGGGCCCCAAACTTTTTTGCACCAGGGACCAGTTTTGTGGAAGACAGTTGTTCCATGGACGGTGGGGGGATGTGGTTGAGGAGGCAATGCAAGCGATGGGGAGAATGGGGAGCGATGGGAAGGATGGGGGTGATGGGAGGGATGGGGAGGATGGGAGGGAGGGGGAGGATGGGGAGGATGGGAGGGCTGGGGAGGATGGGAGGGAGGGGGAGGATGGGAGGGAGGGGGAGGATGGGGAGGATGGGGAAGATGCGGAGGATGGGGAGGGCTGGGGAGCGATGGGAAGGATGGGGGTGATGGGAGGGCTGGGGAGGATGGGAGGGAGGGGGAGGATGGGAGGGCTGCAGTGGATGGGGAGGGCTGGGGAGGATGGGAGGATGGGAGGATGGGGGGGAGGATGGGGAGGATGCAGAGGATGGGGAGGATGGGAGGGAGGGGGAGGATGGGGAGGGCTGGGGAGGATGGGAGGATGGGAGGGCTGGGGAGGATGGGAGGGAGGGGGAGGATGGGGAGGATGGGGAGGATGCAGAGGATGGGGAGGATGGGGAGGATGCAGAGGATGGGGAGGATGGGAGGGCTGGGGAGGATGGGAGGGAGGGGGAGGATGGGGAGGGCTGGGGAGGATGGGGAGGATGGGAGGGAGGGGGAGGATGGGGAGGGCTGGGGAGGATGGGAGGGAGGGGGAGGATGGGGAGGATGGGGAGGATGCAGAGGATGGGGAGGATGCAGAGGATGGGGAGGATGGGAGGAATGGGGAGGATGGGGAAGATGCGGAGGATGGGGAGGGCTGGGGAGCGATGGGAGGGAGGGGGAGGATGGGAGGGCTGCGGTGGATGGGGAGGGCTGGGGAGGATGGGGAGGATGGGAGGGATGGGGAGGATGGGAGGGATGGGGAGGATGGGAGGGATGGGGAGGATGGGAGGGAGGGGGAGGATGGGGAGGGCCGGGGAGGACGGTGAGGGATGGGGAGGGATGTGGAGAATGGGGAGGATGGGAGGGATGGGGAGGATGGGAGGGATGGGGAGGATGGGGAGTGGCAGCTGAAGCTTTGAGGACTCTCCCGCCGCTCACCTCCTGCTGTGTGGCCCGGTTCCTAACAGGCCAGTAATGGTCCACGGCCCAGGGGTTGGGGACCCCTGCTCTAGCCGACCCCGCATGGGAGTCTCTGCCACAGACACGCCCGACCCGCTGCCTCATGTCTGCCGCGCGGTCCAGGGGTCCAGCGTGCAAGGGTTGGGGCAGAGCGGGACGGGTCCTGAGTGCAGACAGGCTCCGTCTCGGGCAGCGCGGCCATCCCCGCCGTGGCCGTGGCTCCCCCCGCCCCACCCCTGGCTCCCCCAGGCTGGCCGCCGCCCAGGGCAGTCCCTCCCCCTCCACGTGATCGTCCTTCAGGACTGAGATGCGGCCCCGCTGCCTCCGGGGCCACCAGCCCTGCCCGTGCACGATCCACAGCACCAGCAGCCACGCGCGCCCGTCGGCGCCAGAGCTGCTCTGGGCGAAGGGGCCGGTCCTGCTCGCCCCTCAGGACAAGGCCATAGTGCAGAGGCGGGGCCGCGGCAGGGGTGCAGCACCCTGCGCCGAAAGTCACTTGTTTCGCTGGAATCCACGCTTCACTTGGTGTGCGTGTGCGCGGACCTGTGTGTGCGGCGGGGACTCAGGTCAGTGCCAGCGGGCCCCTTCCGCCCAGGCACCGAGTGAACGGCACACGCTGCTCGCCTGGCGTCAGGCACCTGGCCCGGATGCTCTCCGAGAGGACCTCGGCGCACACACCCGAGGACCAGCCTCCGCTTTCTGTCCTGGCCACGTACTGTCCGGGCCCCTCCAAGAGGAGGGATGCAGGCAGCACGTGGACCCCAAAAGCAGCAGGACCACAGCCGTGAGCCAGTGGATATCCTTCTGTTTGTTTTGGGTAAAGAAAGCGCTCAGAAAGAGCGTAAGTAAATAAACACAACTGCGAACACGTGAACCAGTGCCTCACTGACTGTGATAAAGCTGATATAATGCTAAGAAGTTTACAGTAAGTAAATGGAAAATAAACTGCCAACGCAGGTACAGAAACTGCAACTCACAGAGTCAGGAAATCCATCACTAGCTCTAGTGAGTGTCTCAAGTCAAAGTTCAACCCAACTTTTTCAACGTCTGACTGACTCCGTCAATACAGTTCAGGGCCCATCTGTCACAGGCCGTGCGGACGTGGGCGCCAGCTCGAGGCCCTCTGACCCCGCACCTGCCCGCAGTGTGTCCGTCACGCCTCAGGGTATTGACTCCTTGCCTGTTTTGCTAGAAACAATTAAAATACTTTTTTACATATTTATAAACCTGACTGTCAAGAGGGCCTATTAATTCTCCATTAGCGAAATGCAGTCCAGCCACTGCTGTGTCCACCGGAGAGCAGACACAGAGTGGGAACCCTGACCTCTGGCAGCAGGACGGCCTCGGGGGCGCCCTCGCCCCACGGCTACGGGGACCCAGAAGCCAGAGTTCTTGCGACGGGGCTTTAAGGGGTGCAGGGTGTGGACCAGGTCCAGGGCCGTGTGGCTCTCATATTAACTGTGGCCCAAAGCTCCCGGTCCCACCCGTCCGGCTTCGCTGGGTCCTCGAGGGCCTGCAACACTGGGAACCCTACGAAGCCAGTCCCCAGCCTCCACCGACGTGGCTAACGGCTGACGTGACCAACAGCCACACCGGGAGCTGAGCTCTGACAGCCGCAGGCCGCTCTGCAGACACGCTGAGCTGGGACACGGGACAGGGCCGCAGGCAGACCGCTCCCCGCGCCGGACAGGAAGCCATGCGTCCGCAGACGTGGAGCAAAGGCGAAGCGGGTTTGCCGAGGGTCCCGCAGAAAGAGCCGCCGCCCACCCGCTGCAAGCCAGACTCTCCCTGGAAACACCTCTGCCTCTTATTTGCAAACAAATCAGACATTCACTAACGGATGGTTCCCGTGCTGACGTCTGCAGCCCAGGTACAGGTTGGCCTCGGCCTCCGCGTCTGGCTGGCTTTCCCAGGAAATGGAGCAGGAAGGGCACAGAAACACAGTTTTCTTCTCCAGATACAAGGAAAGAGGAAACCACACCAGCACGTCTCACACACGACCCCAAAGCGGTAAAGGTGTCCCGACGGCATCGCGGGGACAGGACGGCCAGGTCTGAGCTCCCAGGGCGCCCGCAGAAGGGAGCGTCCCTCCTCAAAGTCCCAGCGAACTCCCACGGTCGTCTGCCAGGCAGGGCTCCCAGAGAAGCCAGCTGCTGTGTTCTAGGGCGGAGCGGGCATGCCGGGGGCCACGCGCAGCCGGGGCTGGGGAACCCTGCCCATCGGGGAGGCCAACTGCCTTTAAATGCAACACAGCTCCTCCCGGAAGGCACCGTATTGCCTTGTGTCTATGGATAAAGCGTTTTCAACGCATTATTTTTTTAAAAATAAAATAAATGGATCTATGAAGAGGACGAAACGTCCTAAGACACTGTTGACACCTAATCCTCAAGTCTGTGACAACACACTCAACGTGAGCTGTCCTACGTAGAATCGATGGGCGTGAACGACTCACGGCTGGAAAGGCCCCGTGGTCTGGAGACGCGTGAGACCCTGGCACGTCAGCCACTCTGTCCCGGGGAGCAGACTGCGCCCCGTGGACACAGGGCCCCCACGCGAGGTGCGGCCCTGCACGGGCGCACGTGGGGTGGGGTCAGGGCGGCATCTGTGAAAACACCTCCGCCCCCTGAGGGCACAGTTCAGGACCCGAGAGGCTGTGCCGTGAACACGTCCTGGCTTTGGGTCCCCCGTAACACAGGGGACACGCCAGGACGTCCCGAACCTCAGGACGCTGCGTGCTGAGCACCAGCCGTCGGAGCCAGCCCCAGGCCTCACAGCTGGCCTACACCCCGGGGGAGCTGTGCACACACCCCCCCCGCAGGGCTCGCTCTCAGAGGCAGGGCCCTCAGGACACACGCGGGGCCGGCGGGCAGCGCTGCCGGAAACACCAGCAGACCCAGCCGCCGAACGCCGAGCGTGTGAAGACAAACGAACGCGGTCCAGTCCTACAGTGGAACAGTACACAGCGAGGAAAACGTGCAAACGACACGAAACCACAGAGGGGCTTCGCGATGCTGAGAGAGAGGGACGTTCCTGAAGCTGCCCAGGCCTGGCGCCAAGATAAGAGAAACACAACGGAAAGAAGCGTTTAGACAGATGAAGGACGGACGTGAGCCACACAGAACTCACAGCAGGGGTCCTGGGGGGACGGGGACACGGAGGTGCACACGGGGTGTCACTGCCCTAGAGGAGCCTCGGGTTGGGTGCGGACTTCCGAGGTGTCCAGTGCGCTGGACACTCCTGACGCCACTGTCCCCCGCGAGGCGGCCGCCATCCTGAGTGTCGATGACCAAGGTCAAAGGTGCCCCTGGAAGGGCTCAGAGCCTTCACCCACGTTATCCACACCATAGCACCTACTTCCTCCTCAGGAACTGGTTCTATGTTCCACTCACAGTTACACATGCACACACACACACGTACATAACACGTATACATATACACCTATAAGTGAAAGCTTTTATTTTTAAGGTAGTCAAATTAGTCAACATATTCCTTTCGGTTTTTGCCTTTACGTCTTGTGTGTAACCAGTTCCCTAGTCCGATTCCACAACGGGTCTCACCATCCCCAGGTAAAAGGTGTAAGGTGGTTTTTCCCGTTTGGGTTTTCACAGCAACAGGGGCTCATCTGCGGGAACGGCACGAGGTGAAGCCTAGCAGCTCTTCACTCCACGTGGGACTCCGTGCGCGCCGGTCCCCCACGTTTACGTGGCGACTCTCACACACCACGTGGCGTCTCCTTGGGGGTCTGTTCTCCAGGCCCTCAATTCTGCCCCGTTGGGCTATTTCTAATAGCATGTCTCCCTGTTGCAGCTTTATAATAAGTCTTGATATTCAGTAGCATGAGTGAATGCCCATTTTCCTTTCTTCGCGGTCGCTTTTCCTGTGTTTGGCCCTTTGTACTTCCACATAAAACCCCAAAACTGCCAAATGACACCCAAAACCTGCCGCTGGGTTGGGGTTACGAACACAGATTGACGTGGGGACGGCT